>NC_089981.1:83126054-83429085 GCF_036417845.1 Apteryx mantelli | reverse complement strand
ACAGTGGTGGCGGCTGGGCTCTGGTGTGTGTCGTGAAGAGCAAAGCGTAAACATGGCTGCACTTTTATTTATTAAGGAGTGAAGCACATGACAACTGCAGCTTTCCAAATGTGAAGTTCCTTCTTATAGGAAGAACCCCCTGCTTGGAGCGCAGGATACTCTGGCTGTCCCTGTTGTTCGATACAACGCTATATGGTTTGTATGGTTAATGTGCCCTGGTAACGCTGGCTAATCTTCTGTTATCCTCGGACCACCTCTGCTCTGTCGCACCGATAGCGTGGGGCTGAGAAGGAATGAGTGCGCTGTGCTCTAGGTAGCAGAGGAGGACTTCGAGAAGCGAGCTTAGATAGTAAAGGAAAAAAATCCAAAAAACAAAAAGCAGCCAAAACCGCCCCCCCCCAAACCCAAGAACAACGAAGAACTGTTGCTGCTGTGGACGTCCTTTTCGCGAAACCTCTTTCTGCAGCTGTGGAGCTGTGAAAGCACAGCGCGGACTCGGGAAGGACGAGTGGAAAAGAGGGGATGAAGCATTTGGGATGGAGATAGAGCGTGGAGGGAGGAGGGGAGAGCAAGCTATAGGAAAATGGGAAAGAGAACCGGATGTGGAGGGTAAATGGTGCATAAACTTAATGGCAGTGCATTTTTAGCTTTTCTGCACTGGTTAGTCGAGCCTTTTAGGAGGGGGGGAGAGAACCTGTACCTGGCAGAGCCTGTGGGTAGTGTGCCTGTGACGGGGGGGGAAACACAGCCGTTCTTTATTTTCCCGACTGGAGGTATGTGTACAGGCATTGTCGATTGTCTGGGACAGCTGACACTGCGGGAGGGGGACTTTGCAGGGGAATTCGGAGATTTAGATAAGGGAATATTAGTTTCAATTGCAGTATTTCATTTCAGTTTAATATCAAGTGCTTATCAGATAAAGCTGGTTTGAACATGATTTTTGGATGGGAGTGTCAGTGCGACCTCATTTGGGTGTTTTTTGCCTTGCTGTTCCCCCCCCCCCCCCTTAGCAGTACAATTTTTTTTGATGGATCAATTAGGAAACCCTAAAGAATGCGGATAATGCGGATAATGTGGATGATATGGTTACTACTCTGACCATTCTGGCAGATTCATAGAATTGATAAAATCTGCCCCTTTCACAATTCTTTTATACTTTTAATTTTTTTTTTTTTATTCAACTGATTTTGAATGATTTTTCCAATTTACGTAAAGGCATGCAAAAGTATTAAGCTAAGCCCTTGGAAATTAACTTTGTAGACCCTTTCTTAATATTCTGAAATCTAATTAAAACCCAGTAAATGCTGTCATTCATCATTTTACTATAGTAGTGCATTTCTCATGGAGACAGTCTAATATCCTGCAGCAACTTCATGGCATTACAAAAATAATTAATGGACCCTTTTACGGCCGTGTATGTTGCTACAACATAGAATAATACTTCAGTGTTATAACTGAATGGTGTGCTAGGAAACACTAATCCCTGGTGGATAGTAACAGGAAGTATGAATATTACTTATTAATAACAATATAGAGCACCTTAGCACACATGCTTTTTCTGGACACGTCTACCTTTTTGGAAATGACACTGAATTTTAATTACAGAGAATTGGTGACAAGTAAGAAACACTTGTGCTATTAAGAAGATCTGTTTATTTAAAAGCCTTCAGAAGTTGTAAAAGATAGAACTTAGCTGTATGTGCGGGATGAATGTTGTGCAATAATGCCCCTTCGTTCCCCTTTCATAATAAATCTCAGCAGAGTATTCATCTAAAGGGCTGCGTGCCAAAAAGAACAGGTTCGACTTGTCTGCGAGGATTTACACCACAGTAAAATGCACAACTGCTTTTGGAGAGGTCATTGTGAAGGTCACCGAGCCCGTCCGCGCCGCTGAATGGGAGCGACCCGCAGCAACAGCGCGAGAGAGTGTACTGGGTGAAATCAATATTTAAAACCGCATATGAGATGTAGCAATATGCTGCGATCGTTAAAACACATGACTTCAAAGCACGCATGCTGTTTTGCAAAAAAAGGAGTAGTCTCTCCCCCGCCGCCCCCCCATAAGTTTGCATCTCACACTCTCTGCTGAAGGTAACTCTTAGGTGAAAATACAAAATTTTTCTTAATTCCTGACAAATAACTTGAACCACATCTAATATAAACACTCATAAACCATTAGCAGTTGCCTCAAAATATTTGATCTATCCAATGAAAAAAAATTCTCTGAAGTTGTAGTGAAGTTAGTTACCCAGAATTTGGACACCTTTAAAAAAAAAAACAACAAAAAAACCCCAAACCACTCAGGTCTGAGTTTGACCATAGGGTCACTATGTCTTTAAATAAAAGATGATGATCTTTTCGAATGGCAGCCGGCCATTGGTGGGGTTTAGTGCGGAGATTAATTAGTAAACTTTGGAATGCGCTACAGCAAATGCAGCTGATTGGCAATAGCATGTGGGGCAGCAACTGGTGGAAAGCGAGTGCTCCTGACCTGCCGAGCTATTTCCAAAAAGACTTAGGGGTTCTGTAATGTGCTGGTCTTTAAATGGCACTGTGCTGATTGCATCAAATCAATGGTTTTCTGTTCAGGCAGACCAGTAAGTATACAGATTAAAGAACGTGTATTTTAAAATAAAGCCATAAATGATATATTGCAAGGCAAGTTTTCTTTTACAGCTCTTGTGCAATTAGTTGCACCCCGTCAGTAAACAGTGGCATCCCTGAACATCAGTTTGCAGAGGGTTGTGATTTGTCTGCATTGCGTTTTGCAATTTTTTTTTATTATGAAGACTAATGTCACCAAAGACGCTAATTGCAATTAATTGCAATTAATTGCTGTAAATGGTGTCTTAGACTTCTAATCCACTCTTTAAAATGGTAAGGATTACTGAGCGTTTTTGTCATATGATTTATAATTGTTTACTTTCTTCCTTGTAATGTTTTAAAGACTTGATTGGAGAAATTTGGAAACTTCGGCTTTCTAAGAATACTTGATCTATTTGGTGTAAGTAATAGCCCCAATTATGCATAGTCCCTAGTGGGACCGTTTTCTAAACTTGTGGGAGGCAATGCAGGGTTGGGGACCAAATGCTAAAATTAAGATGATTTATGTAATAAATTATTGCCCTTGAGAGAATATTTAGAAACACTATATGCTTCTTAAAAACTCTCTTAAAATTATTTTACTAGTTTCTTGATACCCAACTTCAGTTAAAGAAAAAAACAACATCAAGCGTCCATTTAAATCAATAAGAAAATTCTCACTGATACCGATGACTGTTTGCTTCAGAAATGGCACATGCAATTTGAATAATCTGATAAAATTCGTCTTGTTATACGTATCCAGAGTATTGAGCCAGTCTGCCCTTGCAGACTAGTTAATGTTATCACTGAACTAGTCATATTAAAATTCTGATCTAAAACTGAAGGAGGTGCTTGATCGCGTGAGATAAGGATCATTCTGGCTTTGACCCAGAAAGCCCTTAAGCATGTGCTGCTTTAAAATTAAGCAGGCATGTACTCCTTTTGGCTTAACTCTCAGCTCGGCTACCTTGTCCTCGCTACGTTTTAGCCCCTGTGGCCCATCTGTGTGTTGGGGCCGGACCGTAGCGTGCCCCGGTGTCGAGTATTTGCTCGCGAGCCGCTGGACGCGCGGCTGCTTGGGCGCTCCGCGGAAGGAGCTGCGCCGGCAGCTGCCCGGCCGCTGGCTGCTCCTCGAGGCCTGTCGCTGCAAGCCCGCGCTTCCGAGGCCGCGGGGTTTCTCGCCGTCGGTAATTGCAGGGAAGCAGATGGGCTCGGCTTACGGCATCGCGTTTGGGCTTGCTCGGACCTGGACTCAGCCAAGCGCTTAGGAGACGAGGCTGAGCCGGGGTCTGAGCCCCAGCAGAGAGCCTGGTGGACTTGCCTTACGGCAGGTAGGTGTTTTGGCTTGGTGTGCCCCTGAGCGTATCCTGTGCGTAAATCTTTGCAGGATTGGGGCATTACTGGGTTTTGTACAACATTCAAGGAAGATATTTGTTAAAACCTGTTTAATTCACGTAGCTGATTGTTGGTGTGCATCTGTGTCTATACATTATATATAACAAACACTCATGCACACAAAAAGCATCTCATTAAAAATACAATATCCAAGCGCTGTGGTAAGCTAATTACTGGGACTTGGTCATTTTTCCTAAATCCGCTGTGTGTATATGTACAATATACGCATCTAAGTACATTACAAAGCATTATAAATAATTAAAAGCAAACCGTAACCCTTGACAGAAGCAAGCGCAGGGGCACTATGCGATGCATTATCCTGCCCAGGCCGCTGGTTTGCTCCGAGTCAACCAGTCGTATGAGTTGCAGAGTGGTTTTTGTATCACTTACGGGTAGCCCGTCAGTATTGGTTTAAGGCCGAGATAGGGAAGATGGGCAAAGTCTGAATTTGCTTGTCTCGAGAGCAGTGAGCGGTCGCTGCGACTGCCTGCGAAGGCCCCGGCGCCGGCCGGCAGAGCCGCTGCAGTAGGTGAGGCGGCGGATTCGACGGTAGCGTAAGGGGAACTGCTTCAGGCTCGGGCGATCGCGTGCTGCTGCAGATCGCTTAGGCGCCCCAGCTATCGGTGCTCTGCCCCAGCGGTGGATGCTTCCGCCGTCGCAGCAAGGGCTGTGAAACGGGGATGGGGGAGAGGAGCATTTATGCGGTGTTGTGTTTTACCTCTGACCCAAGATTAACGTGCAACCAAAGGCAAAACCATGTTTTTCTCAATTTATTATCGGTTGATAAAAGTTTACATCCAAAGCTAGGGCAAAGCTATTTGGGTTAGTGGTGATTTAAAGTGTTTGGATTTCTTTGAAAGCTTTCAGATATGGCCCTGCCTTCTTCTGCTGAAAATATAATTTTCTTGAGATTTATACATCATACCTTCATTTTCTTTGCCAAAACTTGGAGAGCTTTAAAAATAAAAAGAAAAAGAAAACCCCCCAGACTATGAAGCCAAACATGCTAAAAGCTTCTTGGGCAGCTTGTCTTGGCACAATAGGATTAATGTGATTTTTAGTCCAGCAGCAAAGTTGGGGGGGGGGAGGGAAGGGAGGAACCAACACCTCCCCCTACCCCAAACTCTCAGCAGTCGAGGAAGAAAATGAAAAACTACTATTCTTCACATCTCCTCCAGAGCTTCTGATTTGCTTCCATCGCCTTAGCCGGCGCGGTGTCGGTTACCCTGGTGCCTGCGAGGGAGGGCTTGGGTTTCGCGCGCCGGGCTGGAGCGGCGGCGCGGCTGCACAGTAGCCCAGTGTTGCTGGATGGATGGCTTCCAGGTAGATGGAGACTCAGGCTGGCCTGCTTAGGAGGCGGTTTTCCTTGGTCAGCCAAAAAGCAGCTCTTGCTGGTGAGTCCAGAAGCGTGTGCGCGCTTCGTCAGCCTCTTGTATACTTATTTGATTGCGCCACTAATTAGACTCAAAAGGCTTGGCAGATCCTCCTTGTGTGGGAAGCTCAAGTGCAAGAACTTGCCTCATTTACTTTATTTAAATCAATATAATCCTGCTTAAGGCCTTTTGGAAAGCACATCTGAGCAAACAGTGTTTTAACACACTGTCTTTCGTGTTCACAATAAAAGCTAGTTTCATTTGAAAAGGGGGTGCGTATGGTTACCTGATACAAACTTTTGCCATGCTAAAGGTGGAAGGACTCAATTTTCCTGCCTGCATTCATGCATTGGCCTTTTTGAAATTTGTGCTTTGGAGACTTAATATCTTAGTTTGCTTTGTGATCCGCAATTCTTTGAACTCGCGCACAAGAAAGTGTGGATAAGTTCAAATAGATATTTGAAGTCGGATTCTAGGGAATGTCTGTGCTGGTTTAAACCTTATAACGTGAAGTTTGATCTCCGACTGAAAACCACAGTATTTTGGAGGAAATGTAAATACAATCTGAACTTTTTTTTTTAAGTTATCTTTAAAATATGCTCTGTCTCTTAAAGACAGAAATTTTCTTCCAGGGACCCTGGATATTCAAACCACATGAATGTGTTTCTGTTCACAAGGGCCCCGATTCAGCTGTTGGTCTCTAATCAGCGAAGCTCACTTACACATGCTTTCGGTCAGCAGATACAGATCTGCAGTGGTTTTGACTTGAATATAACATTTTTGGTTATTGCGAAGCTTCATAGAACAGAGAAGGGCCAAGGGTGGAAGCTGACTGAGGTGATTTAGAGTTTTATATAAGCACATAAAGCTGCAAGTTGTCTTGTTGTGTTTGGTTTTGAAAAGCTCTTATTAACTACTTTGACATCTCGCTTTTATTCTCAAACATCTGCTTTAGATTGTTTGCTGTAAAAGTGTAAGAATTAATCTTGCCCTCATTTTTGTTATTGCTACCAGAAACCAAACTATTTTTATTGCTTCTTGTGTAGAGATTTGAACTTAATAGTTCAGAGTTGAGGAGAAAATGAGTTTGTTTGTATTTTTTTTTTCCTCTCCCTTAAGCTTACAGGTAAGGCTAATTAAATTATAATTTTTAAGTGCATAAAGATGTTAGACATGGCTTGTTAAACTGTTGAGTAATCTCTGCTTTGCTTTATTTATCCCCAAATTATGAGTTATAAGGGAATTCAAATGATCAGCTCGGTTTGGTTTGGTTCTTAGACCAGCGGCTGTCCTGAGCTGCTCCAAGACATTTGCATCGTCTGCAACGAGCCTGGTACATATTTTCCTGTATGGAAATAGCATACGAAAGTCAAAGAAAAGAGAACCTTCCTATACGTTTAGTCCTTTGATTAACAAATGTTAAAAACTGTTTTTCTTGGGGCTTTCTTTTTCTTGGTTTGCAGCTCATTTGCATTGCTTCCCAAGAAGGAATAAGTCACTACAGCACACGATTTCAGCGTGAGCCCCCATCTTCAGCACGCGGCGTTGGAGCAATTTCTGTCCCCGTGTGGCACATCACTAAATTTTTGGGTGTTGTGCTGATGCAGGTTCATCCAGTGCTTGTGCACACAGGAATCATCCTTTCCACCTTGGAAGAGTTGCCTGTGAGGCACTCCGCTCTTGCCACGTGCCTCTAGTGGGAAATGCTTTGGGAGCCTCTCTGTGCCTTGGTGTTCTCGCGGCTGTTGCGAGCTGTTCGCAGCGGGCTCCTCTTTCAGTATCTGGGGCAGCTCTTGCTCTGGTTGATTCGAATACAGCCGTTTTAGCAAAACGGTTCATAAAGGAACCAGTGACCAAGACAAAACAGATGAGGCATCTCCTTATTATATAAATAGATAAATAGTAGGGGTTTTCTTGGGCTGAGTGAAATAGCTGTAATAACATTGCTGTTTTGCTATCAGCTCATTATTTCTCTAAAGTGAGACAGTAGGTTTTTCAAGGCAGGAACTATTTTCTTCTTGTTCTATGGATACTTTAGATGTTTCTGGTTATTGTGCTTTAAGGAGCCACAAAGCCTTAGCCATTAAAAGCGTATTAAGGTACTGGACCATGATATGCCTCGGCTTCGTGCAGGGACTTTTTCTGCAAGGCTGCCTGCATCAGGCAGGGCTTGCAAACAGAGTTTCTGCTCCTGGGAAGGTCTGTGAATCCTGTCCAAAGTACTGCTAATACTCGACTGCCACTGGAAGCATTCGCTGCTTTGAAAGATGGGTCTGTAAGCTCTCATGTGTCTGTGGTTCAGATTTAAGTATCGTTTTGATACAGCTAATTAAATCCTAGATAGAAACCTGCACAGATAAAAATGAAACCTCTCTGGAAGGACAAAAGGATATGTTTTATGAAGAGTAAAAATACAGTTTCTTCTGCCCTGGGGAGTTTTCCTTTTATTTTGACAGAACTGATGTGCATTTTCAAGGCAGTGCCCTGAACTGGAAGTGTATTACATTGGCAGGAAAAGTGTCTCGGAAGTTGGTTTATTTTCCTATCCCCCAAATAATCAGCTAATGTCTACTTGTGCTCTGTGTGTGGAAATGAGAAAAAAGCCTAGAAATAAATTACTATCACTCTATTTTACAAAACATTACTTTCTAAATGTATTCCCAAAGAGTTTCAATTCTCTTTTTAAATGCATAGTAAACGTAGTCCACAAATATTGCAAAGACTTAACATGTACTGCTAATGCCTGATGATGCTTTTTTCGTCTTACTTCTTCAGACTCCAGTTTTACTAAATTCTTCCTTTTCATCTCTCTGCCTGTTTCTAATAATTTGCTTTTGACTTTCTCCCCTCCTTTGTTTTTTCCCATTCTATTCATGCTTAATTTTCTTCATCTGCCTTTATTGTCCTTTTGCTTAATACTTTTTACTGCTTTTTTTTGTCCCATTGCTCTAAATGATTCCCTGGGGTTTTTTTGTTTTGTTTTGTTTTGCCAGGCGGTCCCTCCTTAAAATCTAACTATTCAAGGAATCTCCCTTTATTTCTTCTCTGATTTGTGGTGTTCTATATCTTTATCAACGTATAGCTGGGTCTAGACTGTATGCTCAGTAACGTAGGGAATATATGTGCCTCTGATTTTTACACACACTGAGTTTCTTGTCTTCTAAAGACTGAGGTCAGCTTTCTGTTCGGTTTTGTTATTTTAAGCAATCTTTCTTTTTAAGTCATCCATCAAACTGTACATTCCTTAGAAATGATACCGTATAGCTGTGGATTTCTGCTTTAGAGGATCCCAGGAAAGAGCAGATAGCGGAAGACAGCTCTGTATGGTGGTATATATGAGTTTCTTTTGTGTTCTATTAATAAGCAGCCGATTCCTGCAGATTTCACCATTCTCCACAAAATCCTAAATAATTTTCTTGCATAATTGATGGGTTATATCAGCGTGACACTCAGCCTTACTGCAGCAAGATAAGAACGCCGGCGGATTGAGCCGTACCAAGGCTCAAACTGATGGGTGAGCTCTGATCTCTGCTGGTGGGTCCGTTCCCCTTTAAACATTGGGCGCCGCGACACACAAAGTGGCAAGCGTCAAATTGACTTCTGTTTCACATCCCTTGGAAAATTCAGCCCTTAATGCAGATGTTTAAAACAATATTATATTAAGGCCTCTAATCCTGTAATTAGACTGGCTGCTGCAGAGTGAGTTTGCTGATAGCCAAGTCAAAGTGATCACAGCTCCAGAAGTCTGATGGTAGAAATGCAACAAAAGTTTGCTTAATTCTGCTTAATGCTGTATTGCTAACGTAGCGCGCTGGGAAAGGGCATAGCACACTGAGCAGAGCATCGACTCTGAGTCACCTTTAGTGAAAATTTGTCTCTGAAAAATGGGAAAATGTGCAGTTGTACCCCCAAAACCAGTGTCTGAACACTGCAAAGCAGCCAGTTCACAGCAAGGCTCTTCAATCTAGCTGAAACTGGCCAAATAGTGTTTAGGGTAGTACTCCTAGCGACCAAAGGTGCAAAAGGAGCTGAGCTTAGGCATAGGGTCTGGTGGATTGCAAAGGAAAGAGTGAGCGCCCAGGAGCTGGGATCGAGCCAGGAGCTCAGAGCAGGACCGCGAAATAGCGCTGAGAAGCCCAGGCATGACCCAGGGGCTGCTCAGTTGCACAAAAACGCTCTTGTGTTTTTATTCTCCGTTTTCAGGAGCAATGTCGCCTTGGGCTGCCTTTGACCAGGGATGGAGGCTGGGGGGAAGCTTGGCCGTTCTTGCTAGTACTCTGAAGTCTCTGGCCGTAAGTGAGCAAGTGACTTGGTGGAGCAACGGGCAGGCGATGCCCTGAGTCGTAGCTGCGTTGCGGCAGCCGGTCTCGGAGACCAGAGCAGCAAGCAGGCAGCGTGAGCCGCTGACATGAGCAAAGAGTGAAAGACTGACTGCCTTCCTCTAAAGAGAGTAGCTGCTAAATCCTGATGCTGGCGCCGAACCAGAAGAACTGTATTTCTGTATATTCAACAGGCATAGGATTTCTTCCGAGAGATTAGAGAAATGTGGCTTTTTGGCAAGAGCTTAAAGATAAGTCGGGTCAGATAATTATTTATGTCAGAATGTTATAAAGGAAAATTTTGGAGGGAAGTATAACCGAGCATGTGATTTAGCCCATGTAACGATGTGGTTAATCTCCCGGATACCTGTTTGCACGTAATAAATCACATCTATGTGACCGTCTTTGTCAGTAGCATCTCCAGTGCTCTTATCTCCTCCTATACTTCCGCCGTCCCTAAAGAAAGCACTTCTTTCCAATCTGTTTTGGCATTCAGAAGTCAAATGGACTTACTAAGAAAAAAATGAAGTCTGAATCTAGGCAGATTGTTACTACAGAGCTGAGATTATCTATCCCAAAGACAAGCGGGTACTTGAATCTTCTATCTTTGTCTTGCCACATGTGTTCAGGTTCAAAGCTTGGTGAGATCAGTAGAAAGACTTGTGTTAATTTTGATGGTTTCTGTGTGAGATCATCTGTTCTCTATCTAGCTACTGGGATATCCCCTTAGCACTTTTGATAATTGAGTAAAGAAGTAAGATTTATTGTCGATTTTCAAGAACAGAAGAAAGAGCCGTTGCTATCAAATATTTGAGTCATGTTGGAAAAAAAACCCCACTGTCATAGGAGTTCTAGACTAAGGAATGGTATTATGCCTTTTAGTTTGACATTTTTCTTGTTTATTTAAAAAAGCTGTGGAAGACAAGGAGAGTAAAGGTTAAAATAATATTAACTGAGCCCTCCAAATCCATCAGTTTCATTCTCCTTTGCCTGGGTATTGCTGTAGTCAAAGCCGTTAATCAGAAAGCCATATTAGCACTGCTGACATGGGTTTGTCAATAGGAAATTGGGAGGGTGGAAGCTGAAAAAACAGCTTTTGAGTTGGGCTATATTGTCATTATATTTGCATTAACGTTGTTCCTAAGGAAATTCTGTTAACACAAAAGCAACTTTCCAAAGCCTCGATTCTGTTGTGAGCTTAAAAGTAAAATAGTTTAAGATTTCGTGTACTACAAAATTCAAGGAATATATATATAGTATTTTTCAACATTTGCTTGTAAGAATGTGGGTAATTACAAACTCAGTTGATAGCGAGTCGGGGAGGGTCTCAGTTAACCTTTCTGCAGGGCTGCGTGCTTTAGCTGATGTTCAGGGTGTGTTTGAGCAGAGCCGTGTCCTGGCGTTGCAAACGGCTCCGTTTCTTTTCAACCGCCAGTGCTCTCCTTACCCCAGCTGAGCTGCGCTGGACGGGAGGATGACCTGATGGTGAAGAGGATTATGCAAAAAAATAACATTTTTGCAAACTGACTTAATGAGACTCAGCACATAAATATTGCTATTTCTGTTATCTGACGTGTGAGGTATTCTGTTCATGTGGTGATAGCAGAGCTGAATAAGTTGCTCAGCAGAGAGAAATTAAAGCAAAAAGTTTAGCTGCATCATCTAGTGCAGCCACCTCTAGTACAGAACCGCGCGTTGTCTGGACAAGTTTTAATGACCCCAATCTCTGGCTTCTGCCTCTGGCCTGGGGGTGTTTTTTGTCATAGCTGTTCCTCCTCTTTCCCCTACTAGCGCTTTTTTGGTGTTGTCATTCTCCCTCCTCTTCCCTCTTGGCACTTGCGAGGTTTCTGAGAAGTCGGTTGTTATTTCTTTTTGCTGCTGAGGGAAGGAGGTGAAGGAAGGTAATGTAGTTTTGGAGGCAGGGAAAGTGGGAAAAGAAAGGATGGGAAGAAACGCAAAGGCTGCACCTCAAGCTGATATTTCTGGCCTCAAAACAGTGTGCTAAACCAACCGCTTTCTGCTGGCAGGCAAATACTGATAGACTGGGCATTTGCCAAGATTCCCTCCCCAAGCCCCAGTGGGAAAGGGGCACTGATAGTCTGGTTTTGATGCTCTGATGTGGTCTGCAGCTTTTCCTGAAAGGACATAGTTAGGTATTACTGGGTTTTGGGTAAAATAAGCTCCTTGTCACTGCAAGAGCAGTTTTTTACTATGTATATAATTCCCCCCCCCCTTTTTTTTTTCATTTAATGCCATGTTGCATCCCAGTCTGAAACAAAAATTCACTACCTTTTTTTTGTTTCTTATTGTTTTGACTGAGAGATGTCTCAAACAGCGTAGGATAGCGAAAAGTAAATCAGGCCGTCCGGTTCATTTGTAATGCAAAGACTTTATTAAAACTCCCCCTAACTATTTAATCCTGTCATCCTTTCATCTAGAGCAGCGCAGCGCACGAATGGAAAATCGGCTGCTGGCAAATCCATCGCTGGGCAGCCTTTTACATAAACAAAGCTGGAAGGATAAGCAAATGCCTTCGTTCTAATTAGCAGCGCTGCTGTGGTTCCATACGTTCCGAAACGCCGGAGACTGCTACGCTGCCTAAAATAAGCCAAGCAAACAAGATCGTACGCCACGAGGATAAGGGCGGGAGGGAGAGGAGGCAGGGAAGTCTGCTGCTGTCCGTGTTCTTGGAAGCCTTTTCTATCTCCATTTGGATACTGTCAGTTTCTTTTACACAAACATTACGGCATCCAAGGGGAATTAGAAATACTTACCCATGACCACAATGTCAGATCTTGGGTTTGTCAGGAGAAAGCAATGCAGCAGCAGAAGCTTGCACCCCGCTGCCTTCATTTTGGTTTTAGCATGCTAATAAACCTCTCCTAAAGCTGAAAAGAGGTGAGGCTGGCTGTCTAGGTGGAATACAGGAAATTTAAAAATCTTACCTCATAGATGTGAAATTTTTTTATTTTTTTTTATATCTGTAAAAGTGCTGTGTAAGTCCTAAGTAATAGCTATTGTCTTTTGTGATGTCTCTGAAGTTACACAACAGCTTCCTTTTATACCAGTCTTTTATGAAATGGCTAGGGACCTCTCAGGGCAGAGACACAAAAGTGAGATATTACTGGTCAAATGGCTTTTAACTGAGATAACATTGGTCAAATTGAGCCTTTTAACTTCAACAAGAATTGTTGTAAATGCACCTTATCCCAGCATCAGTGAAAGGGGAAAAGGTGCCACTCATCCCAAACTTTCACTGGTTTCCATCCCTACCTTTTCGCACAGATCTATACAGTATTCAGTGTTGTGACCTCAGCGTAATCTGGATTTATCTAAACAAGCTGGAAACCAGCTAGCTCAGGAGCCAGCACAGCCAAATTGCTGTACTTGCCTTGCAGGGAGTCTGCAGTGTAGGTATGGACTGCTCCTATTTAAAACATTTACAGAGCTGATGTAATTGCAAGGCCATTCAGCTGAGAATGTATGTTGAAATGAAACTCTTACGCTTCCATCTAACCCTTTCTGAAGTCAAGGCAGAGTATAATCCTGCTATAGGAAAGGCCAAACATCTATAGGGCAGAAACAGCAACCAGTCAGGTTTTTTTCCCTTGCTAAGTGGAATCTAATCTATGTTGCCAGAGCTCATCAGCTGAAGTCGTTTTTTTAGGAAGCAAACTGTGTTGCACAGCTGCACAGTCTCCTTGAGGTACGGATCTGCTGGCCCGACATAAACTAATGCAATCATTTTGCCATGCAAAAGTATATACTAGTTCTTAACACTTGCACCTTGCCCTGGTATATAACTGAGAAAGGCATAGGAAGGAGCCAGTGCTTTGAAACTGAGCTTGATTAACTAGAAATGAGCTGCGAATACTTAATGGTGAAGATAATTAACCATTGGAACAACTTACCTGTGGGACGTGCCCGGACCTTTACGACCTGAGGGCTTTAGGTCCAGATTGGATGCCTTTCCAAAGGAGATGCTTCAGCTCAGCTGCCAGCCCTTGGGCTTCTTACAGGAACCTGCAATGTCCTGGCCTGCATGGGACATGAGGTCAGGCTAGCTCAAGGACACCCGGTTTCTATATGCTGCTACTCTTTCTATGTTCTGCTTCTGTTCTCTGGGCCAGAGCAACGCATGTGTTTCTGCACCTGGTTTGAAGGTCCTGGCTTGGTGTTCCTTTGCTGTAATGCATACGCCAGTGCTGTCTATACAGCCTGCAAGCTGACCAGTCAGCCTTCCTAAAGTTCATACGAAACTCCCTTGCGGTTCCTCGTTGCCCATTCTGAGACTAAATGACCATAAGAGATCCCTTTCTGACCTTTGGCATCTTGGGCATCCCACATTGAGAAGACAACTGGGAGTCCCCAGACCGAGATGGGCATGCGTAGCAGCATAAATGTTGGAGGAGAAAGAGGCTTCTTGTGACCCCAGTCTGTCTGTCGGGGCCTTCCCGTGCCTCTTGGCCGATCTTGGCACAAGTAGAGCTCATTAAAAAAGTGTGAGGAATGCACCAATGGCAACTCCGCTAACAGCGAGCAGCTGTTGTAATGATGCCCTCCAGAGATGTGGCTCCTGCAATCTGAGCTGCTCCCTTTTTCCACACACAAGTAATTTCCCAAAATATTTATCATGGTTTTGATCTTTGCCTGAAACTGAATTTTCTTTTCTATGACTGGAACAGAATTCCTCTGGATTTGGAAAGACTGGGACTTCTCACTCGCCGGATGAGGGTGTACACATGTAAAATGATGATATGTTTCTCCCTTAGGTTTGGTTAGAGAAGCAAAAATTGTTAAAACTTTAAAAGCCTTGTTCAAACATTAATATTTTACAAGGGGTGTTACATACCCACATCAATGTAGTTATAAAGTATAATGGTTTTGTGCACTTGAATAGATTGTAAATTGACAGCTTCTAACAATATGAAAAGCCCCTGCGTTTGTACCTTAAAATGTCATGAAGCAGCGTTAAAGCTGCATATTTAACCTTTCTTTTCCTGTATTTTTGTGTGTGCGGTTGCAGCAATAGTTTGTGGCATAGAAATAACAGTACTGTATGCTGCAACTGGTAGAGTTAGTGACTCATGGCTAACTTGAGAGCTTTCTCCTGCATGTTTGCCTGCAAGATGCTGTCACCTTAACAGCAGCCCCTCCAAGCTCCTGAGTAGTGCGGAGAAGGCCAGAGCTATCTGTTCTCATCACATACACACACACCATGAATTTCTAAATAGAAAACTTGAGCTGTTTTTACTTCCATAGAAATCAGTTCTTCTTTGAGCTACTTGTCTAGATCCGTGATAGCACTTCTCAAGGACTTGAGTCTTCAATTTTCTTATCCACTTGCTGCAACTCTAAACAAAAATATCCATGCTGCTAATTCAGGAGGGTCATTGTCCTGGACTGCACAAATTAATTAGCAGCTTCCCGTCCTGATTTTTTTTTCCTTTAGTTAATTTTAACCCACTTGTCCCACATTAGGAGCCTTTAGTTCCCATTTGAGGGGTTAGTTCCTTACATGAGCAGCCCCAGGGAAGCTGAGCTCCGTAAGCGATCACCAGTGGGAGCCAGGCTTATACACAGCATTACACCATGGAAAGCTTCCGATCTGTTGCAGACAAAATGTCTACAAAAACAATACTGCCACTTTCCTAAATTCCTGCGTTTTGCAGATGTGAAGCCAGATTTCTTTCGGGGGAAGCCAGGCTCTGTTGGGGAAGATCATAGAGCGCTCTGTGTCTTTTTGCTGCTGCTGCTAATTTTTGTGAGCACCATAGAATACAGTAGAAAATTGAAACTGTGTGAAAGATCAACAGATCAGTGTAG
Source organism: Apteryx mantelli (assembly GCF_036417845.1). NCBI lineage: Eukaryota > Metazoa > Chordata > Aves > Apterygiformes > Apterygidae > Apteryx > Apteryx mantelli. Next base: position 83,413,589 of record NC_089981.1, on the reverse strand, counting down.
AATGTCATGCAGCAACATCTGTTAACTTTGGCTCTATCTCAGATCCTCCTGCCCCCTCCTTTGCAGCCCCAAGTCTCCTGTTCTGTGAGAGCTTGGAGTGATAGGGACCTGGGGACAGGGGGGAAGTCTAGCTGTTTCTCAGTGGTCTGAAGGACTTGCAAAAGTACCATCTGGAATTAAAGTTTGATGTCGGTGTGTTTCTGTAATTTTTAGTTATGAAACAAATGGGAATTTGCTGAATGAATTAATTGTATTGCACTGTAAAAATCTATCTTGAGAGCCATTATATATGGTAGCTTGCAAAGCCTGCAGAGAGAAGTGAAAGCGGCTTCCCTTTCTAATTAGGGCTTTCAGGAAATCATTGATTACAGAATCGAATAAGCTTGCTCAGAGACATTTGTTTGATATTACTTCTGATAAAACTTTTACCTAATAACAATTTAACTAGCGACACTGGAAGCAGTTGTACTCTGACGGTAAGCTTCCTTCAATAAAACTCTTTCCCCTTTCCCTCCTACCCTGTCTAAAGGATTATAGCTAATCGAACATTACTTCCAAACTGTAAATTCCAGTCAAAAAAATTAAAATAATGAAGGAACGGTTGATATAGCAGACAATATGTTCTTAATGGGATGGTCTCAGTCCAGTCCAACTTAATGGTGTAAACCTTTTCTTGCAACCTTTTTAAAAGAGTCAAACCAAAACCTTGACCCAGTGTGTAGAAATCTTTTGCTATTTTTTTTTTTTTTAACAGGGTCAGCATATTTCCTTAGCTCCCATTCAAAAACTAGAGGAAGCTTTGTATGAGTATCAGCCTCTGCAAGTGGAGACATATGGACCACAAGTTCCAGAGCTGGAAATGCTGGGAAGGCTGGGGTAAGTAACACAGCAAGTTTTAATTCCCATTTCATGGCATTTTATCTGGGACTGTTACCATCTTCACTCTGCTAGCACATAGATTTTTTTTTTTTTTTTTTAAGAATTTTAACGAAATATTAGACTTCCTGCCCAACCAACATTTTGTTTGGGTGGATAAGCAAAAATTTTTGGTCCTCCAGCCTTTATAGATCTATTGAGAGCTGGACTGGATTGCATTAGTGTTTTTTAAGGTTGTCCTTGGCAGTCGTAGTGAAGTAGCTGTTCATTTTCAGTTGCACGGTATTAGAAAATAAATAAATAAAAATCTGGGGCTTAATTTACCCAGCTGTAAGCCAGTAAAAATATTAAAGTTGGGCCTTTTGCCATGGAAAAGGGTAGGTTTACTTGCTGACTGCTGTCCACAGTCAAACTGCGTTTGTGAGAAATGAAGCCTGGAGCTTAACTTTGTCAAAAAGTATAACGCAGGGCTGGGCCAGCGGCTCGGCTGCGTCATGGTGTGCAGCCGCGCTCGGAAGAGAATTTGGGAGCCTGCTGTGCCAGGGTGATGGAGGGTGCGAGGTCCCAAAGGGACAGGTCTGCTCCCTAGAGAAGGGTTAGTGGCTGCAACGGCACTTGGGCAGGAAGTGTCACTGACCTGATCGTGCTTTAATTCTTAAGGTCGCAAGCGCTTACAGAGGCTGGAAAGCTATGTGGCAGAATGAACTTGCGGGATGGCAAGGCAAGAATGAGCTTTTAAAACAAAAAAAAAGTTTTGTTGTTTTTAGAAAAGGTGGTTACCTTTGTACCCATGGGAATAATGAAGCTACAGAGTCCTGGACAAAAGTGAGACATTTTAATATACAGAGTCAGGGACTACTGAAATCAAAGAGGAATCCCATCTAGTGCAGCGGCACAGGAGAAATTACATCTCATCCAGAAAATGATAGGGGTGAATAAACGCTTTTTAAGCACATGAGCAACGCAGTGGTGCTTCATAAAATTTCAGGGCTGTCTAGAGTTGAGGTTGTCTCCATTTTTATTGTTTTTGTGTCATTCTGATGGCTGTAATTTTCATTATCTGATATCAACTTCTGCAAGACAAATATCAATTAGTTGTTTAAATCTGGGCAGAGCCAGGTTCAGCTTTCACCCCATGCGTGGAGCACAGCTATGGGGGATCTCCAGTGCGAGGGGAGCTTTGAGGCCCTCTCAGCCCATAGTCTTCTCACAAACAAAAATGCTTGGGGGGAAAGAAAAATTGCTTGTGCACAGAGGGTTCCCAGTTGTTGTCTGTGCACGTATTCCTCCACCAGGTGAGTGCTGGCACCCAGGTCAGTCGGGAACTCTGTGCTGTCCATGTCCATCTCATCTACACACCTGGGATGCTGGTTTGAAGGCAATCCAACACTTTGCAAAAGAAACTGCTTCAACTAGCATGGTCTCAGTGCAAGCAGGCGTGTGAGTGTATTTGGAGGAGGGTTTGCAAGCAACACCTTTTTCCTTGCAAACACTCTTACAAATGTGTAATTTTTCTCCTCGGAGCGTCATAACCAGGGTTGTTCTGCTTGGCTCTGGAGGTGATGAAGGAGTTAAGAGCAACAGGAGTGGTAGCAAGGGCTGCGCCATGCCCACCAGAAGGGTTCATCTTGGTCCTGAGGCTGTTTGTGATTCCAAAACAAATATATCTATGGCGTGGGCTCCCAGCTGGCCCAACTCTAACCCTATTCCGCTGGGTGTTTGAAATACCTTAAACCATGCAAAACTATTCGTTTATATATTTTTGTTTCTGTATTTATATGAACTCATGCGCATTTCCTGTTGATGATGAATGCTTCACTAATGTCCTTTGGTCCCTGGTTTGGGTTTTTTTTTTCCGGGCAGCTGTATACAGCTGCCCGAATGAGGCAGAAGAGCTGGGTACAATTTTATCCGCTCCTGCTAAAGATGTTTAGTGGGATTGTACAAAGACAGGTTAAATGTGAAATGATTTAAATTTTTCGATTCTCCCTCTTTTTTCCCCACATCCCTCATTTTTCTGTAAGAAAGAAGAGTTTCCCTCAGTCCTTGGAAATTAGAGAGCTTTTGCTCAGCTAACGGTGTTATAGTTAGTCATCAAGTATAGCAAAATTTCATGTTCTTGTTAATGTTCTGCATTTTGAAGTGTGGCTATTTATTGCTGCTAAGTAGTTCCCTCATATGTGCAGGCTGTTATCATCCAAGTTTCTGGAGCTGGAATTATTGCAAAGATGCTACCAACCTGGAGACAATTTCTTGTCTTCAAAGCACTCAGTAGAATAGGGTTTTTGAATATTCAGATCTTAACCTCTTACCTTCTGCAAGGCTCACTTTAGATTTCAGCATAAGTGTGGCAGTTTCTTTCTTAGTAAACTGCTGTAATGGAAGAGGCAGTTGACAAGAAGGCTTCTAGCAAAGAGCAAGAAAAAGGGAGAATCCTTAAGGGATCTCTTCGAACATTTGTTAGGGATCTTTTTTAATTAAAAGAAAATTGCTTTTTAAGTTGCCTTGTATTATTTGCTCATTAGGCTTTACAAGAAACATTGCGTGCAGTCCAATAAACTTGATTCTGTATCCTTCCACTGCCGTTCTGTATGGATTCTGCATGTTTTGCAAAATAGGAAATTATGTTGAAACTGTCTTTAGAAATTTGTTTTCAGTTTGGGGCTGTAAATTTTCTTCTTTATGTTCACTGCAGAAAAGCATTGATGTCCATATGATGTATTTTTGCTATTGTGCTGGAAATCTGAGAATAATGAAGAAATAGATTTGTCAATACAAATGGCAGTAGTATGTTTAGGGTTTTGTTCTCCCCTCTCCCCCTTCAAATGTAGGAAGATTTTCCTGAAGTAACACAATATAGGCAATAATCTTGAATTACATGGCTTTCTGGGGACAGTATGTACTACACTAACTGGTGGAGTATTTAACCTTCTGGCAGGAGAGTGAAGCTTTTTCAGTGCTAGCCTCTGATAGAGCTTCCCTTGACTGCACATCTGCTGGGTTACTGCAAGGAAGTCTCTGTGGCTGATGGTCTCATGACTGTGACCATACTCCATCCAGGCTGGGGAGGATTTGACCTAGGTGGCAAAGGCCACCTGTGCTTCTGGTTTTGTGTTTAGCATGTTAGGCTGGCTCATGTTCGTCTGCACCCATCAAATGACTTGAAAGGAAGAACGGAAGAAGAGATGTACAAAAATGTCTCACAAAGCCATGATGCTGACCTTGAGTCTTGAATCACCGTAACTTACCCATCCTGGAGGGAGGCTCTAGAGCTGCTTTTCCCCTGGTGATGACTAATGGTCACATATCTGTGTGACTTTGTGGTTACTCTGAATTACTGAAGTGTTCAGTGATGTGCATTGGGGAATCACTGGTTTCTGGCTGGAGCTGAAGGCAATCTGCTGGTGGCAGTTGAGTTTAGAGAGCCCTGTCTTACAGGGCTGTTAGAGGAGCTGTTAGGCTGGTGTCATTTGACTAAAGCTGGGTGTTCGAAGTGGGGAATGTCGTCTTCGTTCAAATCAGCCCAAATCTGTTGATCTGCTGAAGTCGTTGCAAGGCTGTCTGACCTACCTTGGCTTTCAGGGAGAGGAAGCGTGTGCGAGAGAAACAGCAAGAGTGTCTGGGTGCTCAGGCACTGGCTGCTATTATTTTAGTTCTGGGTTTTCCAAGAGGGGCAAAAAAAAAAAAAAAAAAGCTGGCTTTTTTTCTTTTGTTTTTTTTTGATGTTTTAGCTAAGTACTTTGTCTTTGTGGTCAGAGGTCTGGAATATCTAGGACTTTGATACTGCAAATCAAAAGAAATGCAAAATATAACTGTCATGCCAAGCAGTGAAAAAGCAAAACAGGATGGGGATGGAAATTAGTTTGCTTTGTCATGTGAGTAATTCCCTTGACTTAAAAACGTAAGTTTGTTATGTAATTTTGATTAAAAGAAACAAAAACAAAAAAAACTCTGAGGATCAAAATGACATTTGTTTGAGGTCCTGAAAAATGTAAAGACATTCTTGGGATTATTTGTGAGAGTATGTAAGGCTAGCAGGAGCTGCTACATTGCATTCTCACACCAAGTATTTACAGCTGTGCAAGAGCTATACACAAGCTACTTCTGTAAGTTACTATAAATTGAAAACCTGCTTATGCGATTAAAATTTGCAGTAAAGAGGTGTGAATGTCATGTCTCAAAGTTTGCAAACAGTCTCTTGTAATCCAGGATGGATCCTATTCTAACACAGCATCAGGGCCCGTCCATGCCGTTCTCGCGATATAAAGGGCCCTTGATTTACAGGTATGTCTTAAAAATTTAGTTTGCACTCAACTTAAATGCTTTGCCTTAACAGCGAACTTCTGTGCAGACATTGTAAACAAGTCAGACCTGGTATGCTTAAAGTAAAACTGTGTTTGTCTACCTAACTCTGGAGAGATGCATCTTGAGTACATACATGTGAATATAAAAAAATAAAAAAGAGTTTGACTGTTGCTCCAAAAAATCTAAGATTTTTCTTGAGGAAAAATGACTTTGATCTATCAATTTGCTTTCAAGAATAACCACAATGTTAGGAGGAATACTCAAGTTATTTAATTTTTTTAACTATGGTGCAAAAATAAAGTTCAGTGGTGAACAATAATGAGGATAGGTAATATATCTTCTCTGTTAATTGAAAGTTAAATCTCAGCAAGATGTTGTTTTAAGAGCTGAGGGTAAATATTGAAGCAAAATCAGAATTCTGTGGGAATTCTGTACGTAAAATGAGCATGATTTAGCCAACTGTGCTTTTAATAATGCACAACTGAATTGATTCGTTCTTCCTTTATAGTGTAGGACAGCTCAGTCATTTTAAATTTTGAATTAAGATGAGAAGGCTGGATTTCAGATCTGTTATAGCTTTGTTAACATTTAATTTTTAACCTTCATTTCAAGTGGAAAATTTCTGCGTATTTCTTTGTTGTACAGTGTTGTAGTGTAATTTGAAACACATGTAGAGTTCTAGCACTTAATCTAGAAATGACTAGTATAACTTCTTTGCTGTCAGTCACAGTAATTTTTTTTTTTTTTTTTTAATAAGGCAATAGTAAGGATGCTCTCCAAACTATTCTTAAGCCATAATTGATCTGGTCTTTGGCAAGATTAGTTTTGGATAAAGCATCATGCATTAAACTGCATTAAACTCAAGGCAGTAAAATGACTGATGTTTGGTGGGTGGGTTTTTTTTGTTTGTTTGTTTTGGGGGGGTTTTTTGAGTGGGTGACAGGACCACTGGGCTTTAAAAGTTGCAGCAGGTGATTTTTTTTTTTTACATCTGCTGTCTTTGTGATGGGGGTATTGAGCTATTTCTTGAACCTTAGAAAAGCTGCAAATGAAGGGCTTATTTGATCTGCTTTGGCCCATTGATTTTGCACACTGAATTCATTCTGCTCCTTTGAACAGAATATAGTTTCTCAATAAGCTCAGTGGTCAGAATGAAAAGATTGAGAGCAAGGAAAGCTTGGCTCACTTTGGAGAGCGTGTCCAGGGCTGCACTCGTTCTTGCAGAAGTTCTGCTGGCTACCAGGGCATGTGGTCCGCATTTCCCAGCGTCTCCTGTTGCAGGGCCTGATCCTCGCATCTTGGAAGTCAGGAGAAAGATTTCTCTCGGCTTCAAGCACCTTCAAATCAGGCACCTAATAAATGAAAATTGGCAGGTAAGAAGTGATTATTGCTTTAAGGATGTAACTCCATTTGCATACAGCCTTAAAAAATTTTTTTTATTATTCAATTCACCATGAATAGTTGAACGAAAAGCAGTGAATGACAACAGAAATGCTGTGTGGATAGGTTTAATTGAATAGTGCATGTGGCAGAATGGGCCGTCTTCTTGATGAGAATGTGGAACAAGGAACAGAACGGTTAGTCAACTATGTTAATTTGAGCTGATGCAGAAATTGGCTTACATTGCTTTAGCCTACCACACAGATCCTACCCGGTCTGTCGTAAGATTTTGGAAGGAGGAAAATTTAATATAGGGGAGGTAGATTAGCGCTGATTTTTTTCCAGCCAAATGGAAACCGAGGAAAGGAGCACAGCATCTAGTAAGCCTGAAATCTTGCTGTTTAAGAAATCAACTTTTTGGCAAAAAAAAAAAGAAAAAAAAGAAAAGAGAAGTCTATGAGCATTTCAAACGACACCCTGTAGTATATGGTGTTTTGCATGGAGCTCTTCTGTCAAGGTCATTAGCAATTGAATATATTAAAAGTGGACTGCTTATGAAACGGAGAGCTTTGCTTCCTGCCCGCCCACCTGTGGGTATAGTGTGGGTTTGGTAACTGTAAAAGGTCTCGGGAGGATTATAAAAGCAGAGAATATGGAAAATGTATAAAGAAACAAAGGAGGAAGCCTGCGTGCACCATGTAGTTTCTTATATTTAAAGTTGGCCGTTGTTGTACACGCACCACTAAATTAACCTCAAAAGCTGGCCATGACAGCAGAATGTCCATAGTAGTTGTTTTTGTTGGCGTTTGCTTTCAAAATTAACTCATCGATCTAACATGAGTCTCTGCACTCGGAATACTAGTCTGGTAATGTTTTTCACTTTTTCATGCAATCATGGAAAAAATATGTTTCTGCTCGAAGCAGTTGTCAAACAACCTTCTTTCATCGACAATCAGACACAGGGCAGCTGAGTAAGGCTGTTTAGTCTAGAATAAATACTCGAGAGATTACAAGGTCGCTGTAGGAAATGTAATTATACCATTTATTCCAGAATAGTCTTTTTGTAGTGTGGGCTTGCAGAATACTAAATCATGGTGTTTATTAAAATACATATAATATATGTATATTAAAAAAAAATCAGGCCCTTAACATAAGGAATGGAGAAGTATCTGGCAAACTGCACTACATGATTAACTAGTATATACTTAAACTTGCTTCAGAAAATGAAGATAATATTATGGGCTTTATAACTGAAACTGGTAGGAGGCAAACCCTGTCCTGTCTCTGCAGGTGTAGAAGCAATACTGCTGAGCAGGCAGCTGAACCAGTGTCAGGTGAAGCTGTCTGCCGAGGCATTACAGTGCAGTGGGAGGTGAAAAAACCTGTTTTCTGTGCTCTTCTGTGTCTCACCAAATTGCCATTTAAAAATATCTGATGGTCTGTGATCTGTGGTAGTTCTTATCTGTTGTTGATAATCCTCCCCTACTTTCATCCTTTCCATCATCCACTACAGTTATATCGCTTTTGATGTATTGTTCTCCTGTGATTTTGTATGTTCACAGATTTTGCTCCTTATTTGTCCTGCATTTATTTAGACAAACACACTTTTGTAGAAGTCAGTTTAGGATCTCCCATTGCTTTTCCAAATTTATGTGCTATTTTTTGAGGGTGTGCTCAATATTTTCTTTCTTTCTTTACATTTTCTTTCTTGCTTCTCTTCCAGTCCGTTGTATTGCCCTTTTGAGTCTTCCTCTGATTCCTCAGTCAGATGTGTCATTGCACTGGGAATTGTACAGTTTCCACAAGATGGTGGAAAAATTACATGGTCTGCACATGTAAGAGTGATCCTTTCTCCAGCAGCAGGAGGGCATCAGTGTCCTCAGCTTTTGTAGTTCCTTGAGGAACAGAGCCACAAAATACTTTAAGCCCAGGGTTAGACTACAGAGGGAGGAGCACCTAATGATGGAGACCAAAGTCTGTGTGATGAAGGTCATGGAGAATATGGGAAAGCAGAGCTGAGTAGCTCATCGGGGACTGCTGCTGAGAGGAAGATCTCCTCCTCTGGACTGACATCTGCGAATCACTCTTGCTTTGTTCTCCACGGCAAGGAGTGGTGGGGGGATGTCAGGACCAGGAATTGCTTTGCAGCAGTCTTGGCAAACTGGTTCCAAGTAAGTCAGGACACTAGCATGGTTTTCTAAAGGGCTCGTTTGGATATATTAATCTTTTTAATTAGTTAGCCTCAGATGTTATCCTGTTTTGAACTTGCCCTGTAAGGCATGTGAAAAAATCCATAAAGTAGTAAAAATGCAAGAAGGAAGCCTTAAAAAGAAAAGGGGGTGGGGGGCTTCCTAGACCCTTTAATACTGTTCTTCCAAGAAGGGGGAGTTTATATATAATGAAAATGGTTAGATTGGATGGGACAGCCAGCAAAATAGACCCCATAAGAGGAAAATAATGTCAGAAATGATGCATCTTCTTGACTGGGATACTGATAGACATAGTCATAAAGCAGCCTTCCTAAATGAAAATTTTTGTTCATGTGTCAAATGAATCAAAAGATGGATTGCAAGTTTTCTGAAATGGCAGAAAGAAGCAAGGGGGAGTCCTGGTTGAAGCTTTATGCAGCTTTTCAAGCTGTTGCTTATGACTTTTTAAACTTTCTTCAGATAGTTTTGTTCCAGCTTGTTCGTGATGGGTAGTATTTCTCACAGTGATCACAAGTCAACAATGTTTAGTTTGTCTGAAGAGTGTAAAGTGGTAGGAGTAAGGGGCCTCCTCCCAGAGAATGATACCATTTGCCAAAGTCAGTAACTCCATTCATAAATTTGATTCTCTGTATGTAACTGATCTCACACCTGATAAGACGTATGACAAGATTTTCAAGGGTTGGGCTGCTTGTCTCTGTTTTCCTGTTTAAAAATGACCCTGCAGTTCCCCATATTAGATCATGCTGGAGAAACATTTTGGAAAGCTGGAGAACTTTTCTGAGAGTTCGTGATGTCCAGTCACGCTTTCACTTCTGTATTTTTTCTGTTTTCCTAAAAAACAAACAAACAAAAAAAACAAGTCTTACACACCCACAAGAAAGAATGGGGCAGTTCGTATCTCTCTTCATTCCAGGAGTTTTTGCATCTGTTCATTGATTGTGGTCATATTTAGTGGAGCAGCGGAGGTTTCACAGGTAACTAGGATCCTAGCTGCTGCATGGAAAGGAGAGGTTGGATATGGAGCGGGGTGCTAGAAGTGCCTCAACTTGCATAGTAGGCTCATAACTTGCTAGACACGAGAGAAGCTGTATGGGAGTGAGCCACCTCATAAATGTCCTAACTGTAGGAGAAAAGCTTCGGTTGGAGCTTGCAAGCAACCACAAGACCCCAAGCCATAGGAAGCCAGGCTGCTTTAGTTTGGATGCTTATGGCATCACTTAAAAAAAGGAGGGGAAAACCGAAGCTTTTTGGATCTTTGGAATTGGAAGATGTCCAAGGACCAGCAAAGAGGTTATTAGTTTGGGTGTGTTTTGTGTTTAGAGGTTCATGTATGTCGGAGGTAGGGGAGGAAGACAGGAACCCAAGCCTAAAAAAAATAAAAAAAAAAAAATGCACAGCTGTTCTTGGTGTTGTGCTTTCCAGACACCTTTTTATTCATCATGGAAACTAATGACACAAGGTGCTTTTAAATCAGGGTCTCTTAAATGCCAGTATCTGCAGGATGTGGGTATAATCAGTGGGTGCTTTAATTATTAGTCATGTGTAACATCCACTGCTTTCATTTCAAATCAGTCTCGCTACCAAATGGATGAGACATTACCCCGTTGCCTGACGCCCACTCGGAGGGTGCGTGTTGCAGAATAAGCTCGCCGGTGACGCCAGAGCTGGCTCGCGGTGCGGTCCGGGCAGTGATTTGCCTCTGCCGACCGACCCTGCAAGGAGGCCGGTAAACTGTAAACTTGTCCATTTACATACATGGAGCATTGAGCAACACCCATGGCTGATCCCCGAGCGCACAGCGGTCTCGTGAAGATTGGTGGTACTAGACGTACAGCTTCAGAAATAACTATATATTCAGCACTTTTGAAAAATATCCCCTCCTTTTTTTTCTTTTTTTTTTCCCCAGGATTAGGGCCGTAATACATTTGTGTGTGTGCTCAGCTCGTGCTCGGTGACTTTAATTTTTGCATGGGGCTGCTCGCGCTGGGCTGAGGACAGCACCCACAACTAAGTTGGTTGGCTGGAGACCGAACACGCGCACTTAGGAACTGATTTTCATGGTTTTGTTTTTAAACCTTTGGTAGTAATAACCAAAAACCTGTTCTAGGTGAACAAATAGGGCAGTGCCAAGCTTTCGGAAAGAATTGAGTTGTCCACCTTTCTTCAAAATTGAGGCGTTCAAGTTAGACCATGTTTCTAATAATGAAATAGTGGTTTGAACATAGTCCGGCTTTGCAGATGAACTATTGCTCGGGCTTGAAGGTAATGCCACCATAGTTTTGCTTCTTTACTTAACTGGTATTAAATGTAAAAACGTAAATCCTTTTCAGTGGGAGTGGAGAAGGGGAGATGGTTTTCATTTGGCATAATTTCCTGTGAGACGTGGTTCTAAACAAGGCCCATATTTACACAAGACAATACAGTTTTTACATGTACTAGCATATCCAGCACATTTTAAAATTGTTTAGCCAGCCCTGGGTATTAAATACCGTCAAAATAAATGTGTTTAATAAAAGTAGATGAAGTTTGAAATAATTTTTGAATAATTTTACAGTAGAAACACCAGTTAAATCAACCCCATTGCAGTAATAAATGTCACAAAAACAATTAATTATACTTGCTTGCCACTGCAAAATCAATTGTGGAACTGTTCTTTTAAAACTGACTTTTACATTACTAAATCCTAAACACTACACTTCTGTAACTTGTCAGAATCAGGTTTTGGTTAATAGATATTTGCAGTGATGTAATGGGAACTTCTGGCATGGAATCAGAATATAATGGACTGTGATTAATGTTTTAATAAGCGCTTTTCTTCTACTTATGATGCAGCACTGAAATGATTTCCTGCTTAGATTGATAGAGCAGCAGGTGTGCATGCATACTTTTTTCTTTGAGGAAGAATAAGTTGTTCAATTCTGCCTGAAAATATTTAATGTTTATTTCGTAAGTCAGACGCTGCTGCTTTGGGGGTAGGTTTTAGTTTGCTTTCAATCCAGCTATTACTGATATTTGTCATTTGGAAGTGTAGGGTGCTATGGAACCCTTTTCAGTATGTAAAATAATTGCTTTGCGAAGAGGAAACTTGTTAGTTTAAAAAATAGTTTTGATGTATTGATGTTTTCTTCAGTGAAAAGATTTATTTAAAAATAGTGTTACAGGAATTCAAAAGTGTGCTAGAACTAAGTATGGTGTTGAAAATATTAGCAGATTAAATTTATTATTTAAGTTGATGTAATACACTTGTTACACACTTGGCTAACTTTTGAACTGGAAGTGGTTTTGTTTTTCTATGTCTTAAAAATTTACACAACAAATAACAGCTTATTTTAGTCTCCCCTTTTTTTTTTTTTTTTTTTTTAATGACCCATCAATCCAGATTTGCTGCAGGGAGAGGATTTCTGCTTGGGGATCCACTCAGTCGCTGCCTTGAGGGGAGATTGTTCTTCTCCTAACTAAAGATCCTGCTCGGTATTACAGGCGGGCACATCTTCTGGGCTCTTAACCTTACTGATGTCAGGTGGTGGTTGCTCGCTGGCAACCTGCTGCTCCTCTGTGCAACCGGAAAGCATGAAAACTACCTTCCGTTAGAAATGAAACAGTCTCTTTTCTTTCCTTCCCTTCCATCCTCGCAGGTGACGGCTGACGCGGCGTGCGGCTACGTGAGAGGAGGAGGGTGGCTGAGCAGGGTTTGTGTTACCACCCAAAGGGCAGCCAGGTGGGGCAGCCCCTGTGCGCAGCCATGAGCGCCTTCTGCCCCGAGCTGCTCCCGGTGTGGCGGGGGCTCGCGCGCTTGCCAGCCTGGGGTTGCCGCTCCGTACCTGAGCTTCGGGCTTTCTCCTTCTGGGGCAGGTTTCCTTGTGGAGGTTGGGAACGTGTCTGGGGGGTGTTTGAGAAGCCCTTGGAAAACCCGCTCCGTATTTCAGTTTTTCCTTGCCCATCTTTTTGCCTTACCCCCTCTGCCCCCCCAAGAGTTCGTCTTCTCTTTGGCAACCACACGGGAAGCATAACATTTACTATGACCCCTTGAGAGGTGAGCAGGGCCATCGGCAGCCAGCTGTCGTATCTGGTGGAGGGCGATTGCTTATTCCTCGCCTCCCGAATCCTGTACCAGCTTTGCGGGCCAGGCTGGCCTCCCTCTGCCTGTGGGAGCGCCGGCTCCCCAGCTAGGGCACGGCAGCGGCTGGGCCAGGCTGCGGGAGCTGCACTGGGATGAGCTGGGGAAAGAGGAGAAGTGGCTTTCCAGGATCTTCCCCCTTGGTAGGGATCTGAGAAATGCTTGTGGTGAGGAGAGATGCTGAATGTTAGTAATGAATGTATCTGTGATGGGGAGAACAGGGTAAGAGGGCAAACCCTTGAAAAAGAGGAGGTCCCAAGTCTTGGGTGTTACTGGTGTTGTCTGCTGGGCTTTATTTCAGGCACATCTGCGTGCTCATTTCAGAATGGCAGGTGAGCTTTTCTGGAAGGACAGAAATGGCTCTTGGCTCCAATGCAGGTGCTCTTCTCTCTTCTCTGGAGCCTGTTGGCATTTACTGAGATTCAAGATAAATGGTTTCTCCATCTCTTCTCTCTTCATTCCTTCCCCCAAACTTGGGAATCTTTTTGGCCCCTCTCTTCTCAGGAACATCAACCCACTCTTTTTCCATCAACTTTAGAAAACTGCTTTTATCGGCATACTCATGTTTTTGATATTTACTTGAGAATTTTTCAAAGAATCTCTGTACCTTGGTTTTGTGCCAGCTCTGTGTACAGAGGTAGCATCTGCCTTGCACAGAAAAGGTTACTTGTGCATTTCCTTTATTTGCTACCACTTCTTTTGTCTAGTTCCCCTTTAAAAAGATTCAGAAGGTGAATCTTGGCTGCTATCTTTGTTTCCTGACTCTCTCCCAGAATTCATGAGGAAATGCTCATGAATAAAGCCAAAAAAAATCTACACCTCTTCTCCCCTTCCTGTCATTAGAAGGTTCTCTCTCTCCTCCTCCTCTTTTCTCATTTAGGCCCTGATGGATTGGGCAGACTACTTTGCTTTGTGGTCATTGATTCTGTTAACTGTCAAAAAGTATTCCAGAAATGAGAGAGAAGAGGAGAGCTGGACTCTGAGGCCATCTCGAAACTTGGAAGCATAAAAACTCTGCTGTTCCAGGCTCTCTTCAGTGCACAGTTAATTTTGAAATGAAAAGTCCCACAGACACAGAGTCTGCTAACAATCTCAAATATGAAAAGAAAATCTTGCTATTTTTTTCCTTATTTCATGAAGTAGGTGCATGCTTCTTTTTTCTCACCAGAACAGAAAGCAAGTATTCTTGAGAAGATGTGAGTAAATTAGAGCTTACTTTGAAGAGTCAGCCATGAATAGGTATTACTCCTTTGTCTAGAGAAGTCCAGGCCATAGGATCCTTCCTCTTGATCTCTTGGCTTTTGTCCAAAAGCACTCACTGAAGTTACTATTTTTGTGAAACTGCTCTCTTGTTCTCTTTCACTGAGAAGTGACCTATAGACTTCTTAGCTCAATTTATGCAGCCCTTAAATCTGCTTGGAAAAGCATGCACTGGCAGAAGACACTATAAAACTGATGCTGTCCAACTCTGTAAGCATTTGAGCAGTCAGTAGTGTCTTAACAAGCTGGTACTGACCTTGGAGATGGTGGTGGTGATGATCCAGTGCAACTGCCTCCTTCACGGTTTTCATGAGTTCTTTCAGACGGTGCTCCCACTCTGCCAGTTCGCAATGCTGGCTCCTTCCCTGCCTTCTCCTAAGATCTGTAGAAGTGCCTACAGTGTTTCTATGCTTGGGCAGTGTGCGTGTGGATACCGCTTTCCTCTGCATTGCGACACAGTGGATGAAGTCTGTGCGCTCGTAGGCGCTTCCATTGAGGAGTAAGCACAGCGTGGTTCAGGGACTGTTTGCAGGTGGAGCAAAGGGTTGTAGCTACCTGTAAGACAAAGCTTCAGTACTGAAGCAGTGTGTTAATGCTGCAGGCTGTTCATCAGGCAATAATAGTTGGCCATGTTATTAGGTATTGAGCTTTACTGGGAGCTGTTGGCAGCTAGTCGACTTCTCTCTATTTCGCAACAGAAACACTGCTAAAAAACCTTCTTGAGTTATCTGCTAAGATCAACTGCCCATATGCACTATGGTAGCAGGTTTTACAGGCTGCCTGCCCTGAGAATTTCAGATCAGAATCTGGCCCTAGAACAAAAATCGATGTCTTTTCTTTTAGTGCTATATTTATCTCCTCAGAAAAATATGTTGTGAACTGGGATAGCAAATATGTGGATATTTCAGTGCTAATATATGGGTCCCTTGCATGCCTTCCTCGTGCACATGTGTGCTTCTTGTTTCAGTGAGAGTACTGATAGAGTAATTTGGGTTAATGCAAATGTCAGAATGTGTCCAGTAGCCCTACACAGGAGAAATTGCGAGTAATTACAGCAGAGGCTATAGTCTAGACCTCAGGAGAGGTAGCTGGTTTCACCACTATGTTGCCTTCTTTGTGTGAGCTTGGGAAAGCTACTAAGGTCAAATTTTTGCTGAAATCTATGGTAGCTAAGCATCTAAGCACCTTGTGGATCTGGTCTTTGATTTTCCATTGATACTTTGGTTCATTATTTGCAAAATGGAAATATCTGTTTTGAAATAGCAACGTCGGGCATCGTGAAGTTACTTGGTTATTACGGTAGAGGGGACCGCATAAGCTGGGACGGCTGGGTGAAAGTGGTAATATAGGCTACTGGTGTTTTCAAAGAATAGTGCATCCTGTGTTTTGGGCTTTGTTGAAGGATGGTGATTTGCAACAAAGCCCAGAATTTTGTTGATTCAAGATTTATATTTTGTTTTTATTCAGCATTTTTTGCCCTTTCTGAGGGCTCCAGCAGCTGAAACAGCACAGTCTTGCCACACAGCAGTTTCAGCTGAGTCTGGTGTTTGAAATGGCAACACCACTAAATGTTTGTGACTTGTTTTTAGAACAGCATTTCAGCTGCCAGTTTCCTTAAGAAAACAAAAACAATATGCAAAGCGAGAAATGCAAATAAAGGAGAGACTTTAAAATACTTTTAGTGTTAAAAAAATAAAACTAAACCAAAAGGGTTCAGAAGGCATGCTAAATTTAGCAAAATTGTTTGAAGTAATAGGAAAACGACATCTAAATGAGGACGTGTGTTCCTCTGCTCTCTCTTTCTCTTCTTTCCTCCCCCCCCCCCCGCCCTTTTCACCAGCCCACATACAAGTTCATTCATTACGTTTTCTGCTAATGAGATGTTTTTAAAAATGTTGCTTTTCCTCTGGTAGAAGGATTGGATGCCCCCCAAAAAATAGCTACCACATGGGGAGGGAGGTGAGGGGGAATGAGAGCTCCCCCAAACCCTCTACTTCCTTACAAAGTGCTGAGGAAGCTGCAGTGGTACCGTTGATTCCTCCAAGAGAGGGCAGGACTTAAGGCATCAAAGAGAGGACCTCCCTTGGAGGCATGCTCCATGCATGTTGCAAAATCATGCTCAGTGGGGACATCGTTTCTGCAAAGTAGGGAAAAGGCATTTGTATGTACATATAGTACCTTCTTCAGCCATGATCTGATTGAATATATGAGATATAATATTCCCTTATGTGCACCTAGGTGCTAGTGAGAGAGAGAATTTGTCATCCAGCAAAAGTGTGTTGAAGGGAGACCTTTAAAGAAGTTGCCTTTGTCCTGTTCTCAATCTTACTGATTATTTTGTAAGACAAACCCAAAACCCAGAAAAACTAATTCCTACTGGAATGGTTTTATTGAGACATACGTGTATGTGTGTGTATGTGTATATCATTTAACATTTACAAAGTAATAACTCATTGCTGTTATTGCTGTTGCATTATTAGGTGTTTCTGTAGGCCATCAATGCACTGACTGTTCTAACAACTACAGGTTAAGGCACAATTTTTGCCCCAGAAGAGGGAAGCTAATGCACAGAGAATGTGCTACAGAAAAGCAGATTGAACACTGAATAGACAAAGTAATATTTTCCAGAGCTACCAATTGAATGAAGAGTCTGTCTCACCAGTTTTAATAAACTCTAGGCCTCTAAATGTTACAACAGTAACACAAAAATATCCTACCAGTTTAGGATAATAACAGTAGAGAGGAAAGGTTTTGGAAACATGGTGTTAGTATATAAGAACATATCACATAACACAAAGGGCAGAAAGCTGTCTGGAAAGATGCTTGGAGAGCAGCAGAAGCATCACAGGCATAGGAGCAGACTGACCACACAGAGATACGGATCAGATCTGATCCCATCACAGATTCCTCGGCGCCTTTTGTTAAATCGGATGGACTCAAATCCTCAAAGACAGTTAAACACCCAAATACCTTTGGGGTTAACTTCAGTCCATGTGTAAATCCTCTGTTTTTTTTCACCTCCCTGCTTAATATTATTTTTTGTTTGCCTCCGCCTCCTTAGCATCAGAAATAACTGCAGCTCACATGTTGGAAGTTGTCCACCATTATCCCCAAGTCCTTTCCAGTATTCATTCATTCATGTAGTGGTGTGTCTTGTGTGACCTGTGTTCTTTGCTCCTAGCTGCATGACCTTTGCTATTAAGCTCTCTCTAGTTGGAAGAAGTTAGCATTAGTAGGTACTACAGATTAGTCTGAATAATTTATCTATTTTCCCATCCCCTGAGATTTTGTGACAGCTGCACATTTTACAAGCAGTGGGTTTTATATTTTCTTTCAAATTGTAGATGAAAGTTATTGAATATCACTGGGATAAAACGAGATCCCTGCAGGGAAAATACCTCGTCAGATGATGAATCTCCATTTACAATTATTTTCTGAGATCTATCAGTGTAAACCAGGTTTAAACACTTTCATAGGTGCTGCACCAAAAAATATTCTGAATGCGGTACTTCAAGGAAAAAAATGCCTGCCTGTTTGATCTCTTCTTTTCATTGAGATGAGTCACCGAGAGATCTTTTAGGTCTTAGGGGGAAGAAATATGAGTCCAGGGTTGGCTAAATAAATCTATAGGTCAGTATGGAATATATTCAGCAGCAGTGTGTTAAATGGACAGGGCATAGATTGGGACCTTTTGCACTGTTGTGGGATTAAAAGACGACAACTCCGAAGTAAACAGATTGCTAAATCAGGAGGATGATGACCCATAGCATTCGTATTAAAATCTTACCAAATCTTTTTATTTTTTCCTCTTGAAACAATGGAATGTATCTTTTCTTGTAGAAGTGAGGAATTTGCATAGTTGCAATTTTAATTGTTCTGAACAGTTATAGGGAAGTTGTATAAAACTGCACTTATAGTAAAGCGTGGGGGACTGTATTTGAGAGAGAAATTCCAGGTCAGCTTGGTACTGGATGTGCATGTGCTCCAGTGTATTTTTGGATATCACAGAGGTGACCTGAGAACCGTCAGCTCTGCATTTGTTGTGTTTTTTTGCTCTTTGGTATCTTTAACTAATCGAACCTTTGCAGCAGGAGAAAGTCTCGGCCACAACGAGGATTGGGTGCCAACATCACATTAGTCTGTAGTAGATTTGTGCGCCAAACTATCATTTAAGTCTTTGAAAATCTCCTTAGCACTTGTGTAGCAGATAATACAATACTTCTGTGTAGCTACTTAAAAGTGAAGTTACCGGAGTGCTTGTCCTACTGATGAGAGAAATCAATATGGTCCTCTGCTCTTTTCACTTAAAACCACATTAGCAAACTGTCAGACGTGATGGACTGCTCTAGCTTGACCAGCTCACGAGAAATTATTAGCTTTATTGTGTTAATAATGAAATTTTAATTGACCAAAACCTTTTTCTCACCAGAAGGTCAGAATGTTTTTGGTGAGTAGAATCTAGCTTTTTACTTAAGAATAGGTCCAGACCCAAATTAAAAAAAAACTACTACTGTTTTTCTTCTGTGATATGCTCTTTCTGTGCTACTCTGGGATTAAAAACTGCAAAGTATAGGTCCGCAGAGACCCTGACGTTGTTTCCCAGTTATGCATCCAGCGAGTGCTCCCAGGTCCTGGTTACCATCTGCGAGAGCTGAAGTACTGATCCAGTTGCTTTCAACGGCCCATTACAAGGAAATGCGTTTCAATAGCAGAGTTTGTTTCAACACCTTCGCTGCCCTCCATGCTTCTATGTATTCATTTATGTTTTAACTGAAGAAATGCATTAAGCACATTGCACGTGTTATCTTTTTCTGCTCTGCTGCCTTTAATTAGTGGGGGTGGGTTTATACATTGATGTACGACGAACACAAACATTAAATTCGGGCTAATGGGAAATGAGTCTGGACTTGAGTTATAGTGACCATAAAATGTGATGAGATCTGGCACTTGGTTTAATAACACCAAAGAGTTGCATGACCTGTAATCTAATGGCATCACATTGTACTGTGCTGCATAAAGCACTAATATTTTTATGGAGTCTTAAAAAAAGAAAAAAAGCTTGGTTATAACATTCGGCACACGTGTGTGCGCAAAAGTGCGTCTATCTGTTTATGGCTCTATGTTAAGGCAGCGAACCCCACTATTTCTGAAATTTCTTTTAGCTAGGAGTTTTTATATGTCAATAATATGAGAAATTAAGCAGTTCAAGTGGACAGGGCAGGCAAATTACTTTATTTGTTTTGATTTTCTACAGATGTTTATGGTAACGACCTAAGACTGAAGGAGTTTGTCTTAGGGAATAGAAAATTGCACAGAAACATTGAAGCAAAACTTAAGTATAAAGATGCACTGTATTTTAATATTCTAGGGGAATGTATCCCATACTGATACAAAAATCAGTCACATCTTGTCTTGCAGCTTTTTGGCTCAACATCGTCAAAGTTCAGTTACGGAGTCAGCCAGAGAAGGAGGCCGTAGCCTTGGAACTTCCCTTCAAAGTACAGTAATTTCTTTAAAACCCGTTTGATCTGTCAAGTAGGTGCAGAAGCTTATGTCAGGCACTAGAAAGAGAGCAGATTCGGCTCTGACAGATTATACAAATACAGTGAAGGTAATTGACTTAGCCAGGGGAGAAAATTCTTCCTCCCAATTATGTCAAATGCCAGACAACCTTGCAGAGGTGGGGAGAGAAACATGCCCAAAGGACACTACTGACAGAGTGCTTTTGTGGTAGGTGCTTTCTGTTCTTTTGATTTGATTTGATTTTTTTTATTTAAGCTTTCAGGGATAAAATAAGAAAATCAACTAGATCAACTGCATCTTTGTGTTGGGATTCCCAGAGCTCATAAATCCATTGCCCCTTCTGTGGTCCTCTAGGATTTTCTGCCTGTTTTTGTAAAGGTGCAAGCTTTCGGGAGACACTGAGAGGCAATGGAGTCCTAGACTGCTTATTTTTCTGTGTGTTTTAGCTTTTGTTCGGCTTCTTTTGCCTTCTCTTCATATTGGTGTGATTTTAAACCTCTTCAAAGTCAACAGCTTTCTGTCACATTCTAAGTTTTTAGTGTTTGGAAGGCAAAAGCAAGAGGACTGAGCTTCTTATTTTGCTCTTTAATCCCTAGTCAGAGCTCTAGTCGGTCTGATATATGAAGCTGTGCCATTTTGCGTTCCAGCACCACATGATTCTTTTACAGAAATTTCCTGTCAATGGAGAATGGGCCAGAAGGGCTTCGTGGTAGGAGTTATTGTTTGAAGAATAAAACTCAGTTTTCTCCATTCTGTCTGACACCCTTTCCTCCCCCGGTGCCTGTTCTTAGTTTGTGGGTTTTTCCACTGCAACTCTTGAGAAATGTTACTTCCAAGAAGTGATAAAGACAGTAAAGGGATTGATGGAGGCAACTTTTTGCTCTGCTGTATCACGTCCCTCGGAGGTGGTGCTGCATGACAGATCACAGTGATGGGCAGGGCAGGCACGTGCATGTTCCCGCAAGTACACGTTTATATCCAAAGGCTTTGCATGTCCAGCGTGGCGATGTCTGTAGTCCTGTTAAAATGGTGTATGTCTATATGATATATTAAAAATCACCTGTAGCGCAATCAGGTAACTGGACTGCATTCCCTCTCTCCGGTGAGTATTACAGGTGGTCGCGTGTTGCAGCACAACAAAGATAAAAGCTGTTGCACGAGTTAATGCTCTTATAGGCTAGGAAGACATGAGACATGACTTTTTTTTTTTAACCAAGCAGACTAGAACCTTTAATTCATCGGGACTGAGGATGGTTGCCATTAATGAGAGCTGCAAGGGTGATCAGCTTTTTTTTTTTTTTTTTGGAAGAAACTCTATCTTAAGTTTTTTTCCTAGTGAAGGTAGAATCCGTTTTCAATGTCCTTTTCTTTGGTAGCACAACTCTACTATATATAGCAGGCCCTTCTGGAGTCTAAATGCTCATCGTCTCTTATGGCTTTTTCAAAAGCACACAGATAAATCTGGCTGCGTTTGTATTTTATGTGGTTGGGGGGGGGGAGTTGTTATTGCTGTTGCTTGCTTTACAAAATTTCTAGGCACACTCAATGCAAGTCCATTGTACTAGGCACTGTATGATCAGAGGTGTGTGGAGGAACAGTGCATGCCCCAAACCCTCTAAAACTAGAGGATGTCTTCTTTAAAAGGTATTAAATAACATATAAATAACAAAAACTGATCAGACTAGCTCCCTTTTGTGTCTCCTGCACTTGACTCTCCTCTTGCTAAATGTGGTCATACTATCAAAACTGTTCATTCTTCTGGCTTCTCCCTCTCAGTATAACTGTTTCAGACCTTTCAGTGGCAAAGAATTCCTTTCAGCTTGTGTATTCTGACTTTTTTCTCATCCTTGCATCTGGTTTTGTTGCTTCATAAAGCAGATATTGATCACAGTTGCATTTGGTTAAATTTGAGGTTAGTTTACACGAGTCAGTGATGAAATTTCCTGTGACACTCTTTTGGACATCAGGCATTCATTATCTTTAAAATCAATTTTTTGAGAAACAACTTAGTCTGTTCTGCCATTAAATGTACTTTTAATAAAATAAGTTGCTTAGTATGCATAGTTTAGATTCAGAGCCGCGGTTAATTTGTTGTTTCATGTTTCTTGGAATGTGCTTTCAGTTTAGCTAAACAACGTTCTATTTAGGGCATAATTTTATGAATATTTTTTGTAATTCTGGCAGCAAGTGTTGCAGCACTGTAATTATGTCATAAGCATTCAATGTTTTTCCATCATTAACTGGCTCTAATCCCAGTTTTAGATTACAAATTTCTTGTTTGCTGTCTTGTCCCTTCAAGAGAGAGTGCAATTCTTGAGTACTTTTGTCCACAGAAATGATTTCATAATCAAGTCCATCATTTGGGTTAGTTATACATTAAAGTAGTTCCAAAAAAAGTCTTTCTTTCTCTCTGAAGTCATGATATGTGGAGTTTTTCTTAAAGAAAATTCACTTTAATAATGATATAAGCCAACCAATATTTGTTTAGAAACAAATGTAAGTCTTGTTTACATTAAAAATATTGCTGTCATTTAATTACTCTAATTTCAAAATGGAAACTAATTAAACAAATACAAGCTAGTAGTGTTAATGTACCTGAAAAGCAGGGCAGGACCTAGCGGGTGTACCACAGAGGTGGATACTGGGGCCAATACTGTTCCACTTCATTAAGGAGCTGGATGATGGGACAGAGTGCACCCTCAGCAAGTTTGCAGCTGATGCAAAACTGGGAAATGTGGCTGATAACACCAGATGGTTGTGCCACCATTCAGGGGGACCACAACAGGCTGGAGAGATGGGCAGAGGGAAACCTCATGAAGTTCAGCAAAGGGAAGTGCCAAGTCCTGCGCCTGGGCAGGAACAACCCCAGGCGCCAGTACTGGCTGGGGGCTGACCTGCTGGAAAGCAGCTCTGCAGAGAAGGGCATGGCATTCCTGGTGGAAAAGTTGAGCATGAGCCAGGAATGTGCCTTCATGGCAAAGAAGGTCAACAGTATTTTGGGCTGCATTAGGAAGACCGTTGCCAGCAGGTCAAGGGATGTGATGATTCCCCTCTCCTCAGCGCTGGTGAGGCCACACCTGGAGTGCTGTGCCCAGTGCTGGGCTCCCCACTGTGGGAGAGACATGGACATACTGGAGCAAGCCCAGCGAAGGGCCACAAAGAGGATTAAGGAACTGGAGCATCTGTCACATGAGGAGAGCCTGAGGGAGCTGGGACTGTTTTGCCTGGAGAAGACTCTGGGGTGATCTTATTGGTGGGTATAAATACCTGGGGGAGGGAGTAAAGAAGATGCAGCCAGACTCTTCTCAGTGGTGCCCAGACAGTGGGGACAAATTGAAATATAGGAAATGCCATTAAAACACAAGAAAAGATGCTCTTACTGTGAGGGTGGTTGAACACTGGAGCAGGTTGCCCAGAGAGGTCTCCATCCTTGGAGATATTCAAAACCTGACTGGATGCGACCCTAAGCAACCTGTTCTAGTTGACCTCGCTTTTGGGGGGGGGGGTTGGACTACCTGATATCTAGATGTCCTTTCCAATTCAACCATTCTGCAATTCTGTGACCTTTATGGCCATCTGCTCTGACTCTGATTGACGCAACTGATAGAACTTCATCGAATAATCTCAGCCTTAACATATGTAAAATATACCTATATATAAAAGGGAGAGTATTTTTTTCAAATTGAGAACTCCTAAACCAGAATCCATTTTAAAAATATCTGTTTTTCAGCAGGCTAGATTTATCTTCTTGGTTACTTTCTGAAGAGGTCCCAGTGGTAGTCTATGGAGATAGTCCATCAGTTTCTAAACTGTAACTTAGACACCATGAGGCTTGAGTCACCATCAATTGTGGGCTTGCTAATGTGAAATCAGTGCAGTTGCATTTGTGTAAAGCATGAGTAATACAGCTGTGAGTCAGCCTGAGGTTTTGAAGAGAGAATCTAGTTTTAAATTGACTTTTTGTTCATATATCGCACTTTCAGTTATATACTTTCCCTACTGAGTTTAAATATTCCAAGAAGAAACAAGTACTGAAATAAAAGATACATCTGCTTATAAAATAGGAGCAAATTGTCATATTGTCCTGCTGGTCTCAGTGAAGTGGTCAGGCTCCCACGCTCTCCCTTTTCCACTCTTGGAGATGGATGACTGGGCTAGAGGGACCATTGGTCTGACCCAGGACAGTTTTTCTTATGCTGTTAAGCACTTTTCTCTGGTTCTCATTCAGGGTACGATACTGAACTTGGATAAAGCCAGCCAGATAATTAATCTAGCTGTCTTGTCGGTAGCAAAGTGAGTGGCATTTTCTTCTTAGTAGCAAAACCCAACAGCGTGTGTTTGTGCCTTTGATTTCTATAAAGTGTTCTGATGTGATAAGTTAATCTTGATGCAGCACTGACAGGTCTTTCCTTGAGTTTTGTGTTCAGCTCTGAACGTAAAAGGAAGAAGGAAAAAAGGTGATTGAATACGTGCTTCTTTTGATAATTAATTTCAGTCAACAATTAGTTTCTTTTTCAAAGTTGCTGTTTGGGACGTGATATTGGAATGGGATATTGGCAAAGGACTTCATTAGTTTTCACCAAAAATTAATATGTCTGTCTGCTTTTCACTATGGGGCTAGTTTTGCTTTCCAGATCAGTAATAGACTGCTGGCTTGCTTTTCAAAACTACTTTATCAGTGTGTTTGCTTGTGTGTCTTTATCCTTCCAGCTACTGCTTTAGAAGATGCGGGAAGGAGAGGAATACATGTTCCCTGAAGGTTGCCGTAAAATAGCATTTCCTCATGTAATAATGAATGAAGCATTTCCATGCCCCCTAAAACTTCTTCTCAAAGAAAAGTCTTGAAAAGTTAAAATAATGGTAAATATTCTGTAGTCTAACTCGTGCAAGGGGCTGAATAGGCTGGCCTTGATCCAGGAAGGCACTTAACAATGTGCTTAACTTTAAGCACATTGAATATTCTTACTGGCATGAGTGAAAAATCAATGAGACTGCTCACATGCTTAAAATAAGACATGTGCTTAAGTGTCTTTCTGGATCCCAGCCAGAGCGCTCAGCCTGCGAGATGTGCTGAATTCTAATTGTGGGCAAAAGCTCGCAATGTTTCATTTTGCTTGTCCTGTGTGTTTCTAAAGAATTCATTGATATTGTCTGTGTTTATTTTCATTGGCCTCCATTTCCCCTCTAAGCCCTACCAACTCCAAAGCTCTGGGAGTAAAATAGATGTGCAACTCAGGGTTGTCAAACAGCTTGTCAGGCATAGTACTTAGACTGTATATATTGGTATGGAGCAGGAACTGAACTTCAGAAAAGCTGGGAAAAGATGAGGTGAAACGTGATTGTTTTCTTTGGTAGCCAAGGTTTTAATATAGAAGGAAAATGAAGAGGAGAGAAGAGAAGGGCTGGTGACACATCGCACCTTTTCAGTTAACATAGTTGCTTCTTAGGAAACATTAAAGAATGCAGACAGATGCATTAATAATCTGCTGGCGGTGGCTGTAGCCTTGGCAAGTCAGTTTTCCTACCTACTATTGATTTTTCTGAATCTCAGACAGCAGTTTGCAATGGGTGGCTTGCTCCTTCACTCTCCAATGGGCAGTCAGATGCGTCGTCACAGCCAAAGTAATTTTTACTTTCTACCCGCTCCCTCCTCTTTCTTCAAACAGCATCTTTTGCTGCTTAGATGACAATTTCCACTGCTGACAACTGTGAATGATAAAATAGACTATATTTAAACACAAAGAGCCTCCACGGCTAGAGGTGCAAAACAGCCCGCTGCGGTGCTCTGGAGCTCTTCACCGGCACAAGTTACACATGCAGAACCGAAGCCTCGCGTGCTGCAAAGCTGGTAACTCGCTGGCTGGCAAACGCAAAGGCAGTGGAGATGCAGTGATCTGGAAGAAATCTTTGCTGCCAGTTCTAACTTATTTGTCTAAGGGAATAGCATGTCATTCTCGCCCCCACATTTGTTTTTCAGCATCAAGGCATTGCCCGTCTTCCACTTTTTCTTTCCTTGTTTAAAGCTTCCTCCTTACATCTCACATTGGTATTTGCTTTCTTCTTTATCCAGGTTGCTGGAGCCCACAGTAAATTCTTCTTCGTGTACTGCCGTTCAGTTGTGGTCGCTGTTATTTCATCACTTGCCTTTTTTACTAGAAACTAAACTTTTTGTTTCCTGATTTTAATTTGATTTAGACTAGACGAGAGAGAATTTGAAAGAAGAGTAGATGGAAAGAGAGAGGGAAAATAGTGGCTAGAGTAGAAGGAAATTGAGCGTAAGCATTTTTCAAAGGTTAAATATGTAAAAACAGAAGAAACCAATTACACCATGGATGATTTACATATAGCTACAGGCAGCAGGATCTCCTGAAAATGCTTCCCTGTGAACGAGCATCTGCCGTTCTGGGGAGACCCCCTCCACAGTGTCTCTTGAGCAGGTTGAATGGGTTTGGGTTATATTGCTGGGTTTTCACGCTGCAGAGGTGTGCTCGCTGTAGTACTCAAGTCTGGCTTCAAGCTATCTTTCAAGGTAACTAGCTGTGTACGTTTTTATTGTGTATTTCTCCTAATGGCCATTTCTTTGGAGTATACCTTTTTTTTTTTAATTTAAACAAAAGCTTAATGGAGCCAGCTGTCACATACAGAATTTCACTTGAGTTGGATAAAATGTGATTAAAAGTTCAGGTTCAAAAGGTGTACTCAGATGAACGGATAGCCAACACTCTTTTAAACAGTGAAATGATCTGCACTTAAGGCGTCTGAGCAGATTTTAGAAAAGCAAAGGAAAAACATTTTAAAGCAAACAAAATTTTTCATTCATTCTTCTAGTTATAATTCTGGCTATCAAGCTTAAATCTGGGCCTGTGAGTCTCTGTGTTTGCAGGTGTCTCCAATGCGACAGAGCCTTCTGCCACCTAGTGTTAATGCGCGTTCTTTCCTCAGCAGGGTATCACCAGATAATTTAATAAGTGTCATTATTTATTAATCATACCTGGTTAGCATCTCTCCCCTGCCCCCCGTTGCCAGGTGCTCTGTGACCATTTAGAGATGCAGCTTCTGCATCAGAGGCTTTCAGAGTCGATTCAGTCGATACGGACAATCTCTTCAGATGTATTTGTGGAGGATGCAGTTTGCAAGGTGGGTCAAATCGTTACGCAAATCATCCATGAAGAATTTCAGTAATTCTGAATATTGCTCCGGTGTAATAACTTTGTTAGCACTTTTCTCCTCCAGGTGAAACTAATGGATTCAGCCTAACTCAGCACACTGTGTGTCCTCCTGCTGGCTCAGGAAATTGTATTGGACTGAAAGGAGCTGCAGAGAATAGAAATTAATTCAACAGAAATTATATAAAATAAAAAATGGTTCCTTTAAACACTTAAATCATTGTCGTCGTAGAAGAGCAACATGGAAATCTCCCATCATCACTGCTTTTTCCCCTCTAGAAATTCCACCAGGGCGCAATAGAGAAGGCCAATAAAATCCGGAGAATTACACCCAGATTTCACAATAGAAACGTCAAACTGTTAAAATAGAAAAATAGCCTTAATGATGCTTTAGATTTAAGCCAAAGAGTAATAGCTCCTACCATATGTTGACAGATAGGAGGAAACTGTTTTGAATTGAAGGATTTTTTTTTTTTTTTTTCTTCTTCTCTCCCCTGTAAGAGTCATTCCCAGAGAACAGAGCAGCTCTTTCCCCTCCTGCCTCCCATTCCTGCGAGCTGCCTTTGCTGGGTGATACTGGCTGGGGCTTACTGGTCCCTTCGCAGGTTGCCATTTGCGAGAGCTCAGCTGAAAAGGTGCATGTGACTTACACAGATGCTTCTAATTCCCAGCCCGGGAGGGGTTTTGAGGATAACCCCTCGCTTCTACCTCCAGCCTTCCTCCCTCTTCTTCCTCCCGCCTCCTCCAGGCCTTGGCAAGGAGCAACGCCAGCATGGCTGAGAGCTGTAAACTCGATCCTCAGCATTGGGCCGAAACGCTGACCTCGGCAGCAGCAACCGGCACCTGGGGAAGCGGAGGGCCTGATGCATCCGAGCCTTAGTCAGCTGTGATACCAGGCAGGCTGTTTTTTTCACCTTGTTTTGACCCGAACACTCTCATCTTCTTTAAATAGCGTCATTCAAGCTGCAATCTTTTTGCTTTCAACATTTATGCTCTTCAAATACTGCCTAAAGAAAATAACTTTGGGTTCTTTTTAACTTGCTCTGGAGCTTGTAGTTGTTCATCCAAGATAATTATTGGGTTTGGCTGCTTACTTATCTGATCGGTATCAGAGGTTAGAAAAACTCCTCTAGAAATTCACATGCATTTTTTTGCTATTTGTTTGAGTCGTATTAAACTGGAATTAGCATGCAACGTGGATTAATCCCTGCTCCATGTCAGCGTGGAGGCTGCTGCGCCACAGTGCTAATGGAACAAACCAGCTGACCTGGAGCAACGGCATTTTCAAAGCTCCGGTCATGCACATTTTATTTTTTCTTTGTTCAAATGATTTTTTTTTCCCATCAGAGGTGACTTGGGGGTAAATTCTGTGGCTGGGGTAAACACGTTTCCTGTGTCATTTTCTCACGCTCTGCCCTTTATGGGGGCAGAAGAGGAGACGGTTCTTTCCCTTTCAACTCCAGCCTCATCTCTTCTTTCATGCCAAGAGTGGTGGCCCACCACAGCATTTCAGCATGGGGCAGTAGGACAGATAAATTTGGGAGGTCAGCTAGGGGAGCCTGGCACCCGGGTCACCCGGGGCTCTGCCCTCCCCCGCCGGGACTAAAACGCAGCCCTTCAAGGCGGACAAAGTGTGCTGGCCAGTCCGTTTCTCAGCCTTGGCCCTAATCAGACCGAGTTCTTACTATTAATGCCAATAATGATTATAATAAAGAAATAGCAGCATTCATGTAAGATTTTTCTCAAGTTGTATATTTTACTTAGACTTAGATTTTTACTTAGGGGAGGAGGGGAGATGATGGCCGAGCTGCTGGAGCCGTTCAGCCCTTCCGCGCGGTCAGAAATGTCTCCTCTCCGCTTGCGGCAGGCTGTCCCGTCCTCTGGACTCATGGTAAAGCGCTGACCGTCTCTGTGGTCTCTTGCCACAGAACTGCATACCCAGCAAAGCGTCGTGTACAAGAGGGAGAACAGTCTCTGTGCATCTCCGTCCTCTTTCTGTAGGTGTCCCTGGCCGAGCGCTCTGTGCGGAAAGGGCTCCGTTTTCTCCGGAGCTGCATAATTTACATGCAAGCCGGCTCAAGAGGAATCTCTTTCATGTAACTTGCTCAAAGACCTGGTTCATCAGTATGGATTCCTTGCTGCGCTCTGGAGGATTTATGGTACACGGTGGGGTGCGAGGAAGTCAGAGAAAAAAGCGGAGTGAGGAACAGTAGGGAATTTTTATCCTAAAAGGAGAATTCATGTGCCCCAAAAGAACTTTCTTTCAGAATAAAAGGTTTGTCTTTTGTCTACAGGAGGGCGATTGTATGCCAGGAGTTGAACCCATGAAAATATTCCCCAAGCAGTGGAGAAGGACGTACTAGTGTCCTTAAGACTGAACTTGCCCTGTCCTAAAAAAAAACCAGACAGATCATGAAAGCAATCCTTACTCGGGTAGAAAGTTAGGGAACAATGGTTAGCTTCCTCAGAGTAATAATAATTATTTAAATATATTCTGGTGAGCTTTGTCCTAAACATAGCGTGCAAGAGGAAGCACCAAGTTGGAGGGCAGGAAGAATAATGAAAAACTGGAAGATCAAGGCAAGCCAAAACACTTCCACCACGTGTTAAACAGAAAGCCACTCTGCAGTTGCCAAAATGACCGCTTAATGGTCGTTCCTAGTCGCTGAAAAAGAGCTATGAAATTATAGCTGAGAAAAGGCCCTTGCGCTCAATGACATTCTTTTCAGGGACAAGCACAAGCGAAGCCTGATTTAGTCATAGACTAAATGTAGCTGCCGTTCTGCAGTCCTCTAACGTGTAATGTATCCGAGTCCTGCGGAGCGAGCGCTTTGCCGGATTCCAGCTAGGACTGCAGTGTCCTTGTGACGCGGCGAGGCTGCTCAAGGGTGTCAAAGCGCTTGCTTGCAGTTGCTTCGGGAGTTTCGGCGATGGGCGATTGATTTACTGCATCTGGAAGTTCGGACCTGGAAATGTGAGCGAGGCAGAATGCCTTGGCTGCCGTGGCGCGGCCGGGTGCCGAGAGGACAGGCAGCTGGCCGGCGACCTCGGCGAGATGACAAATGGTGGGCCAGGTGCCCCGCGCGTCCGCGGGCGCTTCTCGGCCCTCGCGCCGCGGAGGCACGAGTTGCGGAAGCGACTTGCACCCAAGGAAGGCTTCCCGCGAGCGAGATTACCGTTTCTAGAAATAAACATTAACCTTTTGTTGCCAGCTGAGCCTGCGAGGATAATTAACTCCAGCAGCTCTTTGGGAAAGCGTTTAAGCAGCAATCCTTTGAGTTTGAAGCGGGGGGGGGAAAGCCTTCGTCCAAATAGTAGTGGTTCTGTGTATTTTGGAGACAGCATCGGGAACGCCTGGAGGAGAGCATGGTGCCAAGGTCTGCAGGGAGCAGCGAGCCGCAAGCTGTTTACACGGCATAATCAGTGCTGGTTCTTGACTGACATGTATGGAGCCATTGAAAATGGCTAAATTTGTTATGGGGAGGAAAGTGGGATGTGAGGAAGCCCCCAAACGATTAAAGAAAGAAAAGACAGCATATCCTTTAAAGAAAGTCACGGAATCGGGAAACCTATCGTTTTCCTCTTTGCAAAGATTTGACGTGCGTGCAGGTTCTGCTTTCCATTTCCCATTTTTATTTTGAAACATGCGGTTGCTTGCCAAAACAGGCAGAACTTTCAAAAAAGCGTTGTCATGATTTCTGAGCGCGGCGGCACGGCGACCTGGGGAGCTGGGCCCGCTTGCACCCGCTTGCACCCGCCGGGAACGGAGCTCCCCGCTTCAGAGTTGGACCCTTGGTGTTACGGTGTACTCTGGGGGCTTCAGGGTTTTTTAACTTCAGCAATGTGACCTCTCTCATTGCTTCAACTTTGGAAAGTGCTTTCGAGATTCCTTGCGTTAGCAAAAATAACTGAATCTACCGCGAAGACGGGGAATGGCTGCGCACTTGCACTGGTGTTTACATTTTCTAGGGTTAAAACTGAGTTACGGTCTGTAAGTGGTGCTCTCCAGTCGAATGTTAGGGGGACTTGATTAAATGCAGCATTTGATTATTATCCAAGTAAATATGCAGACACCCACGGCGAATTCTGCGCTCACATGAAGCATGAAACGTGTCTCAGACATGCTCTGGATTTACACAGGTGAATTCCTGCTGAATGTAAAACCCTAGCTTGCGTAATTCCTCAGTGGAAAAAGAGGTTTATTTGACTTGTTAACGTTTTAAACATATTGCCTACAGGTGTAGGTGGATTTGCATTTCCATGGGAGATGGGAATCGGTCAGTGTATATCAGCTAGGGTGGTTGTGTGCTCCAAATCCATAGTTCACACCACGTGAAATAATTATATCAAGGCTGCAGCTGCTTGGATAAGACCACGCGGTGGAACTGGAGGTGTCCAAAAATAGCCGTGAGGGCAGTGTCTACAGAAACCTCTGTTTCTGCCTGTGTACCTGCCGCATGTGCACCAGCCTGCAGCGTAGAAAGCGTAGGAAATGCACGTTAAGCCACGACAGTACAAAGCTGCCTTTATTTAATAAAACCTTTTTTCATCATTAGTTTCCTGTCTTTATGCTTTAAAACCTCCACTTCTTTTAAAATTGTATCAGATAGATTCTGGGGGCCAGAAGACATTTCTCCATCCTCTTTCATATTCGTTTCTCCATACTTAAACCTTACCTTTAGGCGACAGCATTTGCTTCTCGGTTGCTCCAAAGGGTAAAGGTTTTATTTGTGTGTTAAATAAACGTGGCTGCATCTCTTTAAAAATTAGCGCCTCAGTAGAATTGCAGTGATATAAAAATGCTGGAGACCAGGTGCTGCCTAAAACTTTTCCTCCTTTCAATCTTTTTGTAGCAGAAGAGCAGTTTTTTGCATGATGCATTTACTTACTAGCACTGAAGATCTCTTCTAGGAATAGCTGTTGCAAGAAAATGTCCTCTATTCCATCCCCCAATACGGTAGCTTTTCAGGGAAAAGGTTCGGTCTCTGGAGTCTGGATTTCCTGACAAAAAGGGGAAGTTTTCAGGGAAAGTAATGTGGGAAAATCTGATTCTGTTCTCTCCCCCCGCCCTGTTCCCCTCTGCTTTCATGTCTTGAAGTCTGATGCAGATGGCTTCTTTGACTTTGAATTTAAAGATATTTCTACTGCAAGATTCACAGCTGTGCTCACCAATGTCATAGGTAATTTGTAATAAAATCTCCAATATAGGTAATTAGATATCTCTTACGGTTTATGCCTGTGTTTCACCATTAGAAGAGGGAACGGTTTATGTGAAACATCAAAATGCCTTGGTTTTTACATTAAGCACTACAGAGATTTTTTTTATTGGCCTCTGCAGTAGCTGCATGGTAAGTAGCAAAGCTGCTGTTTCTGAGTGGGAGCGAGGAGCTCGGAGACCCTGCTGCAGCGACGCTGCCCGCGGGCGCTCTGCCGCTTGCACTGCCGCGATCTGAAACGTTTGCCCTTCGACCAAAGGGAGGAAAGGAACGGAAGAAGAGAGGGAAACGTAACTCAGCATCCCCAACCTGCTTTCTGCCTTTGGAGTCGAAATGGGCTTTATCAGAGAACAGCTGTTTCCTGGCTAATAATACTTTCCTGCGCTTTCCTTTTGCTCCTTCAGTGTCCGGTAGCAGATCTCTTGTGCTGCTGCATGTCAGCGGAGATGGGCTGTGGCAGACCCATTTTATTTTGTTTTTTAAAAAGGACTTTGTTTCACCGCACGCAGTTTATGTGTACTCCTGCCCAGAGAGACTCACAGCATTTGAAGCAAATCACTATTTGGAAAAAAAAACACGTGGAGGAGGCTAAAAAGAATCAATACAGGTCCTAGATTTCTTTTAATGATTTGGGGGGTTGGGTTTTTTGGCTCCTCTGCTGGGAACAGTTATTTCTGGTAGAACAGAGTTCTTCACTTAGGACTTTTATTTCTTAGTTTTAAGTCTTCTAGGAGCCGCAAACTCACACTCCCAATTCGGAAGCTTTTTCTTTCATCTTTGTTGTAATATAATGCTCTAAATGGAGACCCATTAGAGTCAATAGGCATCTGATTTTGAGTTTATTGAAAGATGAGGACTTTAACTTTTCCTTTTTATAGAAGTCAGTTGGAAGGTTTCCCTCTGAAGCTAAGGGGAAAAAATACAGGTTCTTCCTTTAAAACTCACTTTTTGATGCATGTGTCTGCGTCTACAGCCAGTCATCTTTGGCTTTAGGTATAGGTATGGTTTTTTTACAAATCAATTCAAGCGAGCCTCTTGAAATGTCATCAAAGGTAAAGTTTGCTGGAACCGGAGGGTTTTTCATAATACAAACAGTGCTTTCAGGAGTAAATTGTGGCAACTTCAGCCCCTAAGTACAAGAATCGCTACTGCTTGTTCTGTATTTGAGGCATAGGTGGTAGAAATGTGGCTTCTGCACCTGGCCACATGCTGGTTTGAATGGGAAGAGCTCCAGCCATTGCTCTCTGAAAGACACCAAGTAAGCGATAGGTCTGCAGCTACCTCTTGGGACATGGTTATATTAAATGGGCTGAGCCAATTCATGGTATGGAAAAGGCAGCGTCCATAATACTTCTTCCTTTGTGCTGGGGTCTAGTGCTCATCTGACACATCGGTGAGCTATTTCAGTTCACTAAGCCCTCGGGAAACCAGCACAGGTCGAAACAAATAAATAAAAGCTGGCCTTACTGAGCTGACTCTGTTACCAAAGGGATCAGGTGAGCATCAGGGCCAGCACAAGGGAGAGATGGATGGATAGAGACCACCCCTTTCAGCACCTTTCAGCAATGATATTTTTGGGGATTCTCTCCTTATTCATATCCTCCTGGGAGGGAGGGAGATGACCTGAGTTTGGGATGGAGAGTAGGGTCTCCACGGGCTGCACTGAACTGGTGGTCCCGCTGCCTGCAAATGGGATGGAAGTCTTACTGGGGCTTTCAGGTTTGGAGGGTGGTATTTATCGTAGCTCTCTGTTGTCTTCTGGAAATTGTTTCTGTAACCAAAACGCCATTGGGGTGTTTAGATTGACTTTGCCTTGTGCCACTGCTGTATGGGCTCTCTTTGGTCTTGTCCTGCTGCAAGGCTATCGGGCAACGTGTCTGGTTACAAATATTTTCTTTTCTGTCTGCCTTGGGATCTGTCACGTTAGGACCTCAGCATGCTTAGCGGTTTTTTGACCTTCACACTGATTGCTGCAAGTGTGTACTCAGAGCTACCCAGAGACACTTAAAAGGGGGAAAAAACAGCGAAACAAAAGAACCCCCTCAGCTATTGCAGCAGGTAGCTGCCTGCCTGTTGGCCAGTGCTTGCTGCAACCCCACCCATTGCTCTAATTTTTTGCCCATTTCATTGATTTCCTGGTCATTTTTAAACTGAGTAATTCAAATTGTTAAGTCACATTTAAGAACCAAAATGACCTCTTGAGACAGCCATGGACCTAATCCTTTCCAGGGAAAAGATTTTTTCCAGTACAACTCTAAATCAGGTTTCTCCCATTTAGTCCTTGTTGTCCTGGAGGGCCAAGGAGAAGAGAAGCTGGTGGTAGTGAGCCCTGCTACCTTAAGGCTGGGAGCTGTGACCTGGGGGCCTGGTACAAGGCCCATCTGTCTTCTCCAGCACTTGGAACAAAGGCTGCAGAAGGTATCGCGTCGGGCTTGTGAGGATCCTTTCTTAAATTTATAGTTGTGTTAAAGTTGCATAATATGTTGGAACAGGCTGTGCTGGCTGGTGGCCAAGCAGGAGGTTGTGACACCCATAATAACTTGTTTGTTTGTTTTTAAAGATCTGGTTATGATGATAGTGCCCAAAGAGCATCTGTTAAAAGTAGATGAAAAGACTGCTTTTTGACTTTCAGGGACTTTGCACGGGGCTTATAGCTAGTCTATGGAAGGATGTATTGCTATTCTGGGCACTCTTCCTTTGTGGAGTGGCTTTGTGGTGCGTTTTTGTCTTAACGTAGACGTTAAAGTCTCTGAGATGGGGATAGCCGCACTGTATTTGAATAACACCTAGCAAAGGCCTGTTGCTGAATGAATTTCCCAGGGCTATTTAATGAAGAACAACAGTGAACTTGGCTCATTTTATAAACAAATTCTGCTTTGGCTGCATGGACTGACTGTATCGTTGAACTGGTTCAAACAAAATGGAGTTGCTTAGAGCTGAGTTTTTACCTGCTAAGGGGCTGTAGAGTAACCCAGACTACGCATCCTCAAAGAAGAACAGACCAGAGAAAACCCAGTTTCTTATGAATCTTATTTCTAGATAAGCCTGCATCTTTCATCTGCTAAGACCCAGCCTCTGAACGGATACTCTGCATAAGGCGCTGGTAGCTTATCTTAGAGACTTGGTAAAGCTGATGAAAACATTCAGAAAGATTCAGGAATGCAGCGCACGCTACTGCGTTACTAATGTTTTACACAATTTTCCAGACTGGAGTATTTTGCTTGCTTTCATGCAACCAGTATTTATTATTTAAATGATGAATCTGGAATATTTCCCAGATCTAATGTCTGCCCCATTACTTTCTCTCTTGGATACTGAGGATAATCAGACAAGCAGCAAATCTGTTCAGTGGAATAGAACTACTTAGCTTTTTTTTTTTGGTCAAACAACTTGTGAGTGATTTTTCTTTCCTTCACCCCCATAAAATATCTAACAAATCGAGCAAATGAAAATCTGTATGCCAAATACCCCATCCTGCACTTGTGCCCCCAGTAATGCATATCCAGAAATACTGGGGGGGTGTATTTGTCTGGGGTTGGTGGGGGAAAATTGTGTGAAATAACCCCCCGCACTGATACATAAGGGGGTTTTGGTTGGGGGGAGGGAGGGAGGGAGGGAGGTACTATAGGATTTTTGGTCTGTCGGTTGCATGGTTTTTTCTAGCTTGGTTTTCTCGAATGTGATACATTCCAGATGAGCCCTCCCTGCCCCTTCCCCCCCCCCCCCCAGTAAAACCCCAGACGTGCCTCTTTGTGCCTGATGAGGTCTCGTGACCAACGTCGGGGAGCAGGAGCTAACAGGGAAGGATGGGCAGAAGATCTGCGAGGCAGAAATCCTGTAATGAGTTCTCCTGCTCGTGGAGCGCTTTGCTCCGTTACCTCGCTCCCGCTTTGCCTCGAGCGAGGCAGGGGCACCGCGGAGGCAGCGGCGGGTCGGCTGTGGCCGTGGCCGCGTACACATGCTCCGGGCAGGGCGCAGAGCTTGCCTCCGGCTCTGCGGTGGCCGCTTGATCGCGTCCGTGTCCGTTCTTCCCCGAGGATGCGGGCTGAGGTTGTACCGTTCATTCGCTGATCCTGCCCCTCGTCCCTGGTGGCGACTACGTAACGACGATTGCTTGGTTCCTGCTGAAAAGACCCGACGATTTAATTTGCCCTGGTCTCGGAGTGCCCCGTGGGCCTGGGATCGGAGGGATGGTGTTGGTGCCCAGTGTCGGCACTCGCGGACTTGGTTTTCCCAACAGCCTTTTCGAGGGAAGCGTCCTGTAAGAGCCTCCGGTTTTCTCCTTCCAGGTTAAGAACCGTTACAAAAGGGACCTTTCTCGAGCCTCATCTTCTCCGTTAGACTTCACGAGTTCGCACCACCGCGGAGCGGCTTTCTTGCGTTTGTCGCACTTCCCTTCCCTCGCGCCGGCACAGCAGGACGGGAGGAGGCGCGGAGGGGCCTGCGAGGCCCAGGGACGGCGCCGCGGACGCCGGAGGCCGGCGCGGGCCGCGGGGCGAGTCCTGCCGCCCCGGCGGGAGCTGGGTGTCGGGGAGGGGGCGGCGTGGGAGGCGGGCTGCCGAAAGCGGGGCTGCCGCGCCGAACGTGCCCGCGCCGCTCTGGCGTGACTCCCGTCACGCCTGATGAAATGATGGCGACGCGTGAAGGAAGCCCGCCGCCGGGAATGGCCGGCTGGACTCCGAGACTCCCCCCAAAGTGCGAATTACACCTCTTTCCCTGGAAACAGGAGGCTGCTTTTTTCACGTGGTGATGAGAAGCGAAAGGTCGGGAATGAAGCCCCCTAAGGCCCATGAAGAACAAAATACGATGTGTTTTAGCTGACGTGAAAGGTTAATGGGGACGATCGACGTCCAACGGCAGCAGCTAAGGGAAGGGGGCTTGTTTGGGCAGGGTCTGGAGCGGAGCGGGGGCCGTACGGCGAGTGGGAGGTGTGAAACCCTGCTTTGGAGAACACACAGCTCTTCAGCCGTGCTCAGAAATAATAGTGCAGGCTTTTTTTAACCTTAAAGTTTAGTCTGCCCTCAGTAAAAACAAGATACATTAAAAACCGTGCACCAGAAAAAGCAAACCTCTTTTTCCTGGTTTCTGCTTATAAGATTTACAGGTACTTAAAATAAACCCATGAAAAACAGACCTAGTGTGCTGGAATTTGCTAACTAGTCAGAGCAATTACCTCCAGGTTCCCAAACCTAACTGAGCTTGACTTTTGGAAATAAGGCTTGGCAAGCGCTGCTTCCCGGTGCTGTTCGGAAGGTGTACGTGAAAAGATGTACTGACCTCTGCCAGAAACCCCAGGAATCCAGGTCGGAGAGACGCTCGTGTGACAGGCCCGGCACAGCGCAGGCACCGCTGAGGGGGAGCGGTGCGAAAAGCCGGCGAAACACTCGCTTCTCGTTGCGTGGCTTCCATGGGGCAGATTCGTTGCAATCGCCCAGGGCAGCCTAGTAATTAAATGGGTCAAGAACGTTAAGTTTAGAAACTTAACGAGAAAATGAAGACCTCGCTTGATGGCCAGCAACATGTAGTAAGCAGGATTAATGCAGGTTGCCATGGTAAAAGTTGTTCTGAACCTTTTCGTCAATGATTTTGTGCTGCTTCAGAGATCGCATAGCAATTAACTGTAAATGCTGTAATATCTGTAAATCAGACCTTCTTATGAAACTAATGCCCCAATTATAGGTGACCTAAAAAGAGGGAAACAATAGACTCTGCCTCTCTCCTCCCTCGTTTTACTGATGTCTAAGAAAAGTAAAATAGGGGGAGGAAAAAGAAAAAAGCACAACCCACCTTTGTCAACATAGAAAATGTAAAGCAGTCCTCTGTTTTCTCTGGACTGCTCCTCGGGTGACTGGAAAATTGAGTTTGTGCAATGACATAAACACGGTACAAGTAAAACCTGACCGAGACGGGAAGTGATGGGAAGTGATTTTATAAGACTGTATAGTTTGGAGGAGGGAGGAAGTTTCACACCAGCATTTTGAAGGAAATTATTTGTTGCAGTCGGTATTCCTTTATCATTCCTGGCTGGGGGAAGGAGCTCCCATTTCCCACAGCAGTTGTAAGAGGCCTTTGGGAAGGATGAAATTTGCTTCCTAAAACACTAAAGGACAAGTAACAAGAATGTTCCTTTTAAAAAAAAAACCCTATTAAATGTATTTTCCCATAAAACAGGAGCTCTCTTCATACCATCTTCCCCTAAGAATTAAAAAAGGGCGCCAACTTCGCCTCCGCGTTTGTAGGCTCTCTTTGGACTGCTCACTGCTGAGAGGGTGGTGGTACCCTAGCGCCCACGTCGGCGCCGCCGAGAGCTCGTCCTCGGCAGTGAGGACCCTGCTCCGGCACGAGCGGACCCAAAGCACCAGGGCTCACCTGAACCTGGCTGGAGGAGGCAAATTCAGACTCAGCTTTAGCATCTTACCAACAATAACTCAGTTAGAAACGTTGCTCATGTCTGTGCGTTATGGTTATTAGGTGCAAGAAATACAGTTTTAAAACTGTAATTAATCATTTTTAAGTAACCTTTTTTTAAACACATTTATGGCATCAATGGGTATGACTGTTTATTATGTTTTACCTATAAAATCTGACCTATTTTATATACTCTTTATGGAAACAGTGTACAGTCATAAATTAAAAGATGCAACTGTTTTGGATATTTTACTGGTGGTCCTGTATTTTCCTGCCAGCAGTGCAGCTGTTTTAGGTTTCTCAGGATAACATTATAAAAGGCTGTATGCCTTTTGCAAGTTTATGCTTGAACTGCCAAGCCAGAGGTGGAATGCCTCAACCTTCCCAGGAGCAACATGTACCAAGTGATGAATCAAAACAGCTAGCTGAAGCTCAGTGGCTTACATTACAACTGTGAAAAGCAGGTCTCATTTATGATATTTTATCTGGTGTTTAAGATTTGAGACAGTCACCTTGCTGCTCGTGTTAGGCTAGAGCACGTCTGTCTTGTATTTGATGGGTTCTTGGTGCAAACCTCTAGCTGAGAATCTGCTCTTACATCTGTCTTATGTGGGATGCAAGAAGTACAGAGTTACTGCATTGAATGAAAACGCTGGAGCCCCACTGGGCAGGCACCTTTAGTGGGAGCTCTCAGTGCGCACGATGGCTGCGTTTGAGCTCTCCGAAAGGGGCTGAG
This sequence comes from Apteryx mantelli, assembly GCF_036417845.1. Lineage (NCBI taxonomy): Eukaryota > Metazoa > Chordata > Aves > Apterygiformes > Apterygidae > Apteryx > Apteryx mantelli. The sequence goes on along the minus strand of NC_089981.1, from coordinate 83,374,392 downwards.
GAGGGCCCAGAGCTTGAGGAAGTGCCAACAGATGTGGCATGTTTCAACTTCAGGTCACTGGTTCAATTTGGTCTGGGTGGTTTGGTGTAAAATTAGATGCCTCTGCAAAATGCTTGCTGCTGCTTAATTAATGGCAAAGTTTTTAGGCTTCATTAGCCAGCATGCTGACGAGATCCTCACCCTGATGTAATTTCCCGGTGTCAGCAGACTTGCTCTAGATACCGATAAACCTGAGAGCAGACAGTTCAGCCCTGCTGTCGTCAGAACAACCAGCGCAATTGGCCTTTGGGAGTTCACAGCATTAACTAGGTAGAGCTGAAAGTCTTTGATTTCTTTGGGGAGCACAGGAAAGCTGGTATTGTCGTTGTCTTCAGAGAGTTCTCCCAGCACCCTGGTGGTGCAGCTTGTCTGAAGGTGCCTCAGTGTCATTGGTTTTTTTGAATTCATGGAAGCTTTAGACCGACACATTCATTAGACTTTAGACTTTTAGCAGCAGGCAGCTTATCTTTCCTTTCTCCCCAAAAGCAGCCTCAGCCTTACCGTACTGTGAACTATGCAGGTATTTGACGTTTGTTTCTGTGCTAAAATAATGCTTCTCTTTGTTTGTAGGTATCTCAACCATGTTCGAGCTGCCTCTCCACAGGATCTTGCCGGGGGCTACACTTCCTCTCTTGCTTGTCACCGAGCCTTACAGGATGCTTTCAGTGGTCTTTTCTGGCACCCCAGTTAGTCGCTGTACATCAGCCTGTGATAAAGGGACACTGAATGGTGTGAAAAGCAAGTCAAACCAGCAAAGTTTGGGTAAAATTGCTGCCATCTGCACAATGGTTAAGCTGCAGTCACTTTTCTGTGTAAAACCAGCTGTGTTTAAGTGTTAAAGGGGGGAAAAAAAAGTCTGCACAAGAGCTTTGTAAAATGGTAGATACATTTTTGTGGAGGGGGAAACTCGTTAGTCATGTGGCACTTTGCTGAGGGAGGCTGAAGCAATAAGCCACATCTAATGGAAGATGTGAATAACTCAGCTGTGTATGTTTGAGGTTTAAAGAAATAAACTTGTAAATTTTTTTTAAATAAAGCCAGACTTTTTTTATTAAAGTTTGTGGTTTTACTCTTATTGCAGGGTTTTATTTGCACAAGCATTTAAATGCCATTTTGATTATAACATTTAGTGTCAATATTCAAGCCTACATTTTCTTCCCATAAAACTAGTTTCCCCAGTTCAGACAAGTGGTTTTTTTCTCCTGCCAGCTGGATGAGATGAGAAACTCTGAACTATGCTGACACAATTCTTATGTAGGATCCTTCCTGATGTCACTTGTTTGTTACCTTTGTCCGGAAAACAGAAGTATTATCTTTAGCTGAGAACTTTTCAACTGAGTTCCTGTAGAAGTACCATAAGAGGCCTTGAAACAAAGGTAGTTCATGAAAACGAAGTCAAAATTGGTTTAGTTTCTTCCTAATCAGCTCAGTTTGCAAGTTTTTTGTCAACTGTTCAGGAGCTTTTTGGGCTTGAACATCCCTTTGTCTGGCTTTTGGGATGATCCTTGCCATGCAGTCTGCTACTCTTGCATCTTCCTTCCCCTCTCTTTGTAGTGGAACGTAGACCCATTGCAGCAGAGATGAGGTTCCTGTCTCAGGGTTGGTTGTTCCCACAAATATGTATAAACTGCAGGAGACTGGAAACGGCTCAGGACAATGAGCACCTCTAGAGGAAAGCCTGGACCACTTTTTATGGGTCATCTGTTAATGGTTGTTAAATATTGCTCTGAAGAGTGTAGTAAATGAATGTATTTTTTTTTCTAACTTGTAATAAAGTGAAGAATAAGCTCTATTCCAGACTTAGTGCTTCCTTTATTAAGGAAGGGGGAGGGAGACGCCAAAATTTCCATTTCCTTTTCTCTGAAATCCCATTGTTTGTGCCCAGAATAGATGTCAACAGGTAACATTACATAAAAGGCTGAGGTGTAGAGGTGGCCTGACTTTAGACAGAAAAAGCCTTGTGGCTGGGTCTTGTAGGACTCAGCCGCACAGCACGTTAGAGACCGCTCACAGCACTTGCAGACTGTGGTAGTGTAGCCCTGAGATGAGTGCTGCTTTCTGCCTGCTGTCTCTAAGGGCCCTTCCTCTTCGCCTCTCACCTGTGAGGCTGAAAAGTTTCCATGCCCTTCCTTTATCCATTCCTTACCTCATGGTAGATGGCTGCCACCACTGCCAGGCCTATTTCAGATTTTTCTCTAGATGCCAGAAGCAGTGACAGTTCTTCATTTCCTGTATCACAAACGCCTAGCAGCATGTCTCCTATTCCAAGGACACGTTAGCTAGCTGCAGTCCCTCTCGGATTCAGCTCTGGACCCTGGGAAGGAGCAGCAACAACAGGGGAGTCTTGGGCAGGCAGCTGTAAGACACAGATCTGGCTGGGGCAGAACGGCATACTGCAGGGAGCTTGAAAGGTGGCAGAACCACCGTTATGGGGAAGGAAGACAAAGCTACAATTATGGGAGAGAGGGAAACAAAATTTTCAGCTTTGTTCTAAAGTCTAAGAAGAGCCAAATAGTCAAAGTCTTTTGGGGTCAGGGATCTGGGGGGAGGGGACATCAAACAAGCAAAAACTTAGCATAGGAGACCCTCTAACATCAGGGAGGACTGTCTTAGGGGTAGAAACTGGGTGCCTGGGCATCTCTGTCAATTTTGGCTTTATGTGACATTAAAGAACAGTAATGGGAAGCTACACTGTTCCAGGCTCACCCAGACTGCTAAAGATATACCTCGCCTAGGATTTGGTTTCTGTTCAGTTTATGAATCTTCAACTTATTCCCCTAATGAATGCAGAATTGCTTATGCATTAATACATGTCATTTAAATATACTCATGCAACTTGCATGTGCACATTGACTACCTTTTGCTATTTAAAGTGGAAGGTCTATATGTAAAAGTGGTAATTACACACAGTACGGGAAAAAACAGTTTTGAGTGTGGCTAAATATAATTCATTGACTTGTGTACAAACTAAAGTTAAGCTGTTAAAGTAGCAGTTGCATGTAATCCTTAAATAAGTGAGCAGAACTTGTAATTGCTAAAAAAACAAACAAACAAAACCAAACCTCTTTCCTGCTCTGGCATACTTTAGTCATGTACTGAAAATCATAGTTACACAGCTGACTTTCCTAACAACACAAAAATGGTGGTGTGACCCCGGTTTCTGTAAAGTAACAAGGCCAAGAAGCCCTAAGTTTGGACCGCAAACCAATGGCCTGTTAGACGTCAAAGGGATGTGCAGTCTATCATACATAACAGACAGGGGCGTTAGTTCAAAGCATAGGGTGACTGCATCATTCCTGAATGGTCAAAGGCCTCATTGCCACCATGATGCTCATGAAGGGCTCTGAGGAACAAAAGCAGCTTTGCAAGTGTTTATTGGCAACCCGAAGGGCAGCACAGGAGAGCAAGCAATGCCACACATCAGAAAATTCAGCTGACAATGGCGATAGCATCATGGGCTAGAGGCGAGAGACTAGCTCTTGCTCTTAGAGGAGCAATGACTTGTAGGGCAAGGACATGCTGTGACTGTCATTGCCAGCAAGGATGAACAGGCTGAAACTATTGTGATACCATGTGAAAGGTCAGTGGAGGACTGTTAGGGTTGGAGTAGCAGACTCGGGCCATAATCTTTACAGCAGCTTGCAAGATAGTACAGCATGATGATGATTTTTTTTCCAATTTGACAATGGAGTTATGTGCCTGAGGGACAGGCTGTAACGTAGCGCTGCTGTGCAGAACAAACATAGAGGCCATAGCTGTAGTATGGTGAGAACCCAGACAGCCCTGGAGTCCAAAAAAGGACACCCTGGGGTTGCACGCCCAGGTGATGGACCGACAGGATACCAGCCAGAGTAGCAAAGCTGGGGATGGTGACTAACCTCTGGTAACTGTTGCTCGGCATATGGGCACTGAGCTTGGACAGAAGGAAACTATCTGAAGCTGAGAGGGTGATTCGAGTTCTCTGTCCAAGTAAACTATTTGTGGTTGACATTGCCCAATAATAGTTTGGATGGGTAAGAGAAGGAAGTCAGAGGCAGAGGATTTCAGAAGCCGTACAGACTACACGCAGCCAGTCAGAGACAGCATCTGGAGACTGCAGCGAAGGAACAGTCAGAGAGGTAGGAGAGGAGCTGGGAGAAGGCAGAGGCACAAAAGCCACAGGAGGACAAGATTTCCAGATGACAGGAACATTTAACCAAGTGTCAGTTCTCAGTCTAGTGTGCTAACACAAGCTTGTATTTAAGCCGCAACTGTACAAACAGCAGTAAAGTCTTTCCTGCTTTAACTGTGGGCAAAACAGTGTGAGTTAGAAGTCAGTAAACTAACTAAATCACTTAGTATTAAAAAGCATTTATTACTCCAAAAGCCCAGGCACAAGTATGTGTGGTTATTTATAGCTTTTTGTAACTTGGGGCAAGTTTTTGAAAGGTTATCTTGTTTACAGAAGAGCTGTTTGTGCATCTGCTTACAATAATCCAATATTCTCAAACATCAAACCTGTTGGTCAAAGAGAGAATCCTATTCTATACTGTAACAAAGGTTATTTCCTAATACACATACAAATCGTCTTCCAAAGTCCTACAAAATACAAAAAGCAATGTTTTCACCATTCATATCTTATATGTGTTAGCATTAAGGTATGTTCTGCTACAAACTGCAAATTATCAAAATAAAACTGCAACAGAAAGCTATCCCAGTCTGTGTTACTGAATTATCATGGGGTGTGAAACAATAAAGGAGAAAAGTACCAAAAAACATTTATTAAAAAAAGCAAAATTTTATTCTTTGTAATAAGAACAACAATTTCAGTCTGGTTATTGATCCCACAGTTAAGAAAAAGTAAATGCAGGAAGCAAATGCTTACCAAGGAAAGACGTAACATGCATGACACGTCTACATCTAAAGTGGGTAACCCAAGCATGGTTCAAATAATTTAAGGGGTAGACTAGAGGTATCCTAAGTGTACCTAATGCAAACTAATAAGATAGTTACCATAACTCTAATCTTCAACTCAATAACGTCTCTTCGGAAAAATCTTTGCTGGTACGCAGACGTTTAGAGGCTGGTTTCTCTGGAAGAAGGTTGGAGAAAGTAAGTTTAGCGTACAATAAACAGATTCTGAACTAAACCATAAGCCATGTAACTTAACTCATCTCTTCCTGTTAAATCCCTTAAAGTCAGGATCAACTGTTACAAATGAAAACTGCTAACACAATAACAGTGAATAGCAAGCTGAAAGTCTCCCTTCTCCCCATTCGTCATATGTTGCAAAGTCCAATTTCAGTGAAACCAATTAGTTTATACAAATACTTCAAGAAATGAACGACCAATATCTTAAAAAAAAAAAATCTAAAGATATTTGTATTTCTCATATTTCTCAGTTAAACTGTACATAACCTAATTCTGCTGATGTAGAGAGTCCAGATCTAAACTGAGTCCATGCAAGCATAAGGGAGAAGGTCAAAACTGAGACCACTAAGTTGGCAATAAGCCATTCTACCTGAGGTAAAAGTTGAGCCCCAGTTCTTAAATATTTAGCTAAATCAAATGTATGCTTGATGTTAGATACCTTATCCTCCCCCAACATGCTATCTGAGGCATAAAGATCTGGTTTATAGCCTGTGGGATGATCCTCCTATCCAGTCCACCATTTCTTCTACTGAGGCTCATGCTGGGATCAGAGGAGTGGACCGCTGTTACTGACAGCGCACGAAGTCCTCCAGCTGCCGCGCGCACGCAGGCACTTAGAGTCCTCCCAGCTACCTCCATGCTCCCACCACAGTAGAGAATTGCTGTCACACAGCTCAAGTGGCCCACAGCACTGAAAATGTGGGACCAGCCTGAAAAAGCAAAAAGATGTAGCCTGAAATATGAACACCATTTGGGAGGATTGTTCTTTACCTTCAGCAGGGCAGGGCCTCTTGTACAGGACATCAGCTGGAATCTGGAAACTAATGCACATCATCTCCTTGTTCGGTGCAACATTTCTAACCAGGTAAGTAGAACAGCGTCCATCTAAGGAGGTTCCCAGCGAAGCCTCAGCTCGTTCCTGAATATCTTTGGCTGGATCACCATGTTTGGAGAAACCATAGCAGTGCACTGTGGGAAGGACAGCAGTGCTGCATGGCTCTCCGACTAAGAGATGTCTGAAAACATCTAGAAATTCAAGAGCCAAAGCTGGCAAATTCATGACTATATGAAAAGAGGTTTTCTGTTCTTCTGTTTGAAGTGGAAGCTCTTTACTTAGTTCCTCTCTAACTGGCCCCAGCAGAAAGTCCCTGCCATCCATGTTGAATGCTTTTATTTTGTTGTATACTTTGTTTAGTTTACAGTTGTGCAGAAGCCAGTTGTAGGATTCAGGATTGAGATCATTTGCAAATACACTGCACTTTTTCTTTGCTGCTGGAATAGCAAAAGGTCCAACCCCAGCAAAGACATCGAAAAGAACATCACCAGGCTTTAAAAGCTCAACGATACGGCCATGCTCTGTGGAAAGACGGGGATTCCAGTAGACTTTTGAGAAGTCCAATTCATATGCAATATTATTTTCTTTGACCTGAAAGTCCAAAACATTTGTTTAAGCCTCTGTGTTCACATTCCAGACATGTTTAAGCTATATCAGTAATTAAGACAGCTAAAAAACACAGCGCTTTATCAAAAGGTAATGTGTACATTGACATTTGTCCCATTAATAGTACACATGAATCTTGTATAAACAGGTCTACTCATCAGAAATAGCCATAAGGAATGTTCCAACTGTCAATCCAGACAGCTGGCTTATGAATGTCTCAATCACCAGGTGGAAATAAAGCAGCAACTTAAAATGACCATAAAAAAAAAAAAACTGAGGCTTTTCAAGAGCTTTGTGGCTGGCTGACAACTACTTTATTGAAAACAGACCTTGGGAAGATGCCTCAAGCCCTCCTTAGCCTAGAGTCTACATAGTAAATAAGTGTCTGAGAATGAAAACAGCACAAGAATGGCAGCACTCAGCCAGATTCAAAGCCATCAAGAGCCAATTCTGCAGTTTTAACAAATACTGTATTTTGTTTCTCAAGGTGACAAAGTCTTGGAAACTGATTCAAACCAGAACTTTGGGATGACCAATCTAAGAATAGACCTAAAGAAGAAACGGTATTTATTCAGATGAGAGGGGAATGCAAGATAATGCTCCCTTTCCACTACCACATTGAATTTTTTCTTGTGTTACTCTGAAGTAAAGTAACATACAATCCAAATCACAGCATCATTTGCTTTGCCAGCAAAACTAAACTGTATTATACATTCGGCAGTTTGCAGCTCAGCAGTATACTAGATGTATGCTTAATGAGCTAATACCATCTGCATAAGATTTGACTGTCACTTCTGACTTGACAATTCAAATGCCTTCTCTGTGCATGTACAGTTCTAGCAAGCTATTCAATGTTTTTCCTTAGCAATCAAATGTTCTCTCTTCTAAACGAATAAAAGTGCTACCAGCTAGGAAAAATATTTTTTGGTCAAACCAGTAGCCAAATTTCCAGCTAACGCCAAGAAACCCATTGTGAGGAATACTTAGCAGTTAGACAATAATGTTTTCACCTGAAAAATCTCAGAAGAGAAGAGCGGTGAGGTTTTGTCTCGTTGCCAACAGAAAGAAAAACAAGCATAGGCAAACTCTTGCCCAAGTTGCAAAGCCAGGGAGTGGTAAAAACTGGGTCTGATGTTCTATACCAGCCACTGTACAATGCTTGGTGAAATTAAGATACAGCGTTTTTTAGATCAAATGCACTACAAATTTTGACTTTGCATACAAAACAAAACAAAAAAAATGCCAAAAATCCCACTGCGAAGTCTGTAATTATTATCTCTTGTAAGAAACCTTTACTTTAGTTACTTTTACCACTCATTAAAAATCTATGCTATGTACTTGAAAGAACACTTATCTTTGTGATCCCTATAGCTGTGATTTTATTCTTGGCAGATCAGCAGAAATGAATGTAAAAGTAACGTCTGACACTTACATTCTAAAAGGGGTAGCATGCAAAGGAATGTTTTTAATAGTGATTTTTCATCACATCTTCTTTCCAATCATGTTTTTGTTTTTTAACATATTAAATCTAAGACAATATGGGGAAAAAACATGTACCTTGGTTACCAGGTTGCTCTCTCCAGCTAGCACTTCCATTTGAAAATTTCGGTATGTGCTGTCAATAATACTGGTTTTATTCACTACACAGGTGACTCCTGGATTCTTGTCAATTATAACCTGGCCTGAACGAGAGGGTAAAAAAATATTCAGTTTAAGGCAGTGCAACCTCTCAGTGTTCTATAAAATACATAAATACAGTAGTTTACAGTTAAATTTACAAAAGCAAGCATGTTTTTGAACAACCTCCCTCTAATCTCTCAGGGTTGTAGATGTTACCTGATCTCTCTAAGGCACATACGTTACATCGATCCAATGCTCTGTCACTGTAAGAGGACAGAATTCTGTCTTTTGTGTACAGCTAAAGCATCAGTTTGAAATACAAGGCTATTTATAGTCAAAATTTTAAAGCAATAAAGATGCCTAAAGTTTTCTTTGTACAACTAACAACTTATAGATAGAACAATTGTTTGAAATACCTTTGGGAATACAAATCGTTTCACCTACCAATCAAATGTCTGTAAGGTAGCTGATGATCTCTAAGATTCAAATGTGCTATGTGACCAACACGGCTAAATCCAGAGGTGACATCTTGACCTTCGGGAAGGACTGCTCGTAGGATCTCCTCCGACTTGAAATTGTCATAGGTCAGCTCCAAGTCATACTTGCGTACCGCAGGAGGAATATTAAATTGTTTTAATATCTCTTGTTCTGATTCTCCCAATGAGAATTCTGGTATTTTATGAGGATCCAATATAAGAAGTCTACTGTTCTCATCCTCCGGATCTTCGATCACTCGTTTTAGACCGGGACGCTGTAGTACCGTATGTTTTAAGGACTTTAACAAAGTACCTATTATTTCTTTCTTAACTTTAAGAACTGGAACAACAACTGTCCTTTTGAAAGCTTCTCTACTGAGTTGTGTCATTCCACGCACTTTAGGAGGTGGCGAATACAGTTCTAGATCAGCTTTATCCTCTACAGTTTCAGGCATTGTAAAGAAACTATTTCTTTGAACTACTACAAAGGATCCAGGTATTCTGCCAGAATATTGTGCCAATAGCATCCAAACTGCTGGAAATGATGTACTTGATGCAGCTGTCCTAAAATGATTAGTGTTCAGTAGTCTGGCAGAGTATCCAAATCTCCATAAAGTCCTAGAAGAGAAATTATTCATTTTATAGACATTATGTAATCATTCCACTAAAAAGGCCGCAAATCACATGGATTTGCTGTTCTCTTAAACTAGAATTTCCATTTGTAACCAAATAATCCACAATAGTTTTGTAAAGCTACTTATTATGAATTATATACTACAAATTTCTGTCCTTTTGCAAATGTATTTTAGACTTAAACATTAATTAACTTCAATCCTCTCCTGCCAAAACACAATGAACTCTCTTTGTTCTAGTAAATGTGACAGTAATCCCAGTAAGTCAAATGCAGAAAAAATTCTACTGTCTTGATCCTACTGTTGGATCCTTTCTTTCTCTGATAAAATTGGTTACCAAGCAGTGGTTGCTAGAAAACAGTTATTAGCAACAGTGGTCACAGTCACTTTAGCCATTTCTGCCCCCTGCACCCTGGTTTGCTCCTTAGGAAGGGTTATGTGCTCTGCAATGCCTTTGCTCCATGAGCTACACCAAAGGCCCAGAAGACGATGGATTAAATGCAGAGGTCTCCCGAAGGTACAGGGAAGCATCAGCAAGGTCTGTTCAAGCGGCTGAACAGTCCTCCACAGCCCATTCATAGGAAGGTGACTTGAAAAGTAGCTTTAGTCTTCTTTAAATGGTTTGTTTGATTACAGAAATGGTCCGAAGAGGCCCAACTGTTCTTGCTCTGCGTTGGCTGCCAGCGGGGAAGCAATGATTTAGGCAGTGTGTGGGGCTGACCTTTCTCCTGGCTCTTGTGAGATTGGGGGTAGACAAGGGGACATGCAAAACCTAGCACTGAAGGGAAACCAGCCCTCGCCCGCCTCAGACCTCTCAGCATACTTCTTCCCAGTGTACAGCCTCTTCTCCTTCGGGGTCACGAGCCACGCGGCCTGCTCCCCAAAACCCAGGCTGCGCCCAGCGCCTAGCAGAGCCGCCCTTGTTCCCATCCTCCCTCCCCGAAGTCCCGGCTTGCAGCCAGGCCGCCCTCCATCTCCAGGCCAGCTCAGCCTCCCGATCGGAGCCTTCGGCAAGGCGCGTCTCCTCTCCCCGCTGACTTGAGAACAAACGCGGCGCTCCCCACGGCCGCCGGAGGGCACGGGGCTCCTTCCGAGGCCCGAGCGCCCCACGGCTCTCCCCGCCCAGCCGGCACCGGGCCCTGCCCCGCACCACATGGCGCGCAGGCCGCCGTGCCGGGCCCGGCGGGAAGGCATCAGGGCGACGCCGTTTCACGGGGACCTTCCCCGCACCGCCTCCGGGAAGGCCCGCGCGGGGCCACGCGTGCGGCCCGGGCGAGGCCCCAAGGGGCCCCGGCCCCGGTCCCGGTCCCGGCCCCGGTCCCTGTCCCTGTCCCTGCCCGGCCGCGCCGCAGGCCCCTCCGCGGGAGCCCTCTCCTCTCCCCACCCCGCCCGCAGGCCGCGGCCGCGCCGTCGCCACGGCGACCGCCCCCCGCCCCGCGCCTCCCCTCTCCCCCCCGCTCCCCCGCCCTCACCTCATGCCGAGCCCCGGCCACACGCGCGCCGGCGCCCCCGGCACGTCATCGCCGCCGCGACGCGCCGTGACACCGCCCCCCGGCCGCCCCGTGTGGCCGAGCCGCCTCGGGAGGCGGGGCCTGAGTGGCGGCCCCGCCCCCTGCTCCCCGCCGCCCGCCGCGGCGGCCCGCAGAGGCGAGGCGAGGCGGCGCGGCGCGGGCTGCCATGGCGCCGCGGCGGGGGGCCGGGCGCGGCGCCGCTGCCGCTGAGCGGGGCTGGTACCTGTCCGCCCGCGACGAGGAGGAGGAGGAGGCGGACGAGGAGGCGGACGCGGAGTCCGCCCCGCTGCTACCGCCGCCGCCGGGCAGCGTGCGTGTGAGGGGGCGGCGGGGGGGCGCGGCCCCAGGGCAGCGGCCCGGGGGCTGCGGGGGGCGGCGGCGGCGCCCGGCTCTGCCTCGGCGCGGGGCGGGCAGCGGGGCTCGGCGCTGCTGGCCGGCGGAGCCGGGCTTGGCCCCGGCGCCTTTCACCCCGCGGCCGCTGAAGCCGCGGGCGGCCGTTATCGCCTGTGGGGAGCGCGCGGGGCGCGGGGCTCCTTCAACCGCCGCGTCGCGCCCCGGTGCCGCCGCGTGGGGAGGCGGTGACCGGCCGCAGGTCCCTGGTGCCTCACACGGCCCGGGCAGGGCTTGCGAGGGCTGAGGGTGGGAAAGGAGGGTTCCTGCCTCGGCTTAGGGGAAAACAAGCCTAGCTGGCTTTTGCCCCCGTGGGTTTCCTCCCGGGAAGGACCGGGGCGCCTCTCGCGCTAACCGCGTGTCGTTTCGCCCTTCTTGCAGCATCCTCCGGATCGTGGTTCTTCCTTTGGTTTCTCGGTATTTAACTTAATGAATGCGATCATGGGAAGCGGGATACTCGGCTTATCCTATGCTATGGCCACCACAGGGATCATGGGTTTTAGGTAAGTTTGTGGTTTTGCCTGTGCTTATTTTTAAACTCAACTTGTAGTCGTAGGTGCAACAGAACTTAGGTACTGAGATTGCTGTGTGATAACTGAGGGAGAAATAAATAGCTCGTGTTTTTGGAGTTGTTGAATAAGAATTTTCCTTTTTGGCCACTCATTCAAATCTGGCCTAATGCAAGTACTGCCCAGACGCTGCCTCCAGTTGCCACATGGTGGCAATTTACTGGCCATTACTCCTAACAGATAGCACTTTTGTAATGTAAATATCTGTGTCCTTTAGTTCTAGAAATGGGCTTTCTGGAACAAGATGGTTACATGTTCGAAAACTGTGGGTCAGCTTGCACTTTGGCTGGTTGTACGTACCAACCTATGGATAAGAGGACCAAAGTATGCAGAACTGTCAATCTAACCATTTTCTAAGCATTAAGTTCACTTCATTAAAAGTAATACATATTTTCAAGTATTTATATGTGCATGTGTATATATGTATACACACACACACAAGAACTCCTATGTTTATGTCCTTGTAGTTCATATATCAGGTCCTTGCCCCACATAGTACGTGATACACTTTGCTGCAAATAAGAGCATAAGTGTTGGAACTTAGCAAGTGTCAGGAGGGTCAGGGACCGTATGAACCATAGTCAGCAGATATGAGCCATAAAATGAGGAAATCTTGTCTTGTGATAACTTATTTCTTGCAAAATAATCATTCTTAAAGACAGAAGTGCATCATACTTTAAAAATGACTTAAATCTTGTATTTTTAGTATCTTGCTGCTGATTGTTGCCAGCCTTGCTTCTTACTCTGTATTTCTCCTGCTCAGTATGTGCACTCAGACTGGTAAGTGAAAAGGATTTATCTAAGAGTGATCTGTAGAATATTTCTTCACCTGTATCACAAAGACATGACCCAGTACAATTATTACAATTAATAGCACCTTAACAAATTGCTAAATCTAATTCACTAATGTTGGAATATTTCAAATTTTTCATGAATGTTATTTGACATAAAAATATGTTTTTGAAACTCCTTATGAAAAGTAAATGCCAAACTGACTGGTTTCTAGGTTTCTACTTTTATTTTTCTCAAAGTGCCTCTCATTTTTTCAAGATGGAAGATCCTGTATTTCCTTAGCAAAAACTATTTTAGTGCTAGTTGGACCCCACTGCTTTAGTGTGTACTTATCTGCATAGGTAGTCTTACTGCTGCTTTCAGCAAAGGATTAAGCGCAATAAAACAGCAGACTTGTATTCTGCTTGTGATACATATTTGTTCAATATGTGAAATGGATACCTTTCGATTTTGGTAGTCATATTGGCTTATTGTAATTCCCATGGCACTTTACAGATGCATTTCCTTGCAGCATTTTTGATATTGGATGAGAAGTCCTATTGCAGTCCTTAGTTTAAAATTACACTGCTTTGGGAATGTTCAAAAAGTAGATTCTAAAATATGAAACCTAATCTGCTGCTAATGTTTTAATTCTTGCTTCTTTAAATTGTTAGTGAAACAACTGGCTGGTTCCTTCTAGTATATAAAGATCATGCTATAGCAGGAAGTCTCCATCTCTTTCAGTCACCTGATTATTGTTTCCATCTCCTTTTTTCCTCTCTTTTCAAAGGTGGTGGGAGAAAGCTTCCGTTTCTTTCCTTATTGGCTTTGTTTTCTGTAGCTAGCTTTGGTCTCTCAGATGATTGCTTCCTGATTCTTCTCAGATCTGCTGCTCCTGTCTTCACCTGTTGAATGATCTTCTTCATACATGCTAAAAAAAAAAAACCTTCAGAGGTAGGGTTACTTTTATGTATGATATTGTTGGCTGCTTGATGAGTTGGAACTAGTCTTTGGTAATTTCTTTTTCCTCTTGGAGCTCTGCTTATTAGAAAGGAATCATGACCTGAAATAAATAGCTAGAGAAATGGAAGAAGCAAAAAAGGGCGAGCTCGAGGTTTTATTTTTATTTTTTAAATGATCTTTGTGTATCTCATCTGAGGCTTAAAAGTACTGTATCCTGTAGGGATTAGGTGATATTTTGTTGTTTTCTGTTAAAATAATGATTAACTCCTTGTAAAAGAACTACCGGGGAAAGGGCAAAGGAGAGGGAAAATTATGAAGACAAGCTTTTTGAAGAAAGAAAATTTTCCATGTTACAAACTTAAAGACCTAAGATATAAAAATGGTTTAACTCCTCAATTATTGTCCAAAGGTGACATTCCACTTCAGGAAAGCATTTTTGAATGGACACCTTTAAAAGCAAGGAATACCGCTGAAATAACAGGATGAATTATTTCTCCTGTCTGAAACTAGCACTTATAGTTAAAAATTAGTAATCAGCTAATGTTGACAGAATCATATTAGCACTAGAGCTATGTCTAGATGTATCTGCTGGATTTAAATTTATGGCCTTCTGTGGTTTTGTTTTTTTTTTTTAATGATCTCTGTCAAATTATATTTGCTATAACTCTTGTAAACTATTAAAATAATTCCGTGTTAGATAGCATTCCAGGTTTTTCCTTGGGACATTAAGTCTTAAAAAGTGAGAAATATGACCTGTTGTGCATTTACAAGATAAAACCTGTTTAACTGCTTGTGTAAAATGCCTTCCAGAGTAGATAATTAAACAATTTTCTTCTTTATAGAATATACATACAGTTGTGAACAATACTATGAGCTTAATCCACAGTAAGGAATTGGAAAGAAATTTTAGTTGTTTAATGTTGAAGAATGAATTTAAAAAAATTTAAAGGGTGGGGAAAAAACCTTTGGAAGTGTTTGTAAATTTATTCATTCAAGTATTCAAATCATAAAAAGTAATCCTGGGAAAAAACTGGCCTGTAAAATACACTTATGAAAAAGAAGCTTTAATAATAATTCTGTTTTAATTGGAGACCAAGGTTTATTAAGCGCAGATATCTTTGTTGTAGTGCTTAAAAAAAAAAAAAAGTATTTTCAGTTTTTTAATGATATAGCTGTAGAGCAACTTTGACAAAATCAAATGGTTTGTGTCGATCAAAAGGCTTAGCAAATAAAAACTGCAATGTGTCAGGAGTTGTATTTGGATTAGTTCACGCAGTGTTTTTTCCCGATGTTAATTCAGTACTACATATCTTGTTTTAGGGTTTGGACTGACAAAAGCTAAGTTCATTCTGTAGAGTACAGGAACTGAGATTTTAAGTGGGAAGTACTTCAAAGTTATGTGGCTTTATTTATTTTTTATTTTTTATTTTATGAGTATTGCTAGTGCTGTACTTGTTGATTTTGCTTTGGATTTAAGTAGGTAACTTCCACTCAGCATTAAGAACACAGTAGAAATCAAGCCAGTCTGGCAGAACACGTTTGTCTCTATATCAACCATGCTTAATATCTTGCTCTATATAATCTTGCAAAGTACAAAAATAGGTGTGATTAGGTATTAAGGCTTCCTCAGTGTTCATGGACTGAACTGATTACAAAAGTAGCGTTACCACAGAACATATACTCCTAAGGTTTCGTATTGCTGTTTTGGGATTCTGTGAAAATTTTGTTGTTTTTATTGATAGTTCCTGGTATGTTTGTTGTGTATTGTTCCCGTGTGGTAAAAGCAGCACTACCCTAAATGCACTAAGTTTCACTGGTCTTAAATGTTATTGAGGATGGCCTTCTAAAATAGTCAGTCTTTCTCATAATCGATTGCTTTATAAACATAATTCTAAGAGAAGTACACGGTAAAATCCAGTAAGACATATTGCTTTTTTAATTATATCTGTATATAACTTGCATCAGTGTAACAGCAGATGTAAGATTATTCCATGTTTATGCTGAAAGCTGACTCTGGCCCGTTTAATTTTGTCATTTCATTTATTTTGTCATGGCATATTGGTGTTGGTGGTAGAGAGGAATGTGAAACGCTGCCCTTGACAAAGTCGTATGAGAAGATGAATGGAGTTTTCTTCTATTTCTCTGGCACATTGATCTGATTGTGTGCAGAACTCCCGTGAAATAAAATGGCCTGAGCTTGGGCGCTTGGCAGTCTGAGGCTCCAGCCCTGTCATCTGATCTACGCGAATTGACTGTGTCTCCCATGTCTTGTTTCATTTACTTCAGCGGGACTTCACTCAGGTGTAAAGGTCTGCCCTGAGCCGCTCAGATTGCAGGGCTGGGCCCTAAATTAAGAAGTGACGGGAGTAGAAACAGTAATGTACTAAGTAGACGTGAAGACGGGAGAGCAAGTGTTATGACGGTAAAATTACGTGGTTTTGAGATTAATTTTACCCTCTGAGGTATTCACAACTGTGGAGCATTTTAATATAGACTGAGAAAGGGAGTGATATTTCTCAGAAAACTTTCATCTTTTTGATATCCCTTGAGCTTCTAATAACAAAGCAGAGAGCACCAATGCAAGACTTTAATGACTTCCCTTTCTGAGAAGGGATTGTTTTGAGTTACCAGCAATATTAGAAGTGAGTTTCAGCTAAAGCTCAACAAAAGCGTATGGGAAACCACAGACTATTTTAATGTGGTTATGTAAGTCAGGTGCAGTTTTGTTTTGTTTTGGGGTGTTTTTTCTTCTTCCCCCCTTTTTTTTATATATATATATATATAAAAAATATGTATAAATATATATAAAAACAGATCTCAGCCAAGGAAGGTGCTTACCTTCAGTTCTCCTGGAAATTAGTAGTGTTGAGTTTTTTAAAACCTGGCAAGGTTGGATTGAAGTTTATATTCATAGAAAGATGAATATATTGTTTTCTTCATTTTTTTTTTTTTAAAAGTGTACACTTTTAACAAAATATGGGAATAGTTTTCACTTAATTGGTGAGGCTAATTCTGAAATTGTTCATCTATAGTATTATTTGAAAAAATCTCTGGGAGAAGGCAATTTTCCATCAAAGTGGTGTGGGTTTTTTTTTTTTTTAATACTTTCATTTTTAATATTATAGTAATTTGAATTTCTGGAGAATCTGTGGATAATTGAGCATACATAGCTGTATTTTGTAGCAGGAGTACAGGTGCATATCAAAACTATCTCATAAATGGAAAATGTTATAAAATATATTTTTAATTCTCTCCTAAGTTGTTTGCATTAAAAAAAGGTAAAACTAGAGATTTTAAGGGAATGTGAAGCTTCAAATATTTTAGCTTTTTTTTTTTCTAACTAACAGCTGTTACTTCTTATGAAGACCTTGGCCTCTTTGCATTTGGATCACCTGGGAAGGTAAGCATTTTGTTTTTACCTGTATATTTTTCTTCTTGGTCTTAGCTGTTTACCAGAAGTGTAGTATGTTTCTTGCATACTAAAGATATACAAACAAAATATTTGCAAAGCTCTAATAAAATAAAAAATCCATGACTTCCTGAAAACAGTTTGCTGCTGCTTTTCAGTTAATGCATTTGGTCTGTAGAAGTCGAAACTTTAGGTAACCGTAAAATAGACTTAGTTAAATGCGAGAGTGCTTCATTGTCAGTGTGTTCATTTCTTTAACTGCGTTTAGGACTGTATGCTGTTTGGAATTACTGTCAAGTCAGCTCAGCAATCCCTTTCAGATTTGTTACAGTCCCATTGTATCACTTCTGTAAACTGTTAAGAGACACTTAAGTGATTCACTTTTGGTGTTTTAGCACTTAATAGAGATCTAAGATAAGTGTTTACCTTTCATCTAGTTTCTACAACGTAAATAAATAGGATTACGTTTAAGGCACGTTGATTTAATAAAAAATTGGGTGAACGTTTCATTGAAAGGAAATCATGAACTTTTTTGGTATAGGAGTAATCAACATACAACATACGAGTTGTGCACTGAATCTATGTTGAATCTATGTTTCCTAATAGTGTAATACAAGGTACATAGAGACTACTAATAGTGATAGAGAATGTTACACGTTTGATATTACGACTAATACACTCTGTGTTTTAAGTTAAATGATTTTAAAAGCAGGTTTTACCGTGTAGAAGTGCAATTTTAATGGCTTACTGTTAATTTTTTTCTCGAGTTCTGCTTAACGGACTAGTCTGATTCTTTTCTGTTAATGTAAGTGGGGAATTAAATCTGAGCAATTAGGTGTATATAAGACTTCCATTAGCATTAATAAGCAGATAATGAGTGTAGTCTGTGAGGATCAATATTTATTGATCAAAGTTAAGATGTGATCAACCTCAAGAGTTAATAAATCTTCATATTAGCAAAGTATGAAATAAAATTACTTTTTAGAGTAGGTCTTCTGTACACATTAACCACAAGCCATTAGAGACACAAATCATAGAAATCTAGAGCTTAAAGAGGTATTACAAAGTGACCCTAGACTGCCTCTGCTCTGAAGCAGGACTAAACATACATAAACCATTCTTGGCAGATGTTTGTCTAATCTGTTATTTAAAAGCTTCAGTGAAGGAGATTTCACAATTTCACTATGTATTCAACATCGGTAATTATTTATTCTTCCTAGTATACTTTTTCATAGTATTTAATTTAAATCATCTGTGCTAAAAATCAGTCTGGTCTTCTGTTTTCGGTGTGTATGGAGGGCAGCAATCACTGGAATATATATGTTTGGGAATCTGTTATTTTGATTAAATAGTAAACCAAATTCACCAAGCTTTCCTGATGAGCTCATGTTCTTTAGACCACTTATGTTTGTCTTTTGAAGCGTCCTTGATGTTTGTAATCTTTCTTAAAACTTGCCTGCAAAATTGAATACAGTATGCTGTCTGAGGACTTGCAAGTGCCAACAAATAGAGTTATTACCTATATTTTAAATGGAACATGCCTGTTACTACATCCCAAAACAAGATTTGCCATTTCTGTGGCTGCTTCATGCTACTGATTGTTATCTCAGATGATTTTCTCTATATGTAATCTAATAACTGTAGTCATACATGTGTTTTCTACTTCTGGAATGCATTGCTTTTAACTGACCGTGTTTGATTTTTGGACTTCCTAGTTTATTGCAGTCGTATGCAGTTCTAATCTTGGCCTTGAACCCTCTTCAGCTTTGTCAGCCACTGATTTTTTTTTTTTTTGGTTTAAGTAATACTCTTCTCATCCAAGTCATTTGCTAATAATACAACAGACCCCTGTAGGATCTTGCTCAAACTGGCATCCTAGGTTGACAGTAAACTGCTAGGGATCTCTCTTGAAGTAGAGTAGTTATTCAACCTTATGCTCATTTCATGTCAAAAATAATTCTGTGAATTATGAAAATGGACCTCTTCTGCTGTTAGAAGACCAGTGGTTCTCCTTTTCCGAAGGCGTGAAGCAATTGTTTCCATCTATGGCAAATGACAAGATAGCTTTTTTTTTTCTTTCCCTTGTGGGGGGGGCGGGAAAAAAAAAACTTGTGACTTTGAGCTGACTTTTAATTCATTTCAATCTGATATTGTCTTAATGGTTTAACAGTTATTTTCTAGTTGACCAATTGAAAAATTGGCAACTGTACTTTCAGATTTTATTTGAAAGTGTATGTTTATTTTTCTCCTCCTAACTATAGCTTAATTTTTTACCAAGGTGGCTTATTGTAGCGTGCATGTAGGAGGGTCCTGCTAGAGAAAGGAGAATAGAGAGTAAAAAGAGTAACTGCTATTCTAGATGATGAACAGAAAATAAAACAGAGGGAATACGTTAGACCCTTGACTTGTAAGGGTTCTTTAGTTGAAAGTCAACAATTCTTTGGATTCAGACAAACATTCAGTGGCCTGTGATCATTTCTACTTCCGTGTCAGTCTACTTTGAACAATTACAAATACTAACAAAAAAAAATTGTCTAGCTAGCATATAAGCTTAGAAGAGTAATAGCATTCATGATAGTTAAAAATACTCAGTTTTTTTGGAGTGAGGAAATACCTTGTGCAAATCTCTGCTGTCTGATTGCTTCTTCCAAGGTGAATGATTGTTTTCATTTGTACTCGCCTGGCATCAATTAGAATGCACTTACATGTTTTCAATGATTTAAAACCTAGTCTTTTGCAGAACAGGCTTCACGGTGTGGCTACTCTTGTCTGTCATCTCAGAATGAAAAGGCAGTATTTTGAGGGAGACTTTTTGGTTTTATATTCATTTTAGATTGCATTGCATTATTTTCCCTGTGTACATTAAAGAGAAGACGCCCTTCCTTTCAATACCAGTTATCACTTCTGCATCTGGTCTGTTTAAGAAGATACATGTGTGTTTTATGACTGCTATAGACATACGATTTTAGTTATCCTTACCCTTTCTAAAGAAATTAATTCTTTTATAGGTTCTTGTTGCAACTACAATAATTATCCAGAATATTGGAGGTAAGAAACTTCACTAACTCAATTTTAACTCTGAGCTGAGTACAATCTCCACAGTCTGCAAAACTCTGCAAACACCAGAGGCAATAACTACATGACAGTGTTCTTAAGACTTGATTAAAAGGACAGGGAATTTAACAGGCTTATGTGACTGTGCTCAGCTGAAGTGCTACAGTCATGAGGTAGATGGGAGACCTGTGTGAGGGTGGGTTGTATGCCTGGTGCTGCATCAGGTGATGTGGAGCACATCCATATTTTAGCTGGCATTGCTAATTGGAAGGGGCTGAGGAAGCATAATCTCCGCTGTTCTGTTTCCTTCCTGCTTTTCTGTATGTGTACATCTAGTAGATACATTTTATCATGCCCTATGTTTTGTTTTTTTCCCTTTGGAACTTGCGTGTGCGTTTTAGTGTTGTGTAACAACTGCATGTCTACTTAGCCGTGAAATTCTGACTGTGCTATATAAATGGTAGTTTCCCCTTTTTCTTAGTTAAATACCTTATTGTTTTTGTGGAGTTTTTGTTTGGTTTGTTGACTTTCATTGTGCGGACCAATGATCTATGTTGTCATGTGTTGGACTGTCCAGTTATATTGTTTTGTTTTCCTTGGTGCGCAACATAGTAAAATAATACTAGCTGTCTTTGCATTAAAATAATCACTTAAGTATTTAAATTCCTATTCAGATATGTTCCCATACTTGTCATGTATTGAGTAGCAGTCCCCTTAGAAATATAGGAGTGTCAAAAAGAAGACAGCATTTAACAGAACGATTTTTAGTTTCTTTGGCTACTTCCTTTAAATGTTTTGGATTCTTTCTTTTAGATGAGGAGAGGGGAGAGGAGAGGGAAAGAAAAAAGAAAGGTGAAGATATGTATGTTCATTGACAATGACAGTGAACAGCATTCCAGTTCTGCTGTTCTCTGCTTTAGAATTTAGACTATAAAGTCCAGGCAATTCGATGATTCTTGCTGTTTGTCACTATATATGGACGTAGAACTAGCTCAAGTAACTGCTTTTTTGATAAAACTAGTATCCTGCCACGTATTAAAGCTCCAGTAATAAAGACTGCTTAATTTAAATGACTATAAAAACCTGAATGTTAATTTCAGGCAGGAGTGAGCATATTAATTCCAAGGTTAAGGATTATTTATTCATACAGGTTTTAGAGGATGTTCTGTAGGAATGAACAAATTTTTTAATTTCCTTTCCCGTTTGAGGGAACCTCTAAATAAACAGTGCTAGACAAGGAAGGGATACACAGTACAGGTTTTTGAGACTCTGGGATCCTATACAAGATTCTGTGGTCGAAGGAAATAGGACTCTCATTTCTTCCCCATAGCAGTTCATAACCTTCCCTGTGTGTCATTTTGAATAAAATTCATCTCAGTAATTCTAGAGGCCCAAACTATTGCATGCTGGATATTATCAAACTGCTTATTCCGTCTTATGCAGTATACTTCTCTGCCAGCAACCTGGGCCTGCTTTGCCAACCAGTGGTTTTCCGTTCAGGTAGTTAATTCAAGAAGTCATTTTTGCAAGTTGAAACTTTTCTTTCAAATATTTTTAGGTGCCCTTATTTTGATGGAAGCTTTCAAATCTTTCAGTTTTGGTTCTTCTCATTCCAATGTCAATATCTTTCATGTAAGAGAACAGTAGTGTTTCATAGACCTTGTACATTCGTTTGTTTACAAAGATCACTCAGTTTCAAATGCATTGAAAAGAGAAATAAGACTCTTCTCTGAACCAGTTGGTGCTGCTAAACCAAAACAAGCCCTACGCTGTCAGGCGGGGTGATCTGTGAAAACAGGAGTTGCAAGTGCAGCCTTCTTGGCACCTTCCTCCGTACAGAAGATGTATTGTGCTATCATTGCAAGGAACTGTCACGGCTTCTGTTTAGTATTTAGATTTCTTGGGAACAGAGCTCCCAGCTGTGTTGTTTCTCTCCTTAACAACTGCCTTTTGCACTTTGGCAGAGTGCTGTGATGCTGCAATCCAAGTTAGCAGAGCAGCATTGTGGCAGGAGCCATCCATGAAGATGACTTTACTGCAATCTAACAGGCTCTTAAAACAGGAGGGATCAAGAGCCCTCTCTTCATCTCTCATCCAGCCTTGACTCTTGAAGAAATGTGTAGAACAAAGGGAACTTTCTTGTCTTTCTGGCTCTTCCTATGGATTTTAAATGGGAAAGGTGAAATTTTGTCATGAATGGAAGCCATGCTGGAATTAGGTGTAAAACTGGTTCTGCCCTTTCTCTTTAGCGCGCTTAGATGTTCCCCTCTTTTTGTTTTCAAGTCCGTTTGAAGGAACCGGCAGTGCTGTTCCTGTTGGGCAGACTTCCAGACCTTGTCAACGTCTTTAATTTCAAAGTAAAGCTAAAAATAAAATTGTTTTCTGTTACCTCCTCCATCATCGGACCTGGGTACATTGCATCATATGGTGTCTTATTTCAAAAGTGATTGAAGAGGATGGGATAATGAATGATGGTTTGTGATTAAAATAAGCAGCTTTACTAGAGTTGTTGTCACTATTAGCATCTAGTCAAGGCTTTTTTAAAGTCTAGTTTGAATCATTTCTAAAAATAATTAAAGTACGGAAGTGATTTACATTCATTTCTGGTGGAGGGAGCTTTTTGTAATAATTTTTAATATAATTATGCTTTCATTTCTATCATAATTTGTCATCTTTGTTTTTTAAAAAGAAAAAAATTAAAGTGCAAATTTGAGTTTGACACCCTAATTAACAACACTGACTGATTTGTGTAGATAGGGGAGTTGATTTTACTAAGAGAAGGATACCCAAAGAAAAAAAACTTTGATTTCTGTACAGCTACAGGAAAGGGCTAGTTCGTGGAATTTGGAATGAGTCTTAAAATACCTCTGTTCTTTATAAATGAGGCTTAAGAGTTTTTTGAGAAAATCACATCCTGACTACATTGCTTGGAATTTTAATCTGTATCTCTGACATGATTACTCAACTTCCATGCAGATTTTTAATTTTCTGTTGGAAGACTGTGTTATGTTCAACCAAATAACACCAATCAAGTACCAAAATCCATTTAAATATCATGGGTTAACTGAATTTACATCAAGATAATATATTTAGATATTGCAAAATTAATGCAAATTAAGGTCATCTAAAAATACTATGATTTAAAGATTCTAAGCTACAAATTTGTACAAATTCTGTAGAGTGATTAAATATTGAAAATGAAGCTATGAAAATGTATACCTAGCTTTCCTTGTGTCAGTATGTATTTGTTCTTGCAATATAGGTGTGTGTTAAATCAAGACGTTGAATGGGATGGCCAAAATTAAATGTTCTACTTGTCAGTATTTAGGCCCGATCCAGCAGCCCTTTAAACAGCTAGTAGGTAGTTATTTAGTAATTGGTTATGTGAACTGCCTTTCTCTTGTAAGAGTTGGTTAGTGTGACTATGGGGTTGCAAATTGGACACCAAAAGGGAAACTCCCCAAGTGGGTGGTACCAGACCACAATTTTGTTCGTCCGCTCCTGCCATCCCTTTCCTTTCACCCCAGGTCCATAAGCGGGATAACCTTGCAAGCGTCCGTTTCTTGCCTGCCATGCAGAAGATGATCTCGAAGGATTTCTGATCTTCTCACGTGCCTCCTAAAATTGGAGAGGGCCCTTGGTGAAGTTGTGTGTCTGCAGGCATAGAAGGAGCAGGGGAGGCTGCCATGAAAAACAGAGTTACATGGCTCTACGCGCTCTTTTATGTAATCCTTCCCAGGAGCAACTCGAATTGGACAGAGTCCCCGCTATTGTTTGGATAGCGTTGTGCTTCTAGGAAGTGATGGATGAGGCACCGTGGGCCAAGCCATGGCTCTGCCTCTTGTAGCCCTTCCCCCTCCCGCAGTCAGGGAAGTTCTGCAAGGGTTGCGGATACTTTCCGAAGGAGGGGAAAGAAGCCGAGAATTTCTCCTCCTGGAATTGTCCTCTCTGCTCATCTGACTGAAAATGAGGGTGATCTGCACCAGTGTATCTGAGAGTCGGTAGGAATCTCAAAACATATGTAACAAAGTTGGAGAAAGAATTATTTTAGCAAGGCTTGTGGAAAATGGAGACAAACACAATAAAGTATTGCACAAGAGCAGCTCACAATCTAGTGCCAACACTAACAAATCTTCAGCTTTGAGGTCTAGCAGGAAGTATGTGGAGAGTTTTACAGCATACTTCTCCAGGCTGGAGACTGGTCTTAGCTGAAGGTCATGGCTGGAGGGAGATAGGACTGGCCACAGAGGGCCTGGTAGTTTTAATGTACAGAAAGATGAATTGAAACTGCTGAGAACATGAATTTAATTATTTAAAATTTATTAGCAGTGGGATTAAGTGCAAAGGTAGAACATGCGGTACAGCTGTATATCATAGGTGGTCTCTGCAAGGAGTTCTTGCAGTAGTCTTTCTCTTTTGCAGTTTTTTTTTCAAGCAGGCTGGGATACACACAGGAATTCCCTTGTTAGATATCCCAGGAGCAACTTGCCTGTCTTGGCTTGTGTCCGAAAGACCGGCGCAGTCTCTCTGCAGCCTCACTAAGCTTGCCAGATATCTATCAAAGTAATATCTTTATTTTACAAAGAACTGTGAACTTTCTAATACCAATACAGTTAAATTATGTATAATTTCTGTAACTGTTGCTCCCAGATTTTGTTTCAGTATGCTGCAATTAACATGTGCTCGGAAGGGTACAAAACTTTCTTCTTTGCAACTGTAAGAGAGGGAGGGGTTGTTCTGTATGCCTCGAACAGTTTTATGCTCAAGCTATCGAGGCGGCCCGAATGCTGTGGGGAGCGAATAGATGTTCTTGAATGAGCTGTGAGAGGAGATTCAGTTCTCTTCAGCGGCATTTTATCGCTTTTTTTTTTCTTCTTCTTCTATTCTGGTAGTTCACATTTGGCACGTTTTCCAAAGTAAATCAAGAAGTGTAACCACTGGAAATATTATATATGTGCATATATGTGTGTTTGTGTGTGTGTATATTTAATTCATAAGTACATTTATATATATTTATATCTCTGTGTTGCGGGGGCGGGCGGGGGGGAGCGGGGCGGAGCGGAGCGGGCGCAGCCGTGCGCTCGCAGCGCCACCTGGTGGCCGCGCCGGGCGCCCCTGGCCCTGCCGGGGCCGGGCCGGCTTCTAACCTTCGGGTTTCTTTTCTTTATTACTATTATTTATTTATTTTTTATGAGCTTCATAACGACATCTGTAATCTCCAAATCTGGGTACGTGGGTATATGTCTGCTCTCTGTGTGTCTGCACTCACAGATGCTGTGTATGTACTAACAAGCTCCTTTTATATATATATATATATTTTTTTTTCTTTTTCTTATGCCTTAGCAAATACCTTTTCTATTATCTAGTTAATTAGGCATTTTTACTTTGCAAATGACTCTTTAAATTGTCTTCAGAGTTCTCTACTTAATTCTGAATACTGAATACTTCAAAAAGTATTTGCAAAGCTTGTCTCAAATTTGAACGTAGCATGTATTTTGAGAGAACGGAGAGGGGAATACCTGTCTCTAATCACAACGCAGTACTCTACAAACTTTGGAAATAAATGAATGGTGCAGATCATGGAAGAATAAAACATTGTACTTTATATGCTGATAACTGTATGCTTAATCCCTTAAGAAATTACTGAGCTTCCACTAAGTACAGAAGATCTAATCTTGTTTTCAAGCAAACTTGAATGTTTGTTTTCATAATGCAGTTTGCTTTTGACCTGAAAGCCTAATTATCCTTACTGTTTTAAAGTGAGGATTTCCAGTGCAGAGCTGCCTCAATTAAGGGCAGGTTTGTCAGCTCCCATGCTAATTTAACAACTGATGACCAATGATGTTGTGTTTTTGTACTGCAATGAATGGTTTTTGGAAAGGTTTGATACTGTAAAGAATATTAAGCCTGCTTTAAAAAAAAACAACAAAAAACCCCCCTACAGATATTCTTCAGAATAGAATATATTAAGAGCTATGTGGGTAACATTTCAATAATACTGGCATAACTTGTGCAAATACAATTATACTAATGAAGTTTTACTAAAATAAATCTGCTACCTGTGTGTCCCCTGTGGAATAAGAATTGTTTTTTTGTTTGTTTTGGGCTTTTTTTTAGCTTAACATAGATAAGTTCCAGAATAATTCAGGTAAAAGCTAAACTTAAAAGGGAGGGGAAAGAAAGGGAGAGGAAATTCATCAGGATGAGTGTCTATTAAGTGAAAAATAGCCAAGAAGTTGACAACCTATTTATATTGTCCTAACTTCCCCATCTGAACATGCATTACATCTCCTCACACACTCCAGTCTGCATGTGTAAAAGAAAGACCTCAAATCTTGTCAATTTTTAAGCTTCTGGTAAGAGGAAATATAAAACCAATACCTCAAGTGATTGAGGGAGTCCTTAAAATTGTGTGTGGTGGATTCATTACAAAATGAAAACAAATGAACATGGCTCTTAAGGGCGTACGATGTGAGGGCCAAAATAGTTGATGGTTTTCAGTGGCATCCATGCATCATTCCTGATGTTTTTGCAGTTTTGAATTACTTACTAGGAGCTAGATGAGATACTAAAATGCTTCCCATCTTTCTATTCCAGTCTAATTTCTTGGCAGAAAAAATGAGCTTGCCAAAAATCCAATATTCCACTCCCTAGTTTTACTTTCATTTTTGAAATCCTTCCCTGCTTTTGTTTTTCACTTTGTCACATTCCTTGGATCAGGACAGATTCAAGTTTAAACTACCTCCATACCAACAGAGAGACATAAGCCCAAATGGATTTGTCACTTAAGTTGCTATGAAAGTTTCATTTCAATTCAGCTGGAGCGTGCAGGTATCAGTAGTGTTTATTCTAGTACTATTTCTATCTTTTAGCATCTAATCTTTTCAGTGTTTTGGGGAAAATGGGGATCTTATTGACTGGATTCTTCTATTGAGGATAAGAGTTGTAAATATTTTCATTTGTCTCAATTATCCGTAGATATTTATGAGGAATTTTTCTTTCTTATCTGGTATACCCCACAGCCACGCACCAAGACGAGACTGTCTGCTTGTCCCAACTCCCAAGTCAGCATCCCTCTTCTTCAAGTAGAAGTTGAAGAGCCAATGTAGGTGGATTCATACAGCCTGTTTTTCCCGCCTGCCCCCCACCTTCTCCTATGTGGAGCTTGGAGGGCAGCTTGATTCCACTTTTGCACACTGCTTGATAATGCAAGGCATCTTTAGCTGATCACATTAGATCAATATTAAGTTGTAGATCAGGAAAAACTGACCAGAACAACCAGATTCAATCCCTTTGATGAAATGATTTGAAGGGATTTATGACCAGCCATTTTCTAAGGAAAGAATAAATTGTATATGTTTAATTCATGTATAAACTTATGTTCTCTTGCATCATTGCTGTGGACTTTAGCAACTGCTCTTTTTTGTGTAGGATATTAAGGAAAATCTACACTTCTTGCTCTTGTAACCAAGAAGCCAGTCATGTATTTGATTTAAGACTGGGCTACCTCAAAAGATAGTGTTTTGGGGGCTATTTTAAAAACATAACCTTGGCTTCTCTTTTCTCTAGCAACTAATAGTTTTTCAAATATGGTTGCATATGGTCAGTGTCAAATAATATTATAGCACAACAGGGACATTCTGAATAATAGATGTATATTTATAATGAGTCATATCTGGTGGTGTCATAACAGGTTAAAATGTAATAATGAAAGTATAATACCAGTCCTCCATTTTATCATTTATGAAACTTTTTTTTTTTCTGTCAAACAGCCAATATCAACTTTTCAGAACATGGTAAAGTGGTCTGTGTTTTAAGAATGTAATTCCTTGCTGCTTTCAAGACAGTGGTGAGCCTATTGAATAATTAAGTAATAACATTGTTTTGATTTCTGCTGAATACTGTTTTATGGCATTTCTGGGACTAGGGCTATTAAGTTCAGATCTGCGTAGTTCTTCATCAAGCAGTTCTTAGTACTTACTGAAACTTATTTTAAAATAACATTAAATAAGCAAGGTCAGGACTTAAAAATTAGGAAATTCCCTTATTAAAGTTGCTCATGTAGTTGTAGTTCAGCACTTGCTGCATATGCATATTGCTAAAGCTTCAAATTATGTCATTCTATGTCATTTGTTCTGCAAGAAACCTGTCTCGTTCTGTGCTAAAGATAGGTGACTCATCGCAGAAGACAGCATGAAGAAAGCATTATTCTTCTTGTATTTAAGCAATGGGACTGGGATGAGCAGTGAGCTCTAATGTCTTACCTACTGTGTCTTGCTAGATGATGCTTCCCTGCTTTCTCGTACGAGATGCACATAAGGGGAGTGAACTCTGGCTGTAAAAGGAGCGTTACTTTTGACATCAGCTAATTTTTTTGAATGCTTGACATCTAAAGCTAAATGACCAGCCATTAATGTAACTTTTGTATGTTATAAAAGGTGCTTTAAAAGTTAGACATTAAAATGTTAAAATTATTTTCCAAATGATGGAGAAAGCTAATATTTCACAAATGTATAAATGAAGGCACAAGGTATACTTTTTGTTATGTTCACTTGTGTCACGGTTTAGCCTTGTGACTGTGTAAGCTCTTCCTTCCGTCATGCACTAAGACCTCTAAGGATAGCTGACAGTTTTTACAGTATAACTTGGCATGCCTTTGGTCACGCCAGGCATCAAGGAAGCTCTATGAAACTTCTTATTTGGAGCCACAGACGTGCTCTCTGTCATACTGTGTGCGCTTATTTCTACTTGAGATAATAATCTTTTTGATTCTTGTGTCCATTTTCAAGACACTTCACTATTTTGGTTTCTACTTTAAAAAAACAAACGACATTCTTCACTCACTCTGTAATATTTTGCAGAGTCCTGCAATGGGTAATGTCTCTTGCTTCTTCCACGCTAAGTAAAACTGCAGGGAGCTGTTGTTTGTGAGGAGAAGTACAACTGCATTTGTAAATTGAAAAAAAGAAGCTGGGTTTGACTTCTTAAACTATGAATTTAGCACAAGTGTCCTGCACAGGTCTATGTGAGAAATTCATGCCTCTTCTAAGCATCAGGATATAAAGAAAAATACTGTATTTGTTATTCATTTTCTTCATCTTCTAGAATAAAAGGGAGAATGTAAACTGGAAAAAAAAAAATTGTACTATGTGAGGTTGTTTCCCATATGCACAGAGAAGGGAAGAAAGATGCATACAAATGTTTAGCATGTGCAAGTTTCTCGGTGCACGATTGGTTCCCTCCTTAGGAGTGGAATTCGGTGAAATTGGACTCCGCTCTTAAAAACAAAGAGTAAGCGCACAACAAAGGATAAGTGATCAAATGATTAGCCAGAGGCTAGTAGGAATGCTAGAGAGGAGTGACAGATTGCATATTAGGAGGAAATCTGATCTTGAAATTAATTTGAAGCTTTCTGCAGCTGAGGCTGCAAAAGAATAATTTTAAAATCTTTCTGAATGACATAAATATATGAAAATTCTGAACTGCATGTGTACAGAGAATTGCATAATGCAAGTAAGGAGGCTAACAGATGAATAAAGTTGAATTATACTATAGTGGAATTTTCCACTTTTTTCTCTCATTCTTTAATTGGCCTTTGCATTCATCCATAGCTTAGTGTGAGAAATTGTATTAATTTTTTTATTTAAATTCTGTTTATCTAGAAATATGCGTGCTGTAAGGATATGTATGAGTGAATGTACCTTCCCCTGTATGCAAATAGAGTAAAATCAGGGCACCCAATACATATCTTGCCAGGCATGAGCAACAGCTACATATGAACAGGGAAATATAGTTTAAGATTGGAAAAATTGGAGCTTTTAATTATAAAGAAGTGAATATTTCCTTATTTAGTGACCTAACAAATGTTTTTAATTTAACCTTGCTGTAGGTAGGTGTCACTTTGTATTAAAACAATTCACTTTCTTTATAGAGACCGCATTCCCTTTCTTCAAAATTTAACATTAAGTGCAGTAGTACTGCAGTGTCTGAGTCCACACATTTTTAAAGGCTCAAAATGTTCCATTAAAAAAAAAAAAAAATTACTCTTCAAACCAGCTTGTGGAAGTTTACTGCCCTACCTTATGAATGTTTTTTGCTGTTCTTTTAAAGAATTAGTAAATATAGAACAGTAAAAGTCTAAAGAATTAGTAAATACAGATGAATAAAGTAAAATTTGCATGCAACACATGAATTTTCTTCAAGCTTTAAATGTAACTGAACTTTTGTAGGGATATTACTAAAATTATTTGCTTCTAAAGGATGGAAATATAGTTTCATGTAGACTTTGGTATTCGTTGAAGCTGTTGTAAAGCTTGATGTTTAGAGTAATTCTCCACTGGTCTTTAAATCGTACATAAATATTTGCTGTTTATGTAAAGAAAAAAAAAAGACATGAACAGTATGTGAAGGTATCAGGTTAATATGAGTTGTAATTAAAAAAAAACCCAACTCTTATGCCTTTGATCCTTTTATAGGGTAAAGGAGAAAAATAATACAGTGAAAGTAGCTTTTGGATTTATTTGTATGCGTCATTGCTTTTTCCTGAATGGAGTTATAAATGCTTCATTTCATGTCATCACTCCTGTAAGAGAACTGATAGAATTTATCTTCTGGTTCGTGGTTCCCATGTAGTTTTGCGCTTATTTTTGTTGTTGGAATTTTCTTGGTGGTGGGTTTATCATGAGAAGCGGAGGTCTGTCACTGATATACCTGTTACCTTCTGAGGGCCGTACCTGGGAGAATAAAAAGAACTTCTGAAGTCTTTTTCATGTGTTTAAATTTGTCATATTTTTATTTAGTGCAACAGCAGTTAAATAACAATAAAAACTGAGTCTTTAAATAAAAATCAAACCTATTATTTTGATGGAAACAAATCTTATCATTTAGTCTCGTTGTCATTACCAGTAATCTTAGAAAGGGGAGGGAAGAGGGGGGAGAAGTGCTGCAGCCGCGTAGTCTGTCTCTAGCTTGCACATCCATATTCCCAGGTAATAGGTCAGGCCTATTTTTTGTATTGTTTTGCCTTTTAGTCCTCTGTATTATGTTTTCCTTCTTTCAAGACTCGTTATAACAATCTCTTTGCAGGCATTAGCTAACATCAGTATAATACTTATGAATTTGCAGCTATTTTTAAAGGAAGTATATGGAAAAAAAAAAACCAAAACAATTCTGTCTCTGGTGCCATGATGTCTATTAAATAGCTGCGATGTTCCCTTCATAACCGCTCCGGTTAAGCCATGCTAGTTGTTACAACAAGAGATGCCAGTATCCCACTCCTAAATCTGTTCTGCTTGTGTTTGCAGCTATGTCATCTTATCTTTTAATTGTCAAGTCTGAGCTTCCTGGTGCTGTCGCGGGGTTCTTAAGTGGAGACGCCGAGAGTGGGTAAGGAAAAAAAATACTTTGAACGTTATGTCTCTCTTTTGAGGAAGAAAGTGGTTCAGGACTGTTGAAGGAGATGGGTACCGACACTTCCCTTCAATCTCACGTGCTAAAAAAGTTAGTGATTTACAGGAGTTCTTGGAGTATAAAACATATTTGGCATGCGTAAGCCTTCTGCAGCACACGCATACAAGAGCATGATTCTTTCCTCATAGCAATTTCCCATCATACGACCTTAAATCAGTGGCAAAACTCAATCTGAAGAAATCTCCCTTCTGTAAAAATTTAAAAGAAGAATCAGGGAGGGGACAGGAGGGAGAAGAGGAGAAACATTTAAACTGCTGTCATGTTATCACTTCACATATTTCAAAACCACAGTACAAAAACCGGCAGGCATTTAAATATTTTGTTGTCTTGCTCCAGTAATTGGACTTGTCTTGGGAAAAATGCCAGGTTTCAAGACTCTGTTTATAATTCCTTAACTTGGCTCCCAGTAAAGAAATTATTCTTTGCAATTGAGCTATAAAGCTGTATGTAATGAGTGTATCCCTCAAATTTCTATCAGAAGTGTTGCGAGAAATCTATGCCTGTGCTAAGACAAACATTGCAGCTTCAGCACTGAAGTATCTTGTCCAAATTGTTACAATGCTGCTGACATTCATAACAGTGTATCTTTGAAAACACAGCCATAACGCAACCTAACAGCCATATTTTCAGATGTTTTGAGCTCTACCGTAAGCACTTTCTCTGGATTGAAATTTGGTGAAACTGTCTGAGGCTGTGTGATACTTGTACAACACATGAATGCTGTGGGTGAATTTTCAGTTTGAAATTAGCTTTTTTTTAATGGTACTTTAGTTCAATTTATATTTTTCCTTTGCGGGTTTTTCTGGTTTAAAACCAAAATTTTGAGAAATGAAGGGTGATGGTAATCTTACTTTCCGCCTTTCTCCCCTCCCTGCCCTTGCAATAATATGGATTTTGTAAGGGTTTTTAAAAACTATTAAGGTTTGTGTGATAAGGCATTTTTAGTCTGTTAATGCATCTTTTCCAGCTGTTGTAGTCATCAACATTTCATTTAGACCTTAACACCTTCTCCTTCGAGACTGTACTTTAACTCTTCTCTTCAAGCAGAGTGGCATTGAGCCTGCTACTGTGTTTGCTGGACGTGTGTTCCAATTTCTCTGTCCCCATATTTATCATATAGCATCACTTACTGCTGTTTTTTGTTTTAAATAACAGCTCTGCTGATGTGAAGTGACTTTTCACAACAAAAATAATAATTTTCTAAATAAACAGATTATGAGCATTCATATAATGGTAGGATCTAGAGGTCCCAGTTGCTGACAGGACTTAAACGGCCAACCACCTTACGAACACATGTATACAGTACTGGGTAAAGGATTATACTGTCTAACAAAGACAGGATAAGCTACTGATTTATTAAGCTACCTATTTGATAATACTCCCACTAGACTTTACTGTTTATCAAGGTTTTAATGCAGAGTTTCCAAATGAGAACATTGGAGAATAGGCAGTCAGGTTACAGTGGTTTAACTGGTGATAACAAATTGGGTATTCTGGTAATTCTTAGTGTGCTGTTAGCACTGTCACCACCCATGCTTCTTCCTTAACTGAGATTAAACTTTCGTGGTTGTGGATGAAGTTCGGTTGCCTTGTGTTTACAAAGAGCTGAAATTGTTCATAGGAATACTAACCATGTCTCAGCTGAAAAATAGTGATTTGATTGCAGCCAGGGTCTGGTCCTGTTTCTACCTCTGTCACTGGGAGTTCTTCTGTTGATATATGTTTAGCTGGCACAGTTTGACTCTATTCTTGGCTTTAGCAAACATTTCAAATGCAGCAGTCGAGTAGTATTCCAGGTGCGCATACACAGCTGATTTTCTGTGTATGCCCACATCTATATTTCATACATTTTGCCATATTAAGTGCCATGATAAATCATAATCTTTTGTTTATGTGTATTTCTTCAC
This sequence comes from Apteryx mantelli, assembly GCF_036417845.1. Lineage (NCBI taxonomy): Eukaryota > Metazoa > Chordata > Aves > Apterygiformes > Apterygidae > Apteryx > Apteryx mantelli. The sequence continues at coordinate 83,341,011 of NC_089981.1, read as the reverse complement.
AGATGTTAGAATAGCTCTTTAATGATAGAGTTTCTTAATTGTAGGAGATAGTTCCACACAAATAGGTAATCTAATATCAAACCTAATAGCAACTTATTTATGCAAAGGGCTTAAATATTGACTGGTTTGATTGAACTATTTTAACTAGACCACTTGTTTCCAGATGTGGCTGTACGACTGTTCTGTTTTTGTTAAGTCAGTATGGCATCTGATACGCTTTCATTTGGATGCAGAATTTATCTTAAAATGTGGTTAGAATGTATCAAAAGTGTCAGTTAAACTATCTGCGAAAAATATTTTGTATACATATATCATCCCCAAACGTACTTTTATGAAATATGTTTAAAGAATGTTTTGCACATTGAATTATTTTTATAGATAAAGGTAAGCATGTGTGCATGTGTTTGAAAGGACCAGAGCCAGTGTGTAATATATCTTCATGTCTTTATTAAAAAACAAAAACATACAACATAAACAGTTGTTAATTGCAAGCTGAGATATATCAGTCTGCATAACAAGAATTCTGCAGAGTTTTGATGACATGAACGTAGTTTCAAATGAGGATTGTGTTAAACAGTTGTAATTTGTGAGCCCTCTGTTAACATTTAATGACCCTGTCAGGAGGATACGATTGATGCAATTAAGTTGTCTTGCTTGTGTGTTATATAATTGATATGGACTGAGCGTAAGATCCTAATTTAGAACACATGAATCTCTTGTCCTGTTGCATTCAGGAATGAAATTAAAGCGATTTATAAATGTCTGCTTTTGGTTAAAATACGGGGGAAGGACGAGGAACATCTGCATGCCAAAGTGTTTTCAGTAAAGTCAAAGATTTGTATTCTATATCAAATATTTGGAACACTTTTATCATATAGAATTAAATTTGCAGAGCGAACTGATTTTAAGGGAAATACAAAAACATTTATGTTGCCTTTGAAAAATAAATGTATTTTTACTATAGTATTTTTGGAAAAAATGGACTTTTTGATAACCAGTAGATGGTCCACTGTTTTGTTTTTTGGAGATCTTTTTAAATAAAAGAATTGTATATTCAAAAATTAAACAGTTTCCAAAATTATTTTCTCTCCTATTTCACATCACCTCATTGTAATTTTTCTCCCTCTCCCACCCCCCACTGGTTTTTTTTCATTTACAAGAGAATAACCAAAATAACCTTTTTCTCTGGCCTGCTGAACTCATGAGCTACGATGGAAACTATGGATTTGCTGCTTGCTTAGACAGAGTCAGGTGACTTAATGTAGAGGTCCTGCATATACAAATCTGAGGCATTTTAGCTAATCTCACACATAGTGCATCATTCCTTATATATTTGCATACTCTCCTGTTGCTTGTAATACTAACATCTACCATGAAAGTAAGAAAAACAATTTAAAAATACCTGAACATTAAATATAGCAAGGTATGTTTTGCAAACACGAACTCAATAACATACTAGTTAACATAGTTGTTAAAATCTTCCTTAAGAGAAGATCAGCAATTGTGAAATGCCTTTGGCTTCTACTTTTATAGCTGGAGAACTGTTTTGGGTAGGGTGAAATTATATTAACAATACTACAGCAAACAGCTTATCCTGGTAAAGTTGTTTTTTACCTGACGCGGTAGCAGACCTGGGCTAGTAGTACACTTTTTGAAAGGTGATGTGTTTTGAGAAATTTTTTTATATAGAGATTGTCACTTAAGGGACACTTTGATCTTGATAGAGCAAAGATGCCCTCAGCCTTGAAATTTCGGTATTCATTTATATTACCTATATTTTTTTTAAACAAGTGGCACAAGTGTTTGCCCCCTATGTATGATAGTAGTTAATAGGTGTATAAGGTAATTCTTCTTTAACACAGGTGTTATGCTACTTTTCTTATGATAACTTGAGGTGCTGCCTGTTTATTAGGTGCTAACCATATCCTGGACTAAATAAACTTGAAGGTCAAAGGCCAAGGTGTTTATAGGTAGTAAAGTCGGAGGCTGATGTGCAAGATGTTTATCAGCACAGGATATGGTTATTACCAAGTTAGGGGGAGCCACCCTCAAGATGTTTCTGTTTCTTAACTTATACATCTGTACTTTCCTTTGTTCAGGTTTGAGATTTTGACGCTTTAAATAGATTTTTAACTGCATTAAGATTATGTATAGCTCTACAGTGCTTTTTATATGTATATTTTTGTATAAATATTATTAGCTTATTACGTTATAATTTCTATCTTTTTACCCTTTAATTCGTGTGTGTGTATACGCATACAAAGAATGAGTGATCACTTTGTGCAAAATTAAAGATAAAACCCTCCTTGTTCCTGATCTTTCTTATTTCATCTCTGAATAGCAAAAATACTATTTCAGATCACTTGAAAGATGATTTACTTGGTTTCTTCTTCTACTATGAGGACCCAGTGATGATAGGTATGATGAAACTTGGGCAGAGCGGAAAGTTAGAACGTTCAGAAATCATAACTGAGTGTTAAGAGAAATAGGCTGACTTTTGGTAGCTTTGCTTTCCACTTCGCACCTCTTGAAAATTGTAAGGAGCTGTGGTCGCGTAGAAATAAGCTGGGGGGGAGATTCTGCCGCAAGTGGGAATTAAAATTGCTATTTCTTCCGGTCATGTGAAAACGCAACACGGAGAGAGTAACCCAGTTCAGGACAGATGTAGCATACTACACAAGCACTTCTGTAAGAAATCTGCGGAGTATGAAATATCCTTGCCCGTCTGATCATTGCTTTGAATAAAGGCAGGGAGGGATTTGCATACTGTGCTGTTGAGAAATAGCTTCGCACAAATCAGCCCGCTGCTCGATGCAGGCATTTGCCTATGGAAGATTGCTTGCAATGCTGCTTCGTGACGGGACAGTGCTCTGCTTCCTCCTTGTCTGAGAACTCTATTTTAGTATCGCAATAAAAAAACCTGAGAATACAAACCCATATAAATAGCATGTGAGCCTGGAAATTATTTGTTGTTGTTCTTGTCCTAGTGGTTATTTGTCCAAGATTTCGGTGTTAAAGGAGAACATACTTTTTTAGGTCTCTTGAACTTTGTATCAGTCATAAGTAGCTTTTCCAACAGGTCTTGGTACCTTGATGGGAGACTGCTGCTACTGATTACTTCGGTCTGCATTGTTTTTCCTCTTGCACTTCTTCCTAAAATCGGTGAGTAATTAAAGGAGAGAAGCGAGTATTATTCTATTTTAGTAGTAATTACAATTGAAGACTTTAAAACCTTAATGGGTTATTTATTTATTTTAACTGGCAGGGGGCTGGTGGTGGTGGGGACTACTTAAGTTGTAGCATGTTCTGCTTTCCAGCCCTGCCTAGTTAACCTATTACTTGGGTTGCAGTAGTATTTTGTCTGCAATACTAAAATAAAATCTTTACAGCAGAACATTAAAGAGCTGCATTTACTTACAGCATGCCATTAGTGGTAAGCCAGTTCTAATTCTGCCCTACAAAACTACATAAATGATCTGTGACAGGCAGTTGGAATGTTGTTATTCTGAGTCCTAAGCCCCAGATACCAAGCACTGTAATAGAAAACATGCCTAAAATGTAAAGCTTTAGCTGTACATTAGGATCACTTTCCTTATAAATTCTCTTTTATTTTTACTGTTATTTTACAGGCTTTCTTGGCTACACAAGTAGTTTATCATTTTTCTTTATGGTGTACTTTGCTCTTGTGGTAAGTTAAAAATCAGTGCACAGCTTATCTGTGTTTTTTTTTCTTGTTGTTTAAATGTTTTTATAAGCCTGTTTTGAAATGAATTGCCTTTCCCTGCCCCCTTATGTTTTATGTAAAATTTAGAATTTTCTTTGAGTTCAGTATATACTTGCTTGGACAAATTACAATTATTTTGCTGAGGCATGAAAATGTGTATGAACTTTCGAGCATGTGAAAAGATTTAAAATAATTATATTTTGGACTGGTAAATGTAGCAATATTTTTGTTTTGCTGACGGTGCAGTGAAGGGAACTGGCACGTATACTTTTGTTTCCCTACTACTAACGGAATGGAATTCTGTTTTCTTAGCTTCTAACTATTACTTACTGTAACTAGCGCAGAAGAAAATTTAATATATTCCAAATAAATTAAATTTACATGTACGATGGAGTGACAGAGTTCAAAAAAAGGCAAAGAAAACTAGAACTTTATTAAGGCAGTTTACAAGATTCATTAATATGTCAATGACCTTATTCTTTTTTCCTGCTGAAAGGAAAAGTTCTTTTCTCTAAGCCATATGGGGGTTTTTGACCCTGATATTCACCCTCTCAAGGCCCCTGTGAGGTAGATGTTTCCAAATATCACAAGTGAGACCTGCTAGGCAGATCTAAGAGGGAAAAATGTGCCTTTAAGTTGCCTCTTTTTTTTTTTTTTTCCTGGAAAGAAGTATGTTAATGCACATGTGTAATATGTAGTACAGCTAAGCAACTCACACTCTGTCATCTAGGTATAGAAACAAGAGTCTTGTTTGGGAGCCCGGAAAAATGTTCCCCTTCTCTCCTGTCATTCTGGCTTGCGTTGACTTGCATTTAATACCTGTTTTACAAAGGGATAAACAGAGTTGAAGGCAAGTTGAACAAACATGCCATCCAGGAGACCAAGGCAATCCATTAGGAACTAAACCATGTGATAAAACCAAACTTCAAAGCTGTCAAAACATCTCCCTAGGGTATCCCTTGAGACTTGTGGTGTTTGCAGGACCTTGGGAAGTATTCTTCCTCAGCATAGCATTGAGAAACAGCAACAGCCTCTCCAGAGCTAATGGAAATTTGTTTGTAATATTTATGAATTACCTTAACTTCTGACCTCTCTCCTAAAATTTCTCTTAAAAAAAAAAGAAAAAAGAAAAAAAGAAGGCGGCGGCTAACTATAATGCTTAAATAGGTCTTGGTCTGAAGCTAGTTGCAACAGTTTTAAAATAAGTTCAATTCCTAGGTGTCAGTGGAAATGTGTGCACATCTCTGAAGTAAGCTACTTTTAATGGGTGTATGCACATGAAAATAATATTGGGCTCAGAAAAGGCAAGTGTGTAAACAAGACTTGTACACAGACCTGTCAAGCTATAAGATGTTTGGACGTAGAGTTTAGTTCTGATTCTGTATAGCAAAAAACATTGGTAGAAAGTGTTAATTAAGGAGTGCACAGACTACTAGATTTATTATGAAATGATAAAAATTGTATGCTTATTTTTTGTTGTTAAGTGACCAAGAAGGAGCCAAAGTGAATCTTATTGAGGTCAAAAATTTAAAAACCCATTATGGCTGTTTAAAGAAAACCAGTACTCTTTGCTGAATATCTTCTCTGACTTGTTTAGGTGTTGAAACTAAAAGGCATTAAATGCATTTTCATTTTCATATCTAATTGCTTTGAAGTGGGTGATATGCACTGTTGAAATGGCGTTTTAGTTTGCACAATGTTAATTTCTGTACGGCAGATATGTTTTAATTTGTTCCAGAAGAAAACTCTGTTAGTCATATGGAACTAATACAATTCTGTTTTGCATATACAATAATTCTATGCATTTTCAAGTGCATCCCATCTGTTCAGCTTTATGCCAGCAAGCCACAATTTTAGTACTGCCTGCAGAAAAGAGAAGTACAATAGACAGCATATGTCTTGGTCAGTATGGTCCAGTGGGTGCACCGCGCACAGAGTCGAGAGGAGACGCTTTGTTCTCTCTGCGCCCTGCTGAGGGACCCTGACGGGTCACATAGCTCCTGTCCGTACTTCGGTGTCTTTTCCTGTGGAATTAAGATATCGGTTATTGTCTTCACTTGGAAAAAAACGAAAACACTAAAAGATGCAGGAGAAAACATGTACGTATATATGTAACTACTAATTCAAAGCCAGATTCCGTGAGGTCCTGAAGCACTTCCTTTTGTTTCTGATTGCTTTTCCCTGACCTGAATCCTATACGAAGAGAAATTAAATGGGTTTGTTGGCCCCCCCCCTTTTTTTTTTTTTTTTTTAATCTCCCCTCTTGCTATATTGAATATTGGTGAAGAGTAAAGACAGATTTTTTTGTGGGGACATCCCTATTGGTAGCTTGTTCAACATGGGTGTTAATGATTCCTGGCAGTATTTTTCTAAATCTTTTGTTTAGGCTCCAAGAACAGAATGTTCTGATGCAGATTGGGAACTGGCCGTATGTAATGAGTGATGTTAAGCATAGAGAGCCCCTCCTAGCTGAGGGCTGTCGGTACTGCTAGACAGCAAGGGGTGCCTGTTTTCCCACTGCAGGATATGAGAAAGCAACCTCAGTGGGAATGCTAGAACATTTTGAGACCTCTGGCGTTATTTTTTAGCAGTGTTTTTGGTGTGGGTTTAATATACCCTTATATACATTAGAATTTATGTTTGAGTTTTGTTTTGTTTTGTTTTTCCTGCTTAAAACCAAATGTTTGTTATACTCAAAAGACAACGTTTATACGAAATGGGTTTAAAGTTTTGGAGGAAGATTGTCTATGCTGTCTGCATGACTGCTTAGCTAACTTGGCTATTGCCGATTTAAAAGCCTCTTCCTGTTGGTGAGCTCATTACAAATACACTGTCGAGTACAATCAGGAACCCAAACAGATTTGAATAATTAAGCAGGTAGGCAAATAAAAGTACAGATTTTAAATACATCTAGTGCTTTTTCTTTTGTCTTCTTTTGTTTTCTTTACTTTTTTTTTCAGAATCTGTATTAATTTCATTTTAAACAAATGCTCTTCAGATTTTTAGGTTCATGTTTCCTTGGCCCCCTCTCGGCATTGTTTATGCATACATATGCCTTCACTCTTTAGCTTGCAGGAAACTCTGATCCCTCCGCCTGCAAATCCCAAGCACAGTTTACTTTCCCCAAAACCTAGGCTTTAGCTTCATGCGCCTTTTCATTGCTTAGGAAGCCTCTTCCAACCGTAACCAGAGCTCCGACGAAGCCTCCAAAGGTTCTCCTTTAGATTCCCTATCTCGTTGCCTTTTGCATACACAGAGGTCTCCTAGAAAAAACACTTTGCCTTGTAGCTCGGCCTCGTAGATGTCTTCAGCTAACTAACAAGCTTAGGCTCCCTGGGAGGAGATGGCACAGCCGTGTATCCACGGTTGTGGTGCCAGAGCAGCAACAGTTTGCATCTGTGTCTCAGCTCGTAGATGCCACACGCTGCACAGTGGGAAGGGAAGAGGTGAAGCAGAGGTGGCCATGTGGCGGAGTCGTATGCACGCCTGCAGGCCCAAATCAGGTTTCAGTGTTTTGTCCTTGCCTTCCTCTCCCTTTGGCTTGCTATTAACGTTACACTTTTCACATGGCGGCTGGAGAGGATGTAATTTGTGGGAAAGGACAACAAAGCCAAATGGATTTTTTTTTTCTGGGATTTCTCGCATTTTTCCACATTTGGTACATTCTGAGCCTTCCAGAGGGGACATTTTTTTCTCCTTGCTTTTGTACTTTTTGGATTTTTTTGAGAACCACCATCCTAGAACACCGTTTATCCCTCTCTCTTGCTGCTCATAGTCTTCCACAGTCTGCCGTTCTGGCTTCTCTGGTCTCCCCTCTCATACCCTGTGTTCTTGCTCGCTGCTTGCTTTTCGGTTGAGCTTCTTGCTGTACTACTGGGATCTTCATCTCCCCTCTTATACCCTTGCTTAGATAAGGTTGCAATTTACATTGCACAGAGGGAGGCAGTTTAGCCAAGCAGTGACCAGATAAGAACAGATCTCCCGATATAAAGTAATGCCAATTTAGTGTCAGAAATGTGGCTGGAAGATTCCCATTTCCACTGATAATCATTTTTCACAGGGGTTGCAGACCACCTTTGAGCAAGCTGCTTCCAAGTTCTGTACCTTGAGTTGTTGTGAGTTGTTTTTCTAAGTCCTGGAATTTAAGACATGTATTATTGCCACATACCCTCTGTTTTCTTTCCCCATATTTTGTCTGGAGGTAGCATTTGTTTGCTTCTCTTGGCACTGGTGACAAGAGGGAGCATCTAATCTTTATTCTCTGGGAAACGCCACTTGGCAGAAAGCAAACAGTAGATTCCTTGAGACAGAAGAAGAGCCCTCTTCCATGTTATTCTTCTCATGAATCGGAGTCTTTAATTAAGTTTTTAATTATTTGCTCCAGGCTTCAAAAGTATTATAACCTCTAAAAAGCCAGGCAACTACAATAGGAAATTAATTAGGGTAAGGAGAGCAATGCAGCTATCATTTTAAACTGGACTCTTGAAAGAGGCGGTAACCTTTCTTATTTTAATTTCCCTTTGATTTTCAGCCCTGTTTCTTGGCGGTCCCTAAACCAGCAGGGTGTAGATAAAGCCCCAGTGACATTCTGGGACAATAATTGCATTTATTGTTTTTCCTCTGCTTTCTAGTCCAAACCATATGTTTCTGCCTTTTAAGATTAGCCCTAGGCTCTGCTCTATCTCTGTTAAGGGCTTGTCTACTTAGGAAAGAGCCTGGGATAGCTAACACAGAGCAGCTATTCTGTATGGGAGGCAGTTAGCACGGAAAAAGCACAGGGAGAGTGGGTGCAGAGTGCTGGTTGCCTTACAGTTCATGTCAGACCTCATTTCAGTACACCACCTCCGCCTAGGCGAGCCATAAGGCTGCCAGCTGTGCGTGGCGAGCAGCTGTATGGAATGGCACCGGCCAGTTTTTCTGGCAAGTCCTCCTTCCTGTGGCCTAGCTGTCTAGCAGGCAAGCAAATTAGTTTACGGTGGGTATAGCTCCCTGCTTTGTATACCAAGTCTCATATATTAGCTATGTGTGTATCTAAATTAACCTCATTTTTAGGATATCATTTATAAATTAAGTATGTTGTCTTTACAGATTATAATTAAAAAATGGTCCATCCCTTGTCCTCTACCTCTAAACAGTGCAATAGAGAACTTACAGGTAAAGTACACGCTGTTTTGAAGCTCTTCTAATTTTATTAATACCTATAATGCTTTCTAGATTAACACTTTCAGAATTACTTGTAATTTAAATTCCTTCTCAATCATTGCGATTTTATTATCTAGAAACTATAAAGTTTCAGGTCTGTGGTTTGTGGTCATTCTTTCATTATGTCCTTTTTTTGTATATATGTTTTACAGATTTCAAATTCTACTGGGGAGTGTAAAGCAAAGCTCTTTCATCTTTCAAAAGAGGTAATATTCTCTATTAACAATAGGCTAACTAAGGGGGCTGTTCTTAAAGAACTGGGGTTTAAACCTTACCCAGGGAAGGCTATTCTTCCATAAAACTAATTATAAGCTACTGAAGCATTTCCTATACCTGTTGCCGATTGTTATCCAGTCTCACGCTTTCTTTTTTTATATGAAGGTCAGTTGTCACAGTTAGCGTTTATGAAAACGATTTGCAGATATGACCAGTGTTAAGTTTAACAGATGCTGTGGTGGTCAGCCTCAGGGTGCAGTCGGGTGACTGCTAGGAGCCAGCTTAATATGTCCTCAGCTGGAGGTCAGTGCTACTTGATTGTGTGCACGCTGTCCATTCCTTCCAAGGCAGAACAGCTTTCCTGAAACCGTCTGGGCCTCACCTTAGTTTTTTTTCTCACCTGAAGCTAATTCTTCAGGCCAAATGCAATCTTGTGCATTGCACCGGATGCCAGATCTGGTGTCTGATAATTAACGTGACATTTAAATCCTGTCACCGCTCATCAAGGCGTGTAGGAAAGGAAGTATCGTGTAGAACTCGGTAGTCTCTGTGGGGTGAAAAGGAAGGGATAAAGGGAAGAATAAATTGGGATAGGCCTGGAGCATATTGGAATTTGAGAGGGACACAGTTGCATTTGTCTGAAAGAATACAAAATCTGACCCCCTCCCCCCCCAAAAAAAGAAAAGAAATCTTGGACAATGCAAACATAAGGCAACTGTTAACTGGTAGATCAAAGGAGAAGTTTTGCTTCGACCGGAAACATCTACTGTGAGATTACAGCCTTTTGTCTGACCTTTAGTGCTTTGCAGAATCTTGGGACTCATCTATACTATGTTTTGCCATTTTAGCTTAATCAATTGAAAGTGGCATAATTTTACTGGCCCTGATTATGTCAGTTCAAAAATATTTGTTATAGTTTAGCTTATTCCTACTTGGGAATTGAAATAAGCTACGGTAGATGATTCATCTCTTCCAGTACAAGTTTTTGGAATAATAAACCACTAATTGAGTGGTTACAGCTTTAATTATGTAACTATCTTAAAACTTTAGATGCCAAAGCATGTTATGTTTTCTGGCTTTTATATCCAAATTTTTGAAGAAATGATACAAAAATAGTGAAGTCAGGGTGAGGGAATCAGTAATTTGACAGAAAGCTATGGATATTAGATTTTTATTACCTTAGAAAATTCTGTGAATGACCTACTGACTCTGGGGCAAATCCGCCTTTTTTTACTTAGGTGCTCAGCCTCAATATAGCTAAGAAGAGTCTTTCAGTTGTTAGCTCATAGACATCACGACCTCTACTGATCATGACGTATTAAGCTATGACCACCATGTGAGGAGATATTAGTTGAAAAGGTACAGTTTTGTGGAACGAATCAGTGGTGCCATTCTGCATTATAGATATGCATCTCGAAGCATTAACATGAAAAGATTTCCACTGACTTCCAAGGCATTGAACTGAATTCTGAATTCATCCAGATAATTTTCTAACCATCTGTAATAACAAATAGCATGAAAGATGTTTTTCTTCTATTTTAGAGTGCTTATGCAATACCAACTATGGCCTTCTCTTTTCTCTGCCATACCTCAGTCTTACCCATTTACTGTGAGCTCCAAAGGTAATGTATGGAAACACATGCAATATTAAAATATAATGATAATGTTTCTGCTACATTTTCCCTAAATTACCCTTGAATAATTTTTATTTTCAACTCAGTGCCATCAAACAGTGCGCACAAAGTAGCCTTCATATTTTTGGGATATGTATAGTTTTAGTCTGTGTCAGTACTTGCTTTTCCTCTCTTACAGGAGAGGAAAGTAGTAAATATGATCCCATCATCACTGTCAGTACATTGTCCTGGCCATCTGGAGAAAAAAGGTCGTTTGCTAAGGTAGTTGCTAGTTAATTTTTATTGCTGTAACTGAATCTGCATTTGGCCAGGTCAGATTCGGTGCTTTTTGACCACATTCTGTTCCTGGCTCTGAATATGTATCATCCTGCGTAAATCAAATTTTTGATTTAAAAAATAACAAATCACCTTGGTATGTCTAAATTCCCTACCAGATGGGGATAATGTTAGTAGTGTGCATGAAAAATATATTTTAATTACCAGATTAAAAATACTTTTAAAAAAGCTAGATGTTACTGACAGAGCAGACCTCAACAAATGCTTCGCAGCCATAAATTGAGAGGATGCTTTCTTATAAAAAGACAAGCTGCTGGGTTTTTTTTTTTGTTTGTTTGTTTTTTGTTTGTTTTTTTACACCATAGATTGCAGTGTTCAATGTTCCACAGCATAGATTAAACAACACCTTTTTTTTTTTTTTTTTTTTTTTTTTTTTTACATTTTAGTCCATCCAAAAGTAGAATGCAGAATGTAACTGTCACAGGAATTGGTCTGAGTTTCCTAATTTACTTTATATCTGCTTTGTTTGGTTACCTGACTTTTTATGGTAAGTATATTCTTAGAGTATTCTTTAGAATGCAAGTTAATAATAAATGATATTTGATGCATCCTGCACAGGACAGTATTTGTAATAAGTCTTTTTGCTTCCAAGACTTTTTTTATTTCACCGAAATCCTAAATAATTCACTTCTGACAGACATCCATATGCAGTTATAAAATATCTGGGGTACTTCAGGCTTGTTTAGGCACTGATATACTTGGATCCTCTTGACTCTTGGTCCTGTGAAGACAAGAATATACCTAACTTTGCAAAGTATTATAGCCTCATTGACTTCTCAATGTGTAAAATAGGAAACTTTGCAGGGTTTATGCCTAAAGGCATACACAGGCAAGATACTGGCCCCGAAACTGTAGCTGATGGTCTATTGATGTTCTGTAAGACTATGCAAGTAGTCTACTGACTGCCACTATATTTTAGAATGTATAATATTTTCACTTAAAACTTGCGTACACATTTGGATGGGTCTGTTAGCGGATTTGAGATCTGATGGTCATTTGCTGGTCCAACAAGTTTTAAACCCCTGTTCTAAGGCTGTACCTCTATTACCAAAATCCGGCGTGCTTATTGACCCTGTGATACCCCCAGTCCATTTATGAGCTGTAACTGGCACTGAGGCCTCTGCTGTGAGGAATTTGACCTGCAGCAAGCCAGCCCTAAGATCAGGGAGACCTCAGTTTTGCAGTCATGCTCGTCCTTGTCCAAAATAGCTTGGATGCGACTCATGTAGGGCGTCTCGGGGGGTGGGGGATTTTTACAAATTTTCCAGAACACTAGCTATTTCAACACTCTGCTGGAAATGGAGAAAAAAAAGTGCCATGAATCATCCAATTTAGGAAAGCTTCACTTTAATGGTTTGGACAAAGTGACGATTTCTTAGACGAAGGCAAACCAGAGGACTCAAGAGGAAAAAAAGATAAGGAACATTAGAAAATTAGAACAGCTGAATTGGGCAAAGAGTGCATGTAGCTTTGTGCCTTGACTGCAGTGGAGGCCAGTGACAAAAGCCTGGGGAAGAACAGAGCAGTGTCAGCTTGGCGTTGGGCTTTCTGGCACGCTTGCAGTCCTCAATAATTTGTGGTGCGTGCAATGCCAGAGCCAGAGGTAACGTCTGTTCAATGTATGTGCTGAACCAAGGAGCACGGTTTTTTGAAGAGGTAGTTTCTGGGAGATGTAGTAGTGATAGTGTTTGATTCAGTAAATATACCTTTTTACTTACCAAACAGAGAAGTGGAGTTTTTGTCTTTAAGTTTATACATATGAAACTTACCCTGCCAAATACTACAGACTCCTTTCAGTTGCATTTGCTATAGAGCTTACATGGCCGTGTGTTTCAGTACCAGTTTAATGACTCTGTGGCTGAACTCTTGAATGCTTTTGGGTGCAGTTTTTTAGTTGAGTTTAAACATAGATGACTGTCTGCTATTCTTGCATTTGCCAAATATTCAGAAAGATTCCAGAATTCTTACCTACGTAGTGGCTTTTTTTTTAAAGGTCCATCATAACATTGCCAGAAGTAGGTGAGTGTCTATTTCATACATCAATTTTAGTTATCTTATGTAACATAGCTAGCAGCTGTGTTGTGATCTTCTGAATGTTTAGCAGTTTGACAGTATTTTCAGTATCCTGTCACAGTGACCCAAGAGCCTAAAATACATGAACCAACAGTGGATGTTTGCGAGGGCTTTTTTTCCCCCTTGCAAGCTTCTACTCCCCTTTTCACTTTTTGCTTGCTTGTTTTGTTATTTCTTTAAATAGAGAGAATCTGTTCCCTGTTCTAAAACACCAGTCCAAGAAAATGTAAAACATTTTATTTTAAATTGAAAACAAAAAAAGGGTTCCTTCTTTGAAAGAAGACATTTCCTCTTTCTGCAGTTCAAAAGTTTTTATGCTGTTTTCTGTGAATTTAAAACTTCATATAACAATTGGATTTTGATGCACTCTGAAGCCCCAAACAGCATGGTGCAGCAGATCCCTTTCAGGGCTCTGGGTTTTGCTGTCAACGTAGCAGTGAAACTTTTCATGTTAAAAAGGCAGAAGTCAAAGAAACAAAGGTGAACAGTGCAAGTGCTGATACATCACCTTTTGCCCCACTTTTGCCTTGAATCTTACAAAAGTAGCTCTTATCACGAAGGTGTATCCCATGATATATATAATGTAGTAATTCTACAACAGAATCAATTTTGCAAAGCTAAATATGCGTGTGGTGGAGAGCACGGAAGACTCATTGCTGAAGAAAGCAGCGCTCTCATTTGAAAGTGTTTGGCCGGGTTGGGTGTGTGGCTGATGCTCTCCTCTGGTATACTCTGGGTGACACAAGAATTCAAATTGACAGTCTTCAGGTGTCAGTAGTTTTTTTAATAAGACATACCTTTTAGAAGCATGACCGATGCTAATTATCTTTCTCCATATTATCCATCCAGCAATGTACTGGAAAATGTAGCCAGTAATAGCACATAAACTAGCATAGTTTTGAGGATTTCTTCTTTTCAATTAGAATTGCAGCTTTTCTCCAAAATCATGAAATTTCACCTTGTATATCACTTAATGTTTATGGAAATGAAGGAAATGCAGATAATTTAGCAAAGTCAGCTTGTTTCTGGTTTTAGTTGAACAAAGAGAATCTGGTAGTGTCTCTTTCAGTTGCACAGAACCAGTTTTACAGCACTGTTTCCTTGGCTTGACGTCATGTATCCTTCGCTCTTTATTCAGCAAGATAGCAGACTGAGCAAAAATGATACAATTTATGTTTCACACTGCTGAAGAATTTTTTTTCTCCCTAAACTTTATTCGTCAGCAGGCTTGTCCAGCACCTGCTCCAAACCAAATCCTAGCAGGGACAAGTCTCCCAATTGAATTCTGGCAGGCTACGTGCAGGTTTTTTGAGCCTAGATAAGTAAATCTGTAAGTTACAATATTGCTGACCTGTTGCAGTTGGAAAAATTCTGATGGAAAACTTAAATGGTCCAGATACATTTTCTTTGTTCTTTGACCTAATAAAATGGAACCAGTACTTTTGAGATGAAGTTTATCTAAAATAAATTACCTTAAATGTTGTTTATGTGAATGTTCAGTTTCAGTTGTTCAGGGCTCTTAAAATATTATCCTGCAAACCATTAAAGCTTTCCTCATCATCCTCTGATTTTTTAAAGTGGCTAGAAATTTTAAGCCTTTTGCCAAATATCAATAAATCTAGTAGTCCAGGCTTCCACCAGATGCACCTTCTAATCTGTGAATACTACTTTTTGTTATCTAACTATTAAACTACTCCTGTAGAAAAGTTTGAGGCTTGTGGGTACTAATATCTGTATATTTTCTTTAGTTCTTTCTGAGACATTTTCAAGAGTTTTCTAGAATTTACCTCCATTCTTTCTTGATCCTTTCAGGCTACTAAAAGTTGTCTTCTTTTTTTTAAAGCCTAGCTAACATGGTGAAGTTCAGGTAAGATTTAACATAACACTACCTTACTAGTGGATTGGATAAGTTTTATAGGATACCTCTATAAGCTTGGAATATCTTTCTTTCTAATCCCCTTTCCTCCATATTTGTATCTTCTCTCTTGATAGCTTTGGCTTCAACAAAGGCTGGGGTTTGCTTCTTGAAGTTTTTTCAGTTTTCTCTAGGTTACGTAGCAGGTAGAACTGATATACCAGTTCTGCCAGCGTGATGCTTATGTGCGCTCCCTCCCACTCTGCATTAGTCACAAGCAGAATGATCAATTTTATTGCAAGTTTAATATGTGTAGCTAATTATTTTATTCTTAGTTCTCAAATGATTAACAAAGCAATTCGTTTTTTTGATTTTCAGACAAAGTGGACTCTGAATTACTGCAAGGTTACAGCAGGTACCTGCCACATGATACCGTAATCATGACTGTTAAGATTGCCATACTATTTGCTGTGATTTTGACAGTCCCTCTAATCCATTTCCCAGTAAGTACTCCTAAACATTTTGAAGTTGGCATAAGCAATGGTAACACTAATGCTTTGCAGACTGCAATATTTGAGTCACATCTAGTCTTGTGTATCTTATTCACTTGTCAAGTGATTGATCAAAGACCACGTATTTGCATATGTTCCATGAAAGCTCCAGAATAACAACTAACCACTAAGCTAATTTGTGCTTTTGAGACAGATTTCAGATTAAAACTAACCCACAGCATTGTTTTTAATTTAGGGAGTTCAGAACATCTAAAGTTTATTTAGTTTGATTTTTTTTCCCTCTTAAATTGAGTTTTGCTGACTTGGATTTTCATTTCTACATGCACGCAGACACACACACACACATACACACTTGAAAACTCAATTTATAATTAAATTGAAAACATATATTGACCTATTTCACCATCAAAATTCTACTTTAGCTTATCAATACCATGGTAGATCTGAGAGAATTCATTCAGTAATGACAAAAAAGAAGGAAAAAAAAAAGCTTGTGGATGCAAAGCTATGTATTTATAAGTTATATACTGGTTGGCAGTATACTGACATTTGCTAACAAGCACAGTCAAAAGAGACAAAGCATTATCCCCAAACCTCTCCTTGTCCCTGGAAAATAGGAACTGTTCCTTTAGACTAATGACCACATGAGAAATACTGCTTTAATATGTAAGTCAACTCCGTGCTACAGAAGGACAGAACTTAGTTTTACTATTACTAAATTTAAAATATACTTTCACATGTTGAATGGTATAGTTTTTCTTAAATTTATGAAATTGAAATAAGATTAAAATATATGTACATATATATATTTACCAATGCAATGTTTTTCATCATGTTTTATAGGCAAGGAAAGCTGTGCTGATGGTGTTTTTCTCTCATCTTCCTGTGTCGTGGATTTGCCATATCCTTGTCACTTTGACACTGAATACAATTGTTGTTTTGTTTGCAATGTATGTGCCTGACATCAAAAATGTATTTGGAGTAGTTGGTAAGGTGTTTTTTTCTTAAACTTCCAGAAATTTAATATAATGATAAAGTAATATACTTCAGACTTGCTCCAAGTAAAATCTTTCTATTTTTTCAAAGGTTCGACCACATCAACGTGTTTGCTTTTTGTTTATCCTGGACTGTTTTATCTTAAACTTAGCAGAGAGGACTTATTATCACCACAGAAACTTGGGGTATGCTATTTTTTCCCATGTGCTAATTATATTAAAAATCAGTTTTAATTAGTTGCATTTTAATATACTTTAGAGCATATAATGCATGGGGCAAAGTTCCTCTTTCCATTGCATTTCACAAAATATGTGAGCGTTTTCTTCTAACCTTCACGTTAGCTCTGGTCTTTCTAAAACTCCTTTCTTGCAAGACACTTTTGACTAGCAATGTGTCTGTGTGCTGGACTGTTGGTCTGAATACATGCTTTTCATTATAGTTTTCAGATGTTCATGACTTAATCCAGTTTCTCCTTAGTTTTCATGCATTGCTCTGATGTCGTTTGCTTGGGCAATGGGGACAAGGCCAAACTGTATTTGAGTGAAACTGTGTTTATGCTTGTTTTCTAAGTAAGCCTTCTCAAAAATATCATTTTTTTTTTCCTTTACGGTTTCCCTGTTGGAATAGCAGGTTAAATTTTAGTGGGAATTTGTGCAGCAGCCTGCTTTTTGCACTGTATCTGTGCTTTTTGGGCATTTTTTGGCATTTTAACCACTGCTCAGCAGAGCAAGCTTATGACAGTGGCTAAAATGCCGGCAAAGTGATTATACGTAGACCTTTTGCCATTCTTATGGTTCTTAGGACTACTGTTGTATTGACAAAATAAGGAATCTGAAAGAAAATCTAATAACGATGCTCTCTCAGAATTTAAATTCTTAACTAGTTCCAGCAGATTTTGGGCCTTGTTACAAATCAACAATCTGCTCTCTCTTAAGCTGTGATTTCTTTATTATCATCTGGCTATTAAAAATATTAAGAATCCGTTGTAATCCATTGTAACCAAATAACGTGGAAAGTTTTCAGTGAAACCTTCCTAGAGCAGGCTTAGTTTAATTTTACTCTCAGCAGATATCTTTCTAAATGTAATTTTCAGTTAGTATTAGAGAAAACAGCTTGTTTGAAGACTTGAGTAGTTTAAAATGTAAAAGATTATTTTAAAAGACACTGCTTAAACCTGTTTCTTCAGGTTTTTTCATTTTCAGAGTCATAAGCCTTGGAAATGTGACTTGTGGCTTTCTTCAGTAAAACATTAACTTCTGTTTTTCTTTCTTCACAGGCATGTGCATTGGTTGTTTTTGGCATTTGTGTTGGTCTTCTCAGTTTAATTCTAATAATTTTCAATTGGATTAATCAATGAAAGCCTATCACCTCTGTCTAAACTGGACTTGAGAAAGACAGCAAAACAGAGACATACCAAAACTGCTGAAGTGAATGCTGGACATCCTAAAGAAAAAAAGAATTGACCAAAGCTGTCCATGGGGGGAAAAAAAAACCCTCTTTTTTTACTCCATTATTAATGAGTCTTCAATTAAACTCAAGTTTAATCTTGAGTCATTCTCTTCAGTTATTGCACAACTAGTCTTTGTGATTTTAAAATAATAGTTTTTAATGATGTAATCATGGCAGGTAAAAAGGGTCTGTTCAGAATTTCTGCAATCCAGAAATGTTCTAATGCATAGAGTGAACAACAAATAGAACCTGGAAATAACTTCTGATTTTCTTTTCTTTTAAAGAGAATGAATTGGACAGATTTTATATCAGTCATGATATGCACATCACACGTTATCCCAAATAATGATAGACTTTTATTGATTTCAGCAGAATAAGTTCTAAAATTTCAGCCATTTCATAACAAGAACTTCCTGGTTCCAGATGATTTTATCCTAATATGGATCCAGAAGATGCTTGCCTCAGCCCAGTTTAAAGGGCACATCATGATAATAAGGTTTCCTCTAAGGTTTGTTAATGTTTTTTTCAATAAAGTTTTATACCTCAGTATACTTGAATCATATTGGAGTCATTTTTAAAAAACAGGTGTCTTTCCACATCTAGCATATTACATTTTAATAGTGTTAGGAACTATTTCTGTTTTTCAGTTAAAAATAGATATATTTCAATTAATGCCTGGTTTTGAATATTACTGAATTTACCTCCATACTCCTTCCAGTGAAAGACTTCTTTCTTTTTCTCTCTCATTCACATTTCCACTAGTGTTTCATCTTTGAACTAGATCATACCTTTATTTTATGTATTGTTGTGATCAGAGAAGGTTTGGACTTGAAAGGTGAAATTCTGAATCTATTGGCGACAAAGGAAATTTGTGTTTACGGAACCCTAATCTTACCCCAGCTCTCTAAACTTTCATGTACCCCTTTACAGTCCTTTTTCTTCCTAAATGAAACGTGAATGCAATTTTCAACACCAACTGGGCTCTGTTAAATATGATATTGGGTGCCCACCACAAAAGTTCCTCATATTAGTAGAATAAAAGCAGTGACTGATGTCATGGTAAGCTTTTTAAAATTTTGTTACTTTCAGATGGGATCTAATGTCTTTAAAATGGAAATAGCCTAATCTCTTCAGGGATTTTATGCCCTAAGGAAGTTAGGCCTCCACAGAAATGTCTTGTGTAAAATTAAGAAATTAGACCTCAGACTCAAATGGCAAGATTTAGAGAGTGGGAAAGTTCTTCATTATTTCCAGATGCGATATTTCTTTTAATTTGGCTTAGCACTTTTATATCTGAGAAGTAGAGTAAGACACAAGTGAAACATAGCAAAGTAATACATTTATGTAATACAAAGCAGCTATTAAGCTACACTTAAATAAATTTTCACTTCCATATGGTACACAAGTAGTAAAGTAGTTGACTATTGCTAGACAATCTTGTTGAAAGAGTTTTGTTAATATGTTGATCTATATTTTATCATTTGAGATGGGGGAGATACCCTAGAGCCTGGCATTTCTAGCTTCTTAGCAGCAGGTCTGTGCAATTAAGCTCCAATATAAAATTGGAGCCCCAAACTGAAAATCAGAAATAAAGCTACATCAGAATCATAGCTATGTTTCCCTAAAACTTGTTCTCCTGCATAAACAGTCATATTTTCTAATGGGATGGGAGAGACAGCATTTGATTAATTCAGGTTTTTTTGTTGTTGGTGGTGGTTTTTTTTAATGTTGTCATGGTAGAAGGTAGCTCAGCTTCTCCACTATTGATGGTTGTGGAGCAACCTGAAAATTGATTGCAACTTGGAAAGACGTGACTGCTAAGCAAGCTGCCTTGATAAAACACTATGGCTGCCTTTGCTGGTGGCCTGCAAGGGGCATTGAGTGATGCCACTCTCCTGAGAAGCCACATCATTCCATTTTATTTTATTTCCACATGGATTTGTAAAAGGCTGATTTATGTGCCAGCTTTAACATAAAGCAAACTGAACGTGCGTGATCCTCAGCTGTGTAATAGGAAAGAACAGAAAATAACCAGAGTTGAGATAACCATCTCTATTTATGAGCTGGTGAACCAGGATTCCTGGCTCGCTCAACTCTCTCAGGATCCATAAGATGCTTTTCACTTTTGAGAGATGGCCTGAAGGCACCCAGGAGGTATTGGTGCGTGGCTGTGTACCACTTCCGGATTCCTGTATGCCTTGGGAATATTCTGCTACTTACGAGTTTAATGTAAAAGTAGACTTGTGTGGTGAGGCCTAGAAGCTACCCCAAGGTTGCGTTAGAAAGCCCATTCTGCAGGAATCTTTTTGCTCTATCCTGGAAAAGACTGCAGTTATTTGGCGTGAAGTTTCTAGCTGGGGTTTCCTGACACAAGATGAACCAATCTAATAGTTTGTTGCTACCAAAAAGAGCATGTCCACTCCTGCCAGAAGTTCACAACTGCTGTTGTGGCACTGGCAGCGGCTGCAGGTCAGTACGTTTAACTGGCAGAAACCAGTGTGGCCAAGGAGATGCGACAGGTTATCTGCCAACAAAATGAACGGATTCAACTCAGGGGATGAGAAAAGTCAGGGAGAGGGAGTGGGGCTGCCTTTTTGAGCAGTAGCATCCATTGGAGCAACTCACGCTGCTCAGTAAACCTCACACTCAACCTGCTGAAGCCAACTGCTGGAAGCAGGACGCGTGCGTGCGTAAGGGATGTCTCTAGAGAAGTCCCTGGCCACCTTTGATCAAGACTTTTTCAGCATTGTATGGGTATTAATGATTGAGGCTCCCCTTCTTGCCTTATTTCTTGCAGTTCTCCCTACATTTCTAAGTCCTGATAACCAGAAAATTCTTTTTAATAAAATAGGAAACTTTACGTTCATGTGAATGAATTGTAGGGTTGTTTTTTTTCTCCAGACATTTATAAATTAGGAGGAATGTCCATTAGAATTGGGAATTTTGGGGGAAATTTTCTTGTTTATCATACTCTTGTAGCTTATGAATGAATAATATTTATAAGATGACATGACAGTTAATTTAAGTATTTTAAGCTCTAAACAGGAAACCTTGACACTGAAGACTTAGATTACTTGTAAAGGTGCAGAAAGTTGGCAAAGTTTTGCTAATACTCTGTTCTTACACCGACAGTTGGATTTGTGTGCGTTGTGTTGAAAAATGTGACTGAGAAAATACCTGAAATACAGTGTTAATTTTACAGTTGATTCCTGTAATCCTGTGGAAATCACTACGTTATCATTTTTAATCCCTGGGTATTACCTAATAGCTAGACTTTTAAATGATTGATACCAGTGCATGAAGTTAATATTCTGTTGGGGTGAATGGAAGCAATTCACACCTCTGCTGGACCTCTATTATTATATTTTGGCTGCAGTGCAGAAAGGATAGAAGCACGTTGATTTACAGAATGTGTGTTATCTTACATCTGAAAAAGAGTTAGAAATATTGCTACTTTTAAGAAGTTTATATGATACGTAACTTAAAACATGGGAAGGAGGAGAAAGAGAGAGAACTTCTATTTCCAAATTTAGAAAAAGGTATAAGCATTTTCCACAATGAAAAAAAAAAACAACAGTAGGAACACTATTTTTATCCTTGGAATCTCCCATAGAATAAATATGTTGTATTTCTGTCTCCTTACTGGTAATGCTAGGGTGTGATAACAAAAGTAATATTAAAACTTGTGCTGCTGCCAAATAAATAGGCTGAATGGGATCAGATAGAATTGGTCTTTGCCTGGATGGAGTTTTTTGCTGCACCATTTCTGTTGGCCATTACAAATCCTCAAGATAGAAGCATTGCATGGGTCTGCATGGGTACTAGGATGGCTAACACTAGAAAGGGGCAAAAACTTATAAATCTTTCTTCTTTCTGTTTTCACTTAACTAAAATGTAACTTTGATGTGACAAGTTTCTTTTAGTGGAAACTTTATAGATGTTTATTAAAAAACACAAATTTAAATTTATTTTTACAAAGGGTGGTGGGGAAGGAGGGTTTCTCTCAGTTTTTCTAACTGATTTTATTTACTGCTCTGTTCATTATGTCTGTATAAGGGTTTCACTATAATGGTACACAAGTTTCTCTGAGCTAAATAAGCTCAAATTTGGACCTCTACTCACTCACATGCTGCTAAACGTATTTTTCTTTATTCTTATGCACAGATTTTTTTTGCTGAATTTCCAGATTTATAAACTCCAGCGGTTCTGCTTTATTATCTGTAGTTAGCATTTTCAGACCTTCTTCTGAAGACTTGACAGGAATGGATGAAGGCGCCCATAGCATTTCTGAACTCTCATGACAAGATTGTCTTTCTCCAAGTGAACATGAAGAACAACGTAGGAGAGATGAAAATTAATTGGTAGCCTTGGATTTGTTTTCTCTTATTCTCCCATTTCCATTCCTTGTCCATTTGAAGGTTGCTCAAATTTCAGACCGGCTGTGGTAAGCTGGGTGTGGAGAGTGTCCCTTGTAATCAGCATTACAGAAACTGGTGTTGCAAAAGGAAAGTGCTCTTAACCTGTTGTTTTGTGTGGGGAAATGCTCGTGTTTTATTCCCCGATAGGACTATTTCTAAGCAGTTTGCATCTTGATACTTGCTTTTCATTGCAATAAGTTTGTCTAAAATTCTCTCTTGTGTCCCTATATAGTGAAAATTGAGATACTGAAACAGTCTTATCCTCTCTCTGTCACTCCCTTCCCCTTCACTTCAGTTTTGCATTAGGGTCAGTTATATGGACCGAGCGGGGATGTGCTGTTAGTTGAACAACCCAAATGCACATTTTGCAGTGTGCAGCATGACTGAAACGGTACAGCTCAGGGAAGTTATCGCTGTGTTCGTGCCCCGTTGTTATACTTTTCACTAAGCGTCCACTCCTGGTCGCTGTTGAAGTACGGTGCTCCCTGCAGGTAAATCCTTGGAGTGCCCATCATGTCTGCTCGTGTAAGAATTTATATCTGCTTTTGAAACCTGGAGACATCTTAATTTTGCATCACTGGAAAGTTGTGCTGGTCTGAAGTTCTTAAGTCAGTTGTGTCACGTGCAATATGCTTGAGGTGCCCCATCTCCTACCCTTGCAAGCCTCCCAGTGAGGATGAAGATGCACAGGTGTAAGGGGATCTCTGTGACTGAGTGCTAGGGCAAATGCTACATCTGTAAGCGGCTGGTAAGCACGCTGTTTGCACATGAGAGAAAACTTGTACTTAATTAGGGCATTTCTCAAGCTGCACGAAGTGTCGTTTTGGTGCAGATCTGGAAAGCAGGACTCTGATAGCTGTAATGTTGGAGGCCAGGAGTATTCTGGGGACCGTCAGTCCACACATGCCTGTTTGAAGCTCCCCATCTCCTTTAGACAGAAGTAGAGAGGGGATACGGACCTAGGTGGGCCTTTTGCCAGACCCTATATGGCCATTCTCATTTAAATTAAATTCCTAAGATTAATTTTTAGAATTATTTGTGAAGAATATGAGAACTTTTTATTAGCATCAGTTGATGTCCCTTCAGAATCACATAGGCCTGTGAGAACAGAATTTTGTCTGTTCTGGACACAAATGATTAATTTCTTCATTTCTGTGAGAAGGCAAATAGGCTATGCAGGAGTATATGATTTTGAAAAGAAGCGCTACTGGCTGATTTGGGGGCTGGCTGGAGAGTAGGGATTCCCCCACCTAGATGTGGTTCCCACTGCAGTGAAAGCAGCTTATCACAAGTTGTGAAAAAGCTAAATGTTAAATCAAGACTCAGCAACCTTAAAAATACTGGGGGAAAAAATTGTCTACAATCCTGTTTACATTGTAGGCCTCATCTCCCTGTGGTTTTCTTAATAACTTGCCTGCAGTTCAACTGGTTTAGTGTAGTGTGGCCATGTACTACTTGATCTTTATTCAATAAAATACCAGATAAAACCAACTTTGATAGCAGTTCTGTCCAGTGAATCTAAACTCAGTGTTTGTAGCAGAGTAAGTAAATCAGCACAATCACAGGTAACTGCTAGCAGAGACCAGTGATCAGTTGGACCTAGCCTTGAACCAGTGATGACTCTTCTTTCATTTGCACGTTTTCCTTTTCCTCTTGCTCAGGAAAAGATAAAAGCAGAGTTGCGGTCTTGTGCTGTTGAAGGTAGTGAAGCTTCACCATGGAGGCAGACGTGTACGTCTCTCGTGGGCTAGCTCCCAAGCTCTGATTGACCCAAAGTGAGGTTTAAAATTCTGGGTGCTTTTCAATTTTGCCGCATGGGATCTTTCTGTGGGCTTACACTGGTATTTCTGTAAGCAATAGAAAGAGATGTACATATTTACCAATGCATCATGACAAATATTTGAAGATTAATGTGGTTGTTTCCAAATGTCCCTGCTTAATGAGATTGAAATTAGCCTTCTTACCTCTATAGTGGGCATCCTTATGTGTGCTCTAGTTAAAGGTTCAAATTCAGATCAGTCCAAGAGCTAAAATAATATTGCTTGTTGTAGAACTTCTTTCCCAATTAGATTTCATTTAACACTTAAACTGAAATTGTTGCTTTACAGTTGCTTTAAATTGAAAGCTTTGGTTCTGGTTGGGATGCATACTGAGAAACATTTGGATACATTTGCTACTACTTCCTAATGACTGTCAGTGGCAGGGGATTTCCAGTATTAAAAAATTACTGCCTGATTTCTATAGTTTATGTTGTTTTATCTTATATTTGTTTTTCAGTAGTGATCATTCAACCAATGCTTAGTGTAGAATTAAAAGTCTTAAAAAAAAACAAAACTAACCCCCCCCCCCCACTTTGTGTAAAAAATTGCCTAGCTAATGTCAAACCTGTGTGTTGTACAACATAGTTCCTATTCTGAATTCTTATTCCCTCAAATTCCCTGTGGAACAAGCACAGGGGCATGTTTCAAAACCCCCAAAATAATAGTATTTGTGTAACTCATTTGACTGTCATCTTTGCTGTACTCTGCCACGTGTGTGACTTGCCTGCTTAGTAAAAAAAAGCAAGCGTTGCATCGTCTCACAGTTAGTTTCTCAAGTGTGCTGGTGGTGCCATTGGCCCCAGCTCAGGCTGTAGCATTACTGTCCCCAGGGAAGGTGGTCGCTCTTGGAAATCCTTGCAGCAGTGGCTGGTTTGGTGGTGGCGTTGTCTTTGTGCGCTTCAAACGTTTTCCGTTGTCAGACGTTTTCCTTCGCCTTCGTAGTTTTGCGTGATCTCCCCTCTGGACAGCGTGCAGATGTCTGCAGCACCCAGCTTGGCGTGGAGGTGAGACATGGTGCAGTGAGCTGCTATTAATTGCTCTTGCAGGACCTGTCTGCTCTCAGCAAAGCATTTGGTTTTTGCTCTTTGAACTGTGCTCTCTGAAATTTAAAGGATGCACATGGAAACCCCTTTGGGAAGGGCCTTTTGGTGCAGCAAGGTGAGGGGAGGCCAGGGGAGGCAGAATATTTATGTTAAAAAGGGGAGCAAGAGGGATGATAGCTACCCTGGAAACGCTCTAGAGCAGGAGCGTGCTTTGCAGCTGTAAATCACGGTGCTCTCGAACAGCTGTCCGGACTGACGACTTGTGAGCCAAGCCTCAGCCCAGAGCAGCCTGCAAAGTCTAAGGGAGTTCTGAATAGAAGTTAAAAATGGAAAATCCTCATTATTGTGCTCCTGGCTTGACTCCGGAGCTGTATGAATGCAAATGTGCTCATCCGTATGGAAATGAGTATCAGCAAATTTGTGTTTACTAATAACGTCTGCTCCAACTAGGATGGGTAGCGGATAGCGCAAAAGCCGGCTCCTTCACCTTTAAGCGAGGCGCGGGGTTTTGTCTCTGCACCACAGCAGCTGCTCATACCTGTTTTTGTTGCCGCCTGGGCCCTGTCCGAGCTTGGCATTTCTCTTGCCTCCGCTTCGGCACAGCGGCTCGCGTGTTAGTGGTTTACACAGCAGCCGTAAGACGCCAGGCAGCTCTCTGCACCTGGTTTAAATTTAAAGCTCGTTTGCACATGATGTCACACTTTTATTGTCAGCACGGCGAAGGTCAAGACAGTTCATTTTGGGAAGGTTTGCATTGTTGAGTCTTTACAGCGCTGCCATTAATGCCTTAACCATCTGACTTGCATTTCGGTGTTCTGGCATGATGTAATCAGAGGCACTAGATTTATACGGCGAGCGGGAGGCTGGTGCGGTGGCTAATCAGCCCAGTTTGTCCAACTACTCTTTTGGAGAGCAGGGTGGAAATTATTGCAGCACATGTCATGTAGCAGATCGCGGCCCTGGCCAGGAGAGAGAGAAGTCGTGGGGGTCGGGTGGTTGTTACAGGCTGTCGCCGTTGAGGAGCGCGGTGAGAGGAAGCCGCGCGTTCGGGCTCCAGCCTGGGAGCCTGTTCCTGCCCTCCCATGCCGCTCCGCTTGATAATGGGATTTACACGCAGGGACGGAGAACAGATTTGGGACACTGGTTATTAAGGCACGGAGACCGTAGGGCTGGGCTCGAGGACCATGAAAACCTCAGGCCCTGTTCTCACCTCCTCAAGTTCTGCTCTGTTGTTTCATTCTGTACATTGCTCTGGAAGCGGGGCTTCAATGTAGCGTTTTCCCAGCTGGATTTGTGCAACTGCGGATCTCCCTGTAGGAAGGGTTTAAGTAGCCTGTGTATTTTATAGTTTCTTCCAAATCTGGCACTGGGGATAGCTCATGGGGTGTGCGTTTAGGTTTTTCCTTGGGGATTTTGATGAACAGCTTCCATCCCTTTTAAAGGGAGCAATGACTGAATTCATGCTTTTTACTGTCACAACTCACCCCTCTTTCCCCACGTGTATAAATCCTTATTTTATCTTACAAAGCAAAAACTTGAAATGCCTGAGGTGTGAGACAAAATTAGCCATCCAAATGTTAGGACTCACGACAGCGAGTACCAAGAATGGATGCAGAGGCGTTCTGGACAGAAGCTGTGCCGCGTATACCTGTTTTATATCTGCACGACATTGAGGCTAACTTTTGGAATAGCCCCTAGCTTGTCTTCTCCTTGGCACGTTTTAATTGCCAGTCATTGTACGGTCACAGGAGCCTACACAGGAGGGCTTCCCACCCCTGAGTTTTGGGAAGGGTGCAGGGGGATTTTCACTGTTGCTCATTGACCGAGTGCTGGGTGGGGGAAATTACTCCTGTCCTCCTCCTGCCTTGCAGCGAGCCTGATCCTGGCTCCCTGTGATCAGCGGATCATCAGCACCTCACGGTTTGTTTAAAAAATAAATAAATAAAACAGGCTTTTATGTTTTAGATAATGAGAGCCTGACCCAAAGCCTCAGGGCTTGGGCTTCCGAGGTGCAGAAAGCACAAGCGGTAAGTTAAGTGATGCAGGTGGTAAGGTCTGTCTGGAAGCAACTTTGCTCAAACGGGAAGAGTTGAGGTTGCTGGCAAGTATTTGAGACTCGCAGTAGTTTAAACCTCTGCCCACGCTCCTAAGGGTGATTATGGCATTTCCTGCTGTTTTGATGTTGCCTCCTCTGAGTACAGGGTCACTCTAGATTCCTCTCACTGAGGATACATAGAATTTATGCCCAAAACATTGCTCTTTCTTCAGGACGTTTATCCTCTTACCTTCTTGATGGGCTCTCTGGGACACGTGCTCTCCCCAGGAGAGATGCAGCACAGCCCTGCTTGCACACTGGGACTTGCAAGGTCCTAACAATATGGAAAGGCAGAATGAAAAGCTAAAAGCCCTTATATCAATAGATATTTATCCATAAACTCTGTCACATGAAAGTGGGCAGCTTCACATTTGGTGGAGGCAGAGTGGAGTGCAGACCGAGTAACTACCTCGGCGCTGCAGGGTTGCGTACTGTTATTGCAGCAAATCCCTTGGCAAGCGTCGGAAAGGGTTCGAGGTAGAGAGGAGCAAGAATAGCCTCGGCCGTTATGCAAGCAATGACAGCGTCAAGGGCAGCCAGCCCTCTTGCACCATGCGATCCCCAGACGGGATTAGGGAGAACCGCCCGTGTCTCAGGGGAGGGCGTTGCACAATTAGGCGCAGTCGGCAAGTTCGGCGACGCACGCGGAGCTGGCGGCTCCAGCAGGTCCGGCATGTGTGCGGCTGTGGTCGTTTTTAATGCTCGTTAGAACATGCTGCTGTAGCCGGCTCCAAAATGGTGTGGAAATGGTACGGTTTTTCTCTTGGTATTTCCTGGCACAGTTTCCACCGCTGTTTACAAGCCGTTTCTTCTGGAACAATCGGAGCAACGGGAACATTCGCCTGGTCCTTTTCCAAGGGGAGATTACTAGAATGATGGTAGAGAGCCATTGTCACAGCCCGGCTGCCAAATGTTAGTAGAAGACGTCTGTCCTGTCATTCCTTAATCTGACAATTCAATTTGGTGGGAAGGAAGCCAAGGAGTGACATTTCCCAGTGGGACACAAAACCTCAGGGTGGAGATGCATAGAAACATAGTCCCGTCCTGTCCCCAGCCCCCAAATTTCAATATTCTGAAAATCAATATTCTGCTTGCTTTCAGCCACCTAAGTAGTTCCATCAGGGCAGGGACCTCGTGTTTGCCACGTCTTGTCTAAACAAGGCCCCGGCCTTTGAGCAGAGGTGTCACCACACATTCGCCAGTGTGCTGCTAATGGGGAAATATTTGGCTTTAGCACTTCCCCGCCACCCCTCGCCCCCTTTGCGGGGTGCAATACAAACAACAGGGTTTTAGAGGTCCCAGGAGAGACCGAGTGAAATTCCTTGTTCTGAAATGAACCTCAACGCCGAGAAATTGAGTCTTTTAAAAACATCATCCTAGCCATTTGCTAGCCATAAAGAAATTCCATATACATTAGTGTTTTGATAACGCAGCATCATCCATTAGCCTCCAGTTTTTGGGATTCAGGGCACTGCTGAATGCAGACTTTAAGGGGTTTGGGGTTTTTGTGCACTTTTTAGTCTTTGCTTCGGCTTGCACGTTTGCCTCGCTCCACTCCCAGGAGAGCTGGATCGGTCCTTTGGAGGGCTTTGCTTTAGGGACCTTTGCTCTGTGAAAGGGTAGCTGAACAGCCTTGCCCATATAAATCAATTTGGAAGTGAGTTATAAAGTGCTTAATTTGCCTTCTATTAAAATTCCTTGTCCTCCCTATAGTACGCTGCTAAATGAGCTCTTGAGGTTTTGAATATTGAAGTCACTTTCTGAGTTGCAGACGTAGCTCGCTCGCCCGGGAAGGTCTGAAATGCAGAGTCCGCCCTACGTCGCCTCCAACAACAGTTGAGGTTTTGTTGGCAGTGAATTTAAAAGCTCTTTTCAGTCGCATCCCGCCCCGACCTCGGGGAACGGAGCCTCGCTGGGAGCCAGCAAACAACTGTGGCGCCCAAGGTTCGTTCCCCTTTTCCGACGTCTTCCTGCTGCTCTCGCGGCTGCTGGAGGATCTTCTACTGGTTTAGTTTCCTGGGGTGTTTTGGGCAGTGGTGACTGCGGTGGTGGGGTGGCTCTGGCGTGTCTCCCACCGTGGACGCCACCTTCTCTTCCCCCGGCAGTGCTTGGTGCTTCCCTGCCCTCCTTTGCTGGAGCCTGCACGGCGCGATGCTGAGATCTGCCCGGGGAAGTGCTCGGGCGCCTGAACGACGGAGGCTTTTAGAGAAGCCCCAGGCTTCCTGGGAGCTGACGGGATCCAGCCCCTAAATCACTGGGACACGTCTGCAAATCTTACTCAGCGACTTTTCTTCCTTTAACGCCTTTTCTCCCAGCGTTTCTGCCTGGGAGTTACCCCCAGGCACGAGCAGCCCGCGCTGGGGCCGCGCTAGCGCCGGTCGGCCGACGCGGTGGGTCGGGTCCTCGAGCCTCCAGCGCGAGCTGCTGCGAGGCGATCAGCAAGACGCCTGCGTGCTCGTTTGACAGCTCGCTTACTCTCTGTAGTCTGGAAATATTCAGTAAGGCCCAAAAGCTGATGGAGGCCAAGCTGGGCTTAGCTGGGGCCAGAGGGGTTCAGAGCGGCTCCCTTTGCCCGGCTGGTCTCCGGCATGGTCCGGCGGTGGCCTCAGGGCTGTCGTACTTTGCTCCAGCTGCAGAAAGCCCGTGGTTAAGGATAGTTTTTTCCTTCCAAACAGGAGCGCAGCGGGCAGAGCTCACACCGAGGGGCTCGCTCCGGTCTGTCCGCTGGTTTGGCCGCCACTGTTTCTCCTTGCGGGAATTCCCCGTCAGATGCCAGAACGGGAACGCGGGATACCCGACTCCCCGCGCCGCTTGGAAGTCCCCGGCGCGGGGCTGTAACCGGAGCGCTCACGAGTGCGACGCGATGCCCAGCATCCCTCCTTGCGGGAGTTTTGGGGGAAACGGAGTACGTTCACGCCAGATGTTTCAGCTCAGCCAGAGCGGCATCATCTCCCCCCAGAGTGGCTGCTCGGAGGTCTCGCGGCCCAGCCCCAGGCGGGCGTTTGCCTCGGGGGCTGCGCGTGAAAGCGAGCCGAGCTGTTTTTCAGCCGCGCCGCTGGTGGTGGCAACGGGTCTGGGGGCCTTGAAGGAAACCAGGTGAAAGCCCGAGGTCGAAGCTGGTCGCTCGATGCCTTGTGACTTGGGCACAAACCGGTTAACCTCAGCCACGGGGCGCTTGCAGAGCTGGAGGCGCTGCCCAAAGCAGCCGGATTAGGCAAAGCTGGCCATTACGGCCTCTTTCTAATCTCTTGATGTTAATCGCTCTTGCTAGTGACAGGCACAGAAAGCAGTGAGTGTCTATGTATGTCAGGAGCTGCTGAGCAAATATACAGAATTTAATGAAGAGTGGCATGACTGTTTTTGCTTCTCTTCTCTGCAAAAAAAAAGAAAAAGAAAAAGGTTGGAACGCAAGGATGGGAGAGCGCCTTTTGCTGAACCTGCATATCTATTTTTATTCCCCTGCTCTATAATGTTCCTAGAATAAATTTTTCAGTGCACTGCAGGGTAGGAAAAAAATAGTGCCGCTGGCATCCCTGCTATCCCCATTGTGCGGCGAGGGAAGATGGCAGCTGCTTTGCCGACCTGCCGCTTGCGCGGAGCCGCATTCCCGCTCCCGAGGCCATTTGCTCGCTGCGTTTCGACGCTGGGCGAAATGGCCACCGGCGTTTATATATAGACCCTTCCCCTCCTGCCAAGTTGTCTTCAACTCTTGTGACTTGAATGAAAGGCGGGGAAGGGGGGGGAAGAGGGGCAGCTCGGAAAAATAGAGCTGCTAAGCTGCCGGTGGCCGGGGGAGAGCCGGCCGGGATGTCCCGGCCCCCCCGGGCGCAGGTGGTGGCGCCGCGGGCTGCTCCGCAGGGGCCGGGGCCGACGAGGAAAACGGGTTGGGAGGAATATTTATAGCTTGTCCCAGCGCCGGGGGGGCGCCGGGCAGCGCTGCGGATGGGGGACCGCGCGGCGCTGGGTTTGCCTTGGATGGCGCCTCTCTCTGTGCCGAAAAACCTCGGCCAAGCGAAGGGGGTTTCGGGGGGGTAGGAAGAGGTGGCGCCCGCCCTGGCCCCTGCGCGCTGGGGAAAGCCCAACGCGGCGGCCGGGGGGGGTCTGCTCCCGACAGCCCCAGGGCCCGCTGCCTTCCCGGGAGGTCTCGGAAGCGAGCGGCGGGGATTGAGTTTCCCATTAGTGCCCGCACTTGCCTCTTCTAAATAATTACTCGTTTTGCTAATGCTGCAAACACTGAGGGTGTGTTTCACTTTCCCCTGAGCAGAGGGGTCATGTTATCACCATCCACATTCAACTGTCTGCTTGATACTTCGTTAATGGTACTGATGCGGATTTATTTATTTATTTATTTATTTATTTATTTATTTTAAGGTGTCCCATGATTGCTGCCAAGATCTGGCTCCAAAATCCTGGAGGGAGCAGCAGGTCGATGCAACATTGCCCGGTTTCGTTGCTTCAGGATGAATTAGGAATACGCGATGTTTGTACTGAAGCTTTAGATCCTGAGGCTGCGTGAGTAGACAGACTTTCACCTCTCCTTGGGGGAAGAAAAAACAGTTTTGTCTTAGCTCTGTCGGGCAGGAAATTACAGCGGGTCCTTCACTAAGCAAGGGCGCGAGCTCCCGGGGGGGTCGGTGCTTCTCTTCCTCTGCTTGCAGGTGCACCGGCGGTGTGTGTGCGTCCGTCTGTCTGTGCATCTCTTCCGACGGAGGAAAGCTCCTGAGGTTGCTTCTCCACGACAGCGCCTGGGGATTTGGGGCAGTTATTTTGGGTTTGGGGAAGGTGGCCACCGGATGACTCTCCGAAGGTTGATTTCACAGCAATACGCCCTCCGCAGCGGCCACCTGGGAACGGCGAGATTTCATTCTTCGAATTCGCCCTCGTTCACCGCACCGGGATGATCTGGCTCCGCAGTGATGTGTGTCTCGTTTGCTTTGTTTTTCAGCCAACGCCGCTGGCAGCTTTTCATTCCTCGCAAGGATACTGGTGCTGGAGACATTGCAGGGAGGCCGTTCCCGCGTGAGCGCAGGCCAGGCACCTGTCCGCCGGGAGATTCCTCCGGCAGCCGCTGCTTTGTTCTCCGGGGAAGTCTATCTTTGGTTTCAGCTCGGACGAATCCTCCTTCCTCCTCCTCCAACCCGCGGGCTGAACACGGAGGTCAGCCGCGTCGGGAAGCCCTGGGCAGAGCGCATCCGAGCTGTCGAATTCCCCATCGAGCTGTGACTCCTGCTGCCTTTCCCGCTTTCTGCAGGGGAATTCCTTGATCTCTAAATGCATTAAAGGGCCACTTGGTCGTTCCCCTGAGCACAGCATTAATAGGATATTCTTGGTGATTTTTTTTTTAAAAGACTCAAAGAAATGACATCGTCTGGAATGATTGCTCTAAAAGTCTTAATACCTCCAACAAGGAGTCTCTCGGGACTCCCGTCTGTTTGGGGTTAGGCCCCGATTTCTCCTGTTTAGCCATTCTTCCTCCCTTGGTGTGCTGTCTGCTGAAGCGGGTACGCTGTTCCCTCGAGTCCAGCTGTGGTCAGCCTTCACACTGGAAGGGGTAGATTGCCACATTGTGAACATAACTTGCTTTCCTCCAGTCTGCTGATTGCTCAGCCTTTCAAAAAAAAAATCTGGTATTATAAAAAATGTGGGTAAAAAATCCATTTTTTAGGCCCCATAACTTGGCCAACTCCCTGCAATGTTTTCAGCGGTACTTGTCTGCTTTTCATGCTGATCCAAGTCGATCAATAACCAATCTCAGTTAGATCAGCTTGTTGGTGGGGAGAGCGTACTACCGTTCTCCTGCTTGTGTCCCAGGATTCGAGGAAAGGTTACCCAGACCTTCCTGAAAGGTTTAGCTTTTCGTAAAGACTACCATCAAAAAATGTCAAGCCCAGAAGCAAAACTTCCCAAATGTCTCACGTACCTGAAATCAGTGGGAGATGATGGAAGTTTCTCTTGAATCAGGATGCTATCAGCCAGACCTGGCTGCTCTTGTAATGCAAAGAGTAGCTGGTGCCATGGCTAGGACGGTACGACCAGGGGGTCCTTGACATGCCTGATTTGCTCATAATTCCTTAGTTATCTGTGCTGGTATCTGCAGCATGCATTTTTTGAGGGATTGACAGTGAACTTCACAACAGCTGTCATTTTAATAGTTAAAAACCCAACTAAGTAATGCACTTTCATGAGGTGGCTTCAGGAAAAGCACTGCTGTTGTCTGCCTGTCTAAGCTAATACAATTGCAAGAAACACCTAGGTCTGGATTACAATTTCAGTAGATTTTCTATCTACCAATATAGAGAAGTTGGAAGCACCCAACTGTGCAAGCTGGTCTCTGCGCACAGCACAAATGAGTGGTGGTGGGAAACAGGACTTCAAGCGTGACTTTTAGACATGTTTCCTCCTCAGTGACTCTGAGGCTAGCACTGGTCAGGATGGAGCCCATTGCTCCATCCTGACGTGGCTTATACAGACCACGGGCATGTGTCTCAGCATGGCAAATTCTGTCCCTTGGTTGCTGCTGGAGATCAGGCACACAAACCTTTGGAAACCCCCAGTTTTAGGGCAAACCCTAACTCCATTTGTACATCTAGGATAGACTATGTCTGTGCCTATATGTTCCCATCAATAACATGGGAATGAGAGCAGGTCTCCCTCTCGTGGGATCCCTTTGCTGGAAGGAGGGTGGGCTCTGAGGTCGCAGCAGCCATCGGAGCCGTGGAAAGGGATCCTCTTGGCAGGGATCTCCTGCATTGAGGATGGGGAAGGTACACCATTGAGAAATACCGTAAATGCTACTGGATACTGCCAGTGACGTGTGCTGAGATAAACGGGCTGTTTCATGGTGTTATTCCTCTGTGACTTCTTATACTTCAAGGTAAACCATTTGCTTTGGTTTAAAAATGCATACGTGTAGAGATATATCTTGTAAAATGCCTAACTATGCCCTTTCAAACGTAGCTTTTGAACCGTCCACCTGGGGAAAGAAACAGTTTGTTCTTTGGTGATTTCTTTAGCTTGTTTGGCCCATGAGCAGCAGCACATCCCGCGTACACTGCTGGGGTAGGAAGGCTGAGGTTTGTTTTTATTCCAGGTCAGGCGCATTTACCATGTAACCTTGACGGGGGGAATAGCTCCCTTGAAATCATGCAGTTCGCTAATAGATGAACACTTTGTACCTAGGTGGTGTGGTAAGGTTGGTGCCCTGCAACTGGCTTTTCTAGTGCAATAAAAATATATGAGGTCCCCGAGATGTTGACCAATGGGTTTGGGAAACAGATGATTGATTCACACAGCTGAGAAACAGGGATTGTAATGTGTTTTGTCAGAGGAGACCAGTTTGACGGATGAGTTCATTTAAGGATTATGCTATAGATAGAGCTGTTGACAGAATGAATTTGTTTTTATTTTTCATTGGTAGGTATAACACAAAGCAGAAGGAATTGAAAGTAGTTTCCTCGTGGCATCTGGTTGTGTTTCTTGCTTTAAGTCTTTCACACACTGTAAAACTACATCAAGGGCTTTTCTTCACTTCAATTTGCTTTCCAAGTTTCCCATCGCTGCTTTTCGAGTGGGTTCCCAACGTGCAGGGCGCATTAAGAAATGGCACACGATGTTAAGAAGCGGAGCAGGGCCGTTGTTTCTACTTGTTGCACTAATGTTGTGGTGCACCTCGCAAGTCCACGCGCTGAGCGGATGCGCGGAGATGTCCTCACCTTACTGTGGGCGGAGGGTGAAGCTGAAACATGAATGCCCTTCCAGATATTTTTGATGGCGTTTTAAACTGTGACCTGTGCTAAATATCATTCCTATGTGGACTGATCTCCTCCTGTGTTAGGCCCAAACCTGGAAGGCGATTATATTTGCCCAGGGAGGTGCTCTGAGGTTGAGGGAAGGTGTTAAGTTCTGTAAATAGCTTTCTGAAGCAGCCAGAGGAGAACAAGTCCCGGTGTTTCTTCGGGGATTTGGCTGACAGTGTGTGTCACTCTGCCTGCTGGACTGCGTGCGGCCGGCTTGGCTCGGGCTGTGACCGCAGCGCCGTCTCCGCTCCGCGAGCGCTGCCGTGGCCGCTTGTGGCTCTTGCAGGCACTGCGCTGGGACCTCTCATGTGAACTCGCGCAGGCTGTCGGGGTAGAAAACTGGACTTTGTGGTTCAAACCCTTCTTACAAATTTGATCTGTGGGTTTTGCCTCCCCCCCCCCCCTTTCTTTTCCAGTTGTGGTCAAATAAGAGCTTTCCAGAACTGACTCACGCAGGGCCAAAGGACAGGAATGCAGGAAGCCCACCAGCGCCTGCCAAGCTGACAAGCCAGCAACTGCAGCAGAGAAAATATCCCCAGGTTTCTGCCACCGAGTCCAATACCTGATGAGACGAGTCCATGTGATTTCAGGATTACGTTTCAGGCTAAATTCTAGCTTTGATTTGGCCTCAGACCTGAACTTTAAGCACCAGCCAAAACATAATCCAAATCTGAACGCTGACTATTGGCCTATCTCATCTTCTGCTCATCATATGTGCAGTCATTCAACAGAAGCTGAAATGTCTTTTCTCTGCCAAGAGCCGTTGGTTTCCAAACGACTACATCAGTGCAGTGAGTGATGGAGTTTCCATCAACTGCTGTAGGCCAAATTCAGTCATCTGAATTCAGGTCTTGGCAGGTATATAAACTTGGAGTTGTCAATGGTTTTTATATAAAATTGTACTTAATCACGATTTCTTTTTCGGTGCTGTAGTTCTGTGGAAGCTCTTGGGATTGTGGATGAAAAGGAGCTTTTTATTTCTTAGCTAGTGAGATTTTCTGTTCTTTAATTGACCTTTAAAATAATTTAGTCTGGGCTTCGATCTGGGTTAAATATAGCTGGCTATTTTCACTCTAAGTATGTAATACACGAAAGAACCTAGGTATCCTTTGAATGTGTTTTGACAAGCGCTGTGTCTGTATGCAGGTATGTATTTATAAACATTTGCAATGTGCATATTAAAATGACACTTCCAAAATCAAGTACTTTTTTCCTGTAGCAAAATATTTGCACAAAATGCAGTGTTAGATTTCCAAAAACGGGCAGTCCAAAGAGAGTAAGACACTTCTTCTTGGAAAGAAGATAACAGAGGCGATACGGATTGAGCCCTCAGAAGTAATGAATGATGCAAGAAGTGAACGTGAAACATTTACTCACTTTATCTCATAAAAACAGGACTAGATAGTGCCTAAAGAAATTGTTCAACAGCGAGTTCAAAGCAAGCACAAGGAAACACTTTTCTAAGGGGCTCCAAGGCGTTGCAGAACTGCTTGCTAGTGGATACCGTGGCAGCTAAAAATTTCAGCAGGTAGATAGATTTAAACAAATTCATGGAAAACAGAACAAACTGTGCCTATTAATTGCCGCATTGGTATGGAGATATGTCCTCGGTCTTCAGAAGACCCTGTACCACTGAAGGCTAGAAGCTGGCTGGCTGTGGGTGAGGGACAACTGCTCGGTACCTCTTCCCTTTCTGATACTTGTTTTCAAAGCTGAGCTCCTGGTCTGACTAAACACGATCATTATTATCTCCCTAATTTATATCAAAAGCCCATAAATTCAAACAGACTTGCCTGCAAAACAGAAGCAAAATGCCAAAAGCTTCTTGCCTCCAATCTCTTGCCTGAAGCTGATTTTAGCTTAAAAAAAAATAAAGAAAGAAAAAGGAAAATATATTCAAAGTATTTGGCAGCAGTTTTCTCTGTGTTTTCCAGACACAAACTCCATCTCTCTTGACCTGCTATTCCCTTTTCATCCTAATAGCAGAGAGACCCCTTCCATCTGGGAAAAATCTCCATCTTTCCAAATTCCAGAGCTGGGAAATATTTAACTGATTTCTGTTTTTCCTCTGCCTGTTACTTCAGCTTCCAGTCTTGGAGACCACAGACCATAATGAGTGCGAAGAGGAGCCATGAACACCAGTCCCCAGCAATGCCACCCCTCGGTATTTTGAATGCATTGAGTAAGGCAATGCCATGGATTCTGGGGAAAGTGCTTTGGACTTGGATGAGGTCTTCACTGTCCTCAGGGTTGCTCCGTTGGAGGGTTTGTTCCTGAAGAACACGGAGCAGATGCTGCTTCTCATAGCACTGCATGCAAATATGTATCTTGTTGGTGCTAAAATGGAGGGGAGGCGAGTTGGGTGGGAAGGCTGAGATATTTTTGCCTGCCCAAAAGACGTTGCTGAGATAGCAGGGTGCTATAATAAAACCTGAGACTTGCTAGTGAGACTTTAAGCAAAGTCACGCTTGTACAGTCTTGTAGTTCATAGGAATAGGGCCAGATTCCTGCAAGCAGATGAATCCTCCACTGGTGCTCCTGATTTCTGATATTTTAGGAGCCATGAGGAAACCACCCGGGCAGCAGCGTATCAATACTCAGCCAGTGCATATTTGCATACTGTGTAAATGTAATTATTTGGAACCAATTCTCCCTTTGTGGCCATTTACTCCCTGGAAAAAAAAAAAAGAGAAAAAGAGCTGTTGAATCTAATCCATAAGCTGAAAAACTGCCTGGGAGAATGGAGTCCTACATAGCAGAGGAATCTTCTGGTTCTGAAAGAGCAAATTGATTTGTTTGAGTGGAGCTGCTGCCCGGATCTAGGACTCTCTTACTCCTCTGAAAACCTGGCTAACACAGGAGGAGATACCCACCCAGAGAGCTGGTCCTTGTGAGCTGCCCCAGCAGGAGTAGGAACAGCATGGAAGGAAGTTTAGAACATGCAAGCAAGATCAGATTGAATGTAATTTCACATGTCCACATTCTGCCTATCCGTCTTTTATCTCCTAGCCATCATTCCTCATCTCATGTTTGATGCTGGAAGAAGGCCCCGTCTTTGTTCAAGGCTAATGCCCTAAGCCACCACCTCTCTGAAGGCTGGTGTTGGTTCTTCATTACGCTGCTGCTCATGTACCATTTACGCCCAGATTCCAATGCGATTGCATGGTGCATGTCTCAGATTGGTGCAAGGGCTGTCTGGAGTAGACCAGCATCATGTCTGCTCTGCTTTCCAGTACCTGCTCTTCTCCAGAGTGAGCGATGTGGTAGGCAGAACACCAGGGGACTTCCACTGCTTGTGCCTTTTCCCTTGCCGCAGGACGGGGAAGTTCAAAAAGGTCAACCCAAGTCTCGAAGCTGTGGGTGCAGCAGGTAGAGTGAAGATGGGCATAATGTTTGAATTCTTTGGGAGGGAAAAGGGTTGGAAGGAAAAGGTGAAAATGACCCATTCTCAGATGATGAAGCATAACCCTTGGTCCCTTCACCTAACAACCTGTGATCAGAGACATTAAATTCCCTCCTCCTATAACTGCCTTTTCAGGGAGTGGAAAGCCCCATTAGCTCAGACCCACCGGTGCCATTTGGAGCTTTGGTGATTTACAGCAGAAAAGACTTGATGCCTGCCACTTTGAAGGCAGGATCTCCAACTTAATTTGAAATACTTTTACTTCTCCAGATAATTTACTGCTCAAGCACAAGGTAGTTTTTTTCTCTCTTTTTTTTTCCCCTTAGCCCATGACAGACTGGATCCCACGCACAGTCCCCCCTCCAGAGCTGCAGTGTCGAATGAGCGAGATGAAAGCTTGCTCCATTTCCCATTAGCCCTCCCGAGCGTTTGGCAGGAAGATGACCGCGTAGCCAATTGCCATGTCCATTTTGCTGGCACCTCCAGCATTTTATGCAGTGTCTGAGTCTCAGCAGGAACCTCACGCCTGCTAATGGCTTTGCAAGTCAGCCAATCAATTGGTTATTTACAGCAGGCATGTCTCAAAACTGTCGGGTCAAGTTTTCCTACCCTTACGTATTTTGTTCAGAGGAACACATAAATCCTCTCCTGCCATTTGCAGCTTAAACGTTCTGAGTGTGAAGCCAGTGGGTTAAAGTTTCCAGTGATAGTAGCAAACTATATTTTAAAGAGTTGCTCTCCTGACTCTCGGGGACTTTGGCACTTTGTCTGAGTCATGAATCAGTTCACTTCACGCCACAAGATTTATAGGCGTTAAGCTCTCTTTTTGGTGTCCTTTAGCTCCACAGTTTGAAGTCGTAACCAAGGAAATTGAGACCTCTCTGTTGTTCCAGTGTTTTTCTATTTAATGTGCCCTTCTAGAAAGTCACGACGGCATCTTAATTAGGGGCTCTGCAGTTAGATACAAGAAGAGGAGCAGAATTGCTCTGCTTGCTGAGGCTGATCCTGCAGCTCCGAAGTTCACATGCTCGTGCGCGGGAGATGCAGCCCTTGCATAAAGGGGACGCTGGATCTCATTATCGAGTCTCCAAAGACTAGAATGGCCCAGTAATTTGGAGCTGCGGGTTTCCAGGCGCCAAAGCAATATGATTCAAAGTTAAACAAAAGACCTCCCAACCTTAAAGACTTTGAACTCACACCTGAGAAACAACTATTTCTAGTAGCACCTACTAGGTACTAAAGGCTTTTCAGTCAGTCAGGAAGCACGGTGTAATTCCTGGGCACACCACTTACAAGTGGAAGAGACAGGATCACGCTCATCTTTCTGCTCAGCCTATAGTGGTAGCTTTTCAACATATGTGCATGTTTAGGAGTGGGGGGGGGGAAAAAAGGTCTATTGTAAAATCAAGTGAGGGAAATTAAAATAAACCCAGTTTCCAAAGCCATGAACACTGTGCTACATTTCAGTGCTTTGAACAATGAACTGCTTACAAAAGGAAACTACCTGTAATGACACAAAGTGGAGATTTTTGTTGGTGCTGTGTCAGGAAATAAGCCTGTTCTCTACCACGATGTAAGCAATTTTGTAACTGATAAAATAGTGCAGATGTGCCTTGCGCTTTCAGCATTTTTAGACTCTGGAAAAGATGATCTTACAAATCAAAGCTCTTCAAGTGACCTCGCCCCCAGCACTTAAAATTAAATCTAATTTAATTGATGATTAAAAAAAAAAAAATCTGACCTTCAAAATTTGGACTGCTCCACACAATTCCATGTCAGTAAAAATAAGGATACTTCTCTCGATCTGGGGCCTCTTCAAAATAGTATGTGAGTCATCTTTACTTCTTCCTTTTCCAAAACTTTCAGAAGAGATTGGACCTGCTAGACAGCGATGAACCTGTTGTAAAGGTACGTGCAAACATGACAACATGAGCGAAGGACGACTGAATGGGGTTAGCCTAAAACGTGCTGATACTGTGTGGCCTGGCAGTGGCCAGCTGACGAACTTACCTGTGTTGATTTAGGTCCTCGCTCTGAAAAATTACCAGGACCCACATCCTTCATGTCATTGGCAATGACTTACGCTGACGAGGGGAACGATTTCCTACCTGAGACGACTCGGTACTTGCAAGGTATTGTGGCATTTCTCTGTTTTCAAGGGGAGACCACCGAAACTCTGCAAATTTTTGCAGACAAAACGAACGCAAACTTAAACTAATGAGGGGTCTAAACACTAAAGTCTTAACCCTTGAGTGACCTCTGAAACAGCTGCATGGGAAATGGGGGTGTTTTTTTTTTTTTTTTTAAAATAATTCCTTTTGCAGCACTTCTGCGGGTGATTCGATGAGTATTTCCAAAGACGAGCCGGTCCCTGTTAGAGGGTGGCGATGCACAAAAGCGTGTGCACGTTTATAGCTCCGTTAGGAAAGTCAAGGCAGGCGCCTGGAGCCGCTCTGGAAAACGGAGGTTACTTGGCCGTGATGTTGTGTTATCAGCTCCGCGGCCGTGCAGGGAACAGCACTGTGTGTGGTGGAAGATTTTAAAATGATTTTCATCAGCGTGATTAAATACTTATTACATGAGTCAGCCATACGGGCTTCATTAAGGCAGTGAACTCAGCGGAGCCTCCTCATCTGTTTATGAAAGCCATCTGGACGTACGGATCGCTCGGAAGAGAGGGGATGAATGCGGCTCGGTGCGACAGAAGCTGAATTCCCCTCGCAGAAGCCCGGCTGCGGGACCCCGCCGTCGTGCTCCTCTCCGCGCCCTTGGGGAAGGGCGCTGCATTTTTCCCCTTTCCGTACATTTCTGGGCAAGGGATCAAGGCCTGCCACGACTTTGACAGGGGGATTTTAAATACACCCTGTCGGGATGTGACACAGGCACCTTTTTTCTGGGGGCAGGCTATAACACAGCTTAAAAATAAAAATAAAAAAAAAAAAACCAGAGACGCAAGCTTTTGCACTGGAGGGAAGTGTACCTTGAAAGGAAAAGCTTAATGAACTTTAACTAGCCTTCCAAGATCTTTATTAGTTGCCCCTTTATCAAATTAAATTCACACTGTGCTGGGCAGCTTAAGCAGTGCAAGTTGATGTCATGTGCTAAGTGCCCAAGCAGGCTTTATTTAATTGGCTGTTTAAATGAGAAAAGGGCTCCCGCCGCGCAGCCCAGGCCCAGGCGCACCGGACCGCGAGGGGGGCGCTTGGGAAGGAGCCTGGATCGCCTTCTCGCCCCGCTGAAAGAGCAAAATAAGATAGCGGGTTTTTCTTG
This sequence comes from Apteryx mantelli, assembly GCF_036417845.1. NCBI lineage: Eukaryota > Metazoa > Chordata > Aves > Apterygiformes > Apterygidae > Apteryx > Apteryx mantelli. The sequence goes on along the minus strand of NC_089981.1, from coordinate 83,299,169 downwards.
CGCTAGCCGAAAAGGTTTTACGCCGCGGTGGCTTGGGTCTGCTTTCTAGCAGGTTCGGTGACCGAAGGAAAATTCACGTGAACGTCCCTAAGCTCTGCCTCCCCCAGGTCTAGCTCAAGCGAGAAGGCTCGTCCGTAGCTGGGAGCTGACATGGCTTGAGGCGAACTGGGACGAGGCGCTCCTTCCAGAAATATCGACGCGGGGAGTTATTCAGAACCAGCTATTCTGGAACAGCCTTCGTGAGAGAGGTCAGAAACGCCTGTTGATGAAGCTGGCAGGGTTTTTATAAAGATTTTTTGTATTGGTCACAGCTCAGTTTCATAGATCACAAATTAGTCACAGATGTCAACAAGCGTATCAAGAGCAGTAAAGGTCACACGAAGATGAACAGGTCACTTGTCCCTCAGAAGAATTTTGATCTTAAAAATACATTACAGGGGCACCAGTGGTGACTCCAGAGTTAAGGTTACAGACAGCCCTGCCGTGAAAGTGGGGAGTCCTTTGCCTCGAACCCCACCGGGAAGCTCTGCCCTCCCAGGAGGACCTCTGAGTTGCACATGGAGTAGTCCCGCCAGGCTTATTCGAGTGGGATCCTTCAAGGCAACCACTCGCATGACTAACCGCTCTAACCCTTTGCGAGAGGAATGAAAATTAAATCGCAATGGTGCTTCTCGCTCCTGCGGCCCAGACGTAACAAGGGTGAAAGTGGTGCTGCAGCTTGCTAAAGCCGAACAGTTGTTTTCTGTTAACACACAGCCTTAAAAAATGCGATTTGGGAAGCTTGTTAGAGAGCTAGTGTTAACATCTAGCTTCAGTGCAATTGGGCCCATCTGGGCTGCAAGCCCCCCTCGCGCCCTGCTTTCCTGCTGCAGCTGCATCCTCCCGACCCACTCGTCTTCCTCGCCTGTTCCCCGCTTCCCTGGAGCGCATGCTGGACCTCGAGGTTGTGGGTGGCAGGTCCCGGCGCTGCCTTCTGCCTGCAAACACCTTCCCCGTCCATCCTGGCCCATGGGACCGAGCAGCAGTGCCGGGGGCCTGAGCTCGCTTTCCGCAAGGACAGGGAGACGGGGAGCAGTGGCTTTTGGGCACCGCGACCCCCCGGTCGCTGTCCTGCTGCGCTCCCACACGGGCAGCGGTGGTGGTGCCTGGGGGACTTCGCTCGGTCCCCGCGGGGAACAGCATCCTGGCAGCGTCTTGGCCCACAAAACTCTTATTTCTCCCTTCACTGAGGAGGCAAAAAGAAGTTTTCCACTGCCAGGAAGCCTTGAGCCATCTGTCGTGCCTTCCTCTGCCTCTCTCTTCTCCTCCATCCCTTACTTCCACTTCCACCCTTCGCTGGCTTCCCTCGCCGCCTGCCTCACGCCCTCCGCGACGCTGCACCTCCTTCCAGCTTCTCCCTCTCTCCTTCCTGCGCAGCGGCGAACCTGCGGAGCGGGGAGCCACCCACTTCCCCCATTAAGGCGGACACTTTGGGGGACTCCTGTCTCCTCTCTCCAGCTAGGAGCTGATTTTATCTGCCCCCAGGGGATGGTTTTCATAACGCGCCAGACAGCGCGGAGGTGCGGAGGCTTCCGGCCCTCGCACTAACCTGCATTCCAGCATTAAAGATAATGGATACAATGGAAAATCAATGGAGAATATGTAACTTTATCCCATTCATAGCTTCATATTGCATTACACTGTGGCCTTCAGATGCATAAAAATGATATATGGCTGAACTTGGCAGAAAAAAAGAACACAGGAAGCAAGTATCTTTGGTAAGGATCACAGCCTAGGTGTAACCAAAATAGCAAATAGACCTGGATATCTTCTGTTTTTCATGAAATTTCTGTGCATAATTGTCTTCCAGTAATTGTGAGGGTGTAAAAAATAAATCAAGGCTTTGTGCATATTACAGATTTCCCTTGAGTGGGATAAAAGAGAGAGAGAGAGAAAAAGAAAACGACTGCTTGAGTTTCCAGCCTCAGCCAGATGCCAAGTCCGTCAGAAATACTGCTCCTTGATGTTATATCAGCGGAGGAAATTATTGCTGCTATTATCTGCCCTTTGGTCAGAAGCATATTCTGCACCTTGGCTAATGTGCCTTTGCGGTGCAGCCACCTGCACTTTTTCGAGGAGTTCATCTAATTACAGGGTAGATGAGTCAGGCTGCGTTTCCTATGGGCTGTCTTCGAGCATAGGAAGTTATTAATACCGATTAGCTGAAAAAGTCCAGGTCTTCAGCGAGACGTTTCCTGGCTAATATTAGACACACCTTTTATACTTTGAGGTGTGATGGCTGATAAGAACCAGTAGCACCACAGCAAAGGTTTTACAGCAGAGGGTGCTGGGCAGGATAGGCCGTCCCGAGAGGTTTTTTTCTTCCACCTCTGAATGAATCCTAGCAGACGGGCTAGAACGAGAAGGGAAAACTAAAGGTGAAGGGCAGAGCCCAGGATGCACGAGTCCCTTAGGAAACGGCGCAACACCAGCACTGCGTTGCCTCCGGTCGCGGTGCCCGGCAGCCGCGGAGAGGTGGTGTGAAATTTTCCCGGCCATAGAAAGAAGCACGTCCCCGAAGGAAAGCCCAAAGTTCCTAGGATGGGCTCGGTGGGGACCTGACGGGAGTCCCCTGGAAAAATTTCAGATGGTAAATCAAAAGGTTGAAAAGAGTCAGGCGGCGTTACGGAGATTTAGCCAAGTCGTGCAAAGGGGAAAATAATACCAACAGGGAAAGAGGGGGGATATGGAACACAGCCAGAAAATTCCTGAGATACAAGTGATTATACCTTGCAAAATAGGTAAAATAATAAAGTCCCAGCAAGCAGAACTGGAAACCAGAGGGGCAGCGATTAAATGCTTAAACATGCACAAAACAATCTTGTATCGCAGATGCCCCACTGTTTTATCTTTTGATTTATTTCACTTTTGCAAGCCACAGAAAAATTGTACGTGATGGTTTTTCCTTTTCTGTTCCCTCTGCTGAGCTTACAGAGCTTGCCAAACTTGGAGAACTTCACAGAAATCAAGACGAAAAAGCTTCCTGGCTGGCTGGATTTTCCATTGCTTTCTCAGCTGTACGGTGGTGGCTACTCTAATTTATCCTGCAACCAGAGGGCACAACTGCACGCAGCACAGGCATGGCAGAGAGGAGCGAGTCACTGCCAAATAGCACCGTATCTGCTCTGGCATCTAAAGAAAATTGATTTTAGGTGAAAGGGATGGATTCTCCTCTCACATGGGGGAAATCAGGAATACTTTTACTGAGGGCTGTGGCATTACATGAGCACCACCTGGTGAGAAAGGGGAAGCTGGCTTAAGAAATGCTTTTCTTGCGAGGTCCCTCGGTTTTAAATTCTTAGTTGCACTTGCAGAGTACGTCATACCAACAGGAAATTATGCTTCCTTTCTCCCACACTTTCCTGGTTTCGATTTCAGTTCCTCCCGTCTAATATCAGCCAGTGCAGATAAAGTTATTTTGCAGTCACAATCTGGTGCTTCTCCAAAGCATTTTTAGAAATAGTAACTATTGTTTATAACATTATCTCTTGTAAAAGGGAGAACCATTATCCCCATTTTACAGGTGTGAAAATCAAGGCAATGAAGTGCAGCATTTGGTCATGGTGTTGAAAGGAAATTATGTTCAACTGGCAGCACTGACTTCATGTAACTTATCCCGCTTCTTGACTGTAGATCAGAGTTAACAAAGTCATACTCTATAAATATCTGCCAGCAAGTATATGTGGGCCTAATATGAATGTAAAAAACCTAGCCTATCCTCAAACTTTGCTTCAGTGTCTGAATGCATCTTTGTACCTAGTTTTAGTCTATTTGGTCTGAAAGCCATAACTTGAGTCACATAGAAATCTTGGAAAGAAGACGGCCAGAACAGGGCTTCTGGTGCTGGAGACCGCTACCCAGTGCTAACCTGTGCGGCTCATGTCTCAGTTACAGACGGGATGGAAAATCTGAGCCGGTTTGGCCAGGAGCCTATCCTGGATTTGGACTCTCCTTTTTTTTCTCAAGCAGTATGTGAAGTTACTGCTCCACTTTGCAATAGAGCAAAGCAAGATGCTCCCATTTCTGATTGCTGGAATGGGGATGGATCTGATTTATAATGTAAAATGGCATGCATAGAAGTAGGCAAGAAAGGAAAAAGAAAAAATCAGTCACAAGCTACTTCTAGGGAATCATGAAAAAAAAAACAGAGGATAGAATTTCTTCCTTAGTGAATTGTTTTTGTTCGGGAACATTTTAGTCCTAAAGCAAATCCAGAGACTGTTGTGAGTATGTGACATATGACTTGTATCTCCAAAGTTTACAGCAGATGATTGCAACAGATTAAGATGACATTTAGGCAGCTGAAGGCACATTTGCTAAGTTATGTTTCACAGGGAAAAATATACTGCCTAGTGGAAACGTTATGTTGTTGTTGTTGGGTGGCAGTTTGGATTATTATTAGAGGCGGCAAGGATCTATGTGGTATTTGCACTTGAAACAAGAAATTTTAAGCTACTTGAAACTTAGGGGCTGGGCCCTTCTTTGTTTGCTTGCTTTTGTATTGCTTGGGTTTCTGTGTGTGCATATTTTAACTAATGCAAAAATAGAGCCTCTTTTATTGCAACATTTCGCGGAATTTTCCAGTTTAAATAAGCCAGTTTCCAAATAAAAAGAAAAAACCCTGATGAAAAGTTGGCTTCTAAATGTGAAATTGTTCATTGTCCACATTCCATTGGCTTTTAAAGGAAGAAAGTAAAATATTTCTATAATGAAGGAAACACACATTTTAGGCAGGGTGTAGCCACCCTCTATTAAATGGTAAAAAATTTGTGTCAAATTGAGGAGGATGTTTTTTCCACCATTTTTACATACTTCTGGGTTGCCTTATTCTGCTTGCAGAATCCAATCAAAGGCACCCAGTGGATATGATAGCGATGCTTGGGAATGAAAAATATCTGCGATTTCCAAACCTCTGCTCATCTTTGAGGAGCTGCCAGGCTTGTGTTACGGGTGACTGTGTAAATACATGGGATCCACTGCGGGTCTCCTGGCTGCAGCGCTGTTAAGCGGATGCCGTCGGCTCTCGCGCCTGCTCCCATTTCCTGGCCTCGGCCGCCCGGGGAGCCTTTCCACCGCTGCCGCAAAGCGCTGCGGGCTCAGTGTTGGTACCCTGCATCTGACCTGCCGCTCCGGCTCTTATCCTGCCCCCTGTGTGCTGGAGACTGAGACATTGGAGAAAGCTCTTATATTTTAGGGGGTTTCGGCTCTGGGGTAGCGGGTCCATACCCTGTGGCTGGTGGGGGAATAGCTCTGTTCTGTCTCACGGCTTGAAGCCTGTGCTGTGGCCCTGGTCTCCGAGGGGAGGGATGGTTGTGCATCCACGCATATATCACTTATATAGGACCATGGGTTACACTGTCTTGCATTAATGGGGGGGAAGAGTGCTAAAGCCCTTGGGAAGGTTGCCTGAAGTGTTGTGAGATACTCCGGAAACAGGCGTGGGATGTCCAAGGTGCCAGCAGACCCCAGGGCCACACGTGGACAGAGCAGGAGCTAATCTGGAGGGCGAAGGGATCTGGGACCCCTCTCTCCTCCCAGTAAATCAACGCCTTGGTTATCACAGCAGATTTCACTTTTCCAGATAAGGTTCAGAGTTTTCCTAAGTGTTTCAAAGGCAGATAATATCTCTGCAGGTTCTAACACTGATTCCTCCCAACCTGAGCCAGAGTGACTCAGATGCTGTAAAAAGGAGCCAGGAAAACTATTTAAAGGGTCTTAATTATAAAGCACTTGTTTCCCTTTAGTCTTCCTTTGCTCTGATTTTTTTTTTTTTTCCTGTTGGTATGTAATAGGCTGAGCTGCGACAGGAGCAGGGAGAGGCCCAACACCCTGCAGGATTTTTACAGGGTCACATATCCCCTGCCAGGTTCTGAAAAAGAGAAGAGCAAAGTGGACACACATAAGCAGTATTTGGGCTATGTCCCAAGGGAATAAAAGACCCCCAAAAGCATTCAAGATAGGTTCTCTACTGGAAAAACTGGCTCTAACCCAGAAAATCCTTGTCTGTATATAAATAGGGGGCTCACACAGGCTAATGTCCAGAAGGACAACTTTAACATCTACTCCAGTCTTGTGGATATTAAATTACACCCACTTACTTCTTTTTTGAGTCAAATAACTTACATTTGACTAAAGCTTATGTTGTATTTGCCTAATACGTAACTGCCCCCCAACCCCAAGCTCCAGCCCTTGATGTGAAGAGAGGACAAGACGCCAAACGATCCACCTCTGCCCTCGGGGGGTTGTCCCAATGCCCTCATGCAGACCTGCGTGCAGGGCTGCTCACGTGAATTTGCCTGGCTTTCACGTCTTCGGCTTGCTTCTCACTATGACTTGTTTTAAAGTATCATTTAACAGGCCATCATTTCACTGTCTCAGACACCTTAAGTCACATAATGAAGCTCTATCACTGACTCCTTTTAGAGCAGTCAAAAAGACTGAAGTCTTAAGTATTCATCATATCTTCTACAGCATTAAAAACACTATTGAGGCTCTTCTTGGTGCCACTTCCAGTTCTTCAGCACTTTTTTTAAAGGCACTGTATGCAGTATGTCAGTTTGTGGCTCTCTAATGCCGTATGCTGCTACATCATCTTCCTGTTCCTGCATTATTAATTTGCCATTTAAACACCCAAGGTTTGCATTGGCTTTTTGAATGCATGGCCATGCTTTGGGTGAGAGCTTGTTCGTCTGTCTGTGCCCTGGAATCAGCACATCTTTCTCGCAGCCACTGCTTCCGAAAGCAGAGCGCCCCTTTCGGTAGGTCTGGCCCGTTTCATCTGCATTTCATTTCCTCTGCAGCAGCTGCTGAAAGCCACAAATCCCAGGTGATCAAATTTTGCCCAGAAATCGATCAAAACACACATCTAAATATTTTATTCTTACTGAAAAGGATTTTTTTTTTAAATTCAGATAGCTAGAATCAAATATTTAATTTTAGGTTGAAGTTTGGCCAGTGCTTAGTTTGGGGGATGGTTTTGAAGGGATTTTTTTTTTTTTCTCCAAAAACTAAAGTCAAACTTTGAATCAAAATTCAAACTAGTCACATCTCTTTGAACATGCTATATTGTAGGAACTACCATTTCCTATGAAGCACCGTGAACTGTCCTGATGGGCAAGTGGTGGCACACATTTAAGCTCACTACTCTGCTACATTTCTGAATTTAACCTTACATGGAAGAAAACGTGGTGGTTGCTGGTCCCCTCAATCCCTTTGCCCTTCCCAAATACACTTTTTTCATTATGTCCTTCCCTAACACTGGCAAGGGGAAAGGAGGGAGACAGGCTGCCCTGTACAGTCGCTTCTCAACAGAGACCACCTCTTTCAACAATCTTCCTTCTGCCAAGACTAATCAGCAGAAGGCGAGTTAAGAGGTTATAGTTATTAGTCTAAAAATAGATTGATTTAACCTGACAAAGCCTGAAAATACAGCCTAAAAAAAGACTGATGTATTTTTCTATATTCCCCTAGACATATATTACTTGATAATGTAGAAGATGATGCAGCAAAATAACCCCTGAGTCTGCAATTGCCTTTTGGGAGCTGAAAAATTGCCTGAGTAAGGTGATAGAAGGATCACAGAGGACAGCAAAAGTCAACCTTCTTGATGTGGAAACTGGGTCAGCCAGAGAATTTGGCTAAAACAGGACATTTGTAGCACTTTACTGTACCCATTAGCAACTCCAAGAAGTGCAAATAAGGGAGATTTTTATTTTCTCAAATAATGCAAAATTGCACTGAGAGGGGAAAACTCCTCAAAGGTTTTTTCAGCTTAGTTCAGCGTTATGGTCTAAAAGGCTAACCAGGAAAGATGAACAGAGATGGGTTTGTAAGCATCAACTTGAGTAGCCCAGCTTTGATGCTGCTGCAAAATTTACTGCCAGAAAAAAAAAAAAAGGCTGAATTATCTAGACTTCATACGAGTCCTTGATATATACTTTGGCACTAGCCACTGACCTAAGCTGGCCTGGGAAGACTCAAAAGCTTGAACCAGAGGCAAAGGAGATACCCTACATGAAAGGGTAAAGAAGGGTAGAGGAAATGTGTGGTCCTGGCACAGTGAGGTCTTCCAGGATGAATTGGCAATGGATCTATTTATAAATTCACAAGTGGGCTTTGACAGTCAGTATCAGTGAAAGAAAAAAAAGCCACTCCAAGAGTCTGCGGAAATGTTTTATAGAACATGGCTTGGTCTTTGCAACTATTCATTAGAAAAAGCAACTTTTATAGAGGAATATGTAGGCTGTTGAGAGCAGCACTTGCTGCTGCTTGGTGGCTTGCAACATCTTCATGTGACTTGGAACATTGTTCAACCCTTGTAAAACAAGAAAAATAGCACTGCCATTAAAAGGAGGGAAAGCAGTTCTCTTACAGTCTTTCATTTTACAGTTAAAGGGGAGGAAAAAAAAAAAAAAAACAGGCTGCCAAAAAGGCCTTTAATCATGCAAGATAATCCAGAAGAAAACTTCTGAAGCGCCTAACACAAGCTGCTCCCCTAGCCTGGGACAGAGAAGAGGTGATGTGAAGTAGAAGAGTCAAGTCATATAGGTTTACATCATGGCAGGCAAACACCAAAAGAGGAGGTAGGCTGGCAACTGAGCGTAACCGTTGTGAGCACGCACAGGCAGTGGACGTGGGCATGTGAAAACAGGTACAGAACAAGGGATCAGTCCTTGTTTGGTGTCAGTGATGGGGGAATCTGTCCAAAAATGACTTAAACCAACACTAAAAATTGCATCTCTGAGGTTTGAGCCGGGAGACTGATTAGCCATGGTAGCAAAGAAATTACTGACCACTCTGAATTTCATTAGACTAGGGTGAGGAAAGGTATTCACAGAAATCTGGTGGAAATTCCCTTTTTAAAATGTGGTTCAGAGCTGGAGGAGGGAAGGTATAGACACCTCATTTGCAGTGTGTGACGCCTTTCGCCTCCAGGGCCAGAAAGAGTCATAACAACTCCCTCCTGTGATAGGTTTCCAACAGAGAAGTGCAGCATGGTTGAGACCTGCACGGAGGTTCGGGGATCTGGGCTTTTGTGGCGCAGGCAGGGATTCCTGTTTACCTACTGAGCATTTCTGATAAACAGCAGAAAGTTATAAAATGAGAAATGACTGAGAAACATGGATATTGTAGATGTGGAGGGGCAAAGCATTGAAGAGGAGGTGGAGTGCAAATAAATTCCCAGAATTTTTCTTGGACTAGTGCCAGCGCAGGACTGTACCTCTAAATGGGGAGAAACAACAGTCTGAGGCACGTTCTGAAAAGGAATCAGGATTTCTTTTCCAGATCTTGTAAAGACACATGTTTTAATCAACTGGTCCAGGAGAAGATAGGTGCTGGCAGAAGCTGGCTCATTAAGCAATCACTCTCAATTTACTAGTAACAAAAAGAGAAGTAGACTATTGAGAAAATGGATTAGCTAAGCATAATTAAACCTTCAGTCAGCCCCTGAGCTTCATGCAGTTCTTTTAGTATGAAATAAGATGGCAGCACTGGTTTCTGAGTACATTTTGGGAAGCTAAATTCAATCACTTCAAAAGACGGATGGCTGCTTGCATGAAGAGCTGGTGCTCAGACTGCTGTAGCAGATTCAATCTGGCTTTCCATATCAGATTTGGAAAATGGGTGTTGGAAAGAAGCGGTGGATACAAAAGACAGGGGAAAAAAAAAAAAAGCCCTGTCCTTAGTGCAGGACAAGCCTTGTAGTCATGTAAAGGGATGGCTTTCAGCTTGAAAATACATCATCCACTAATAAAGAGGCTGCTGTGTGGCATGTGTTGGTTGTCCAGCGTGCTGTATCTAGCTGATATTCTGGTGCATGCCAAAATCTTTGAAGGGGAATTTATAAACCATTTATAAGTGGTCTGTGATAAGCTCAAGGCAGCCCATCTCAAATAAAAAAAAGTGAGGTGCTCCGAAAAGAAATAATTTACTTCTCACGCACTGTGGGGGAGAACACCAGCGATGGAAAAGAGCTATTCAAGTTAAGGCAGAACCACAGCATGGAAACAACCGGGTATAAACTGCCCAGGAATAAATTTAAATTGGAAACTGGAAGGAGTTCTGTCCTGGATATGTTTTTATAGGAGAAGTGAGAAAGAGTTTATGAAAGAGAGAGCAGATTCCAAAGAAAGAATAGATATTCCTCAGGGACCCACTGCAAAGACAGATGGAACAAAAACAAGCAGGAAGATTAAAAATTCCCTAGGAGGTTTGTATAGGAGAGATCTCATATTGAGCCTGCAGTATGAAAACATCACAGCAAAAAATAGTGGCTGCTTGATTATGCCTGTGCTATTTAAAATCTGTCCATGCTCCTCTTCTCTGCTTGGTGTGGACCCAGCAAGAGGCAGGAGAAGATGGGCAGAACCTGCCATTCCCCTGGAGGATAGGAGGCTCCCAAAGAGCTTGTTTGGTCTCCGGTTAGTGGTGGTGGCATAACTGCTGTCTTCTCTTCCCCAGTGAAATAGCCCCTCTGTTTAGTGTCAGCTGAAAAAAGAAAAAAAACAAAAACATATGGCAGAACACAGGGTAAATGCTTAGAAGCTGAGTTGTGAGGCTAGGAGGATATCAAGGCATTCCCAGCACATTTCTATTTCCCTTAATAAAGGGGCTGGATGTTATTTGATAGAGCAGGGTGGGCAAGAACAGCAAGGGAGAAAGCAAACATAAAGCACATCCTGAAAAAGAACAAAGAACAAAAGCTTTTGGGCAGCGTGGTAGCCAGCCCAGGGCCTAGAGGGTGAGTGAAGAAACGGCCTCCTGCTGTTTGATCCCACCCTGTCCTGGCAAATGGGGATCAGTTTGCATTTCCTATAAATAAACAGAACGGCAGTGAAGTGGCATCTGGCTCAGCCTATGCGTGCTCCTAGTGGAATCACTCTGAAACCATCCACATCGAGGAAGTGACAATATGCCCACGTGTACCTACACATGTGTTGTACCGACATACTGGAACCATAGTCAGGAGTTACAGGTCTCGAGCTATTTATTGTCCAAAAAGTTATATGCTACAGACTTGCCCTGTACACTGCACCAAAAGCCATTTGCTTTGAGCTCCCCTTCAAAGCACTCTAAAATCTGCGGTCTCTGGGTGTGATCCAGCCTGCTGCGTGCATATAGTGCCCCTTATCTTGAAAGAAAGTGAGAAAATAACTAAGCTTCTTTTATGGTAAGGCAGGTTCCTGGTTGTAAAGGAGGAACATGAATTTCAGATATGCTGAACATGCTGAAATTCTTTTGGTTTAATATTCCTGCTCTCTCATTCTTTGAACAGTCATTTCTTTTAATCCTTTCCTGTACCTCCTTGTTGCTCTTCAGCTTTTGATATCAGAGCACAGCTTTTATGAAAAAAGTGAATTTTGAAGTAGACTCTGAATACTTCGAATCTCTTCATCCTGAAGTTCATGAGAGGACACTCACGTCCTCAGTCCATGCTGAGTTTAAGGGAATCATCTGCATTCTGAATGAGAACTTGCCAGGAAGTATTTTTCTACTCCCACCCAGAAGTTTGGCCCTGAGCATGTGAGCCCGGCCTTTAGCTTCGTAAATTTGGGATCAGCCTGTATTGAGCCTTGACTCACTCGTTCCCTGTGCGCAAAAAGGATTCTAATTGCTTGTTGGGATAAAACCCAAGCATTGCACATGGAACATCAAAAAATGCATGATAAAACTCTAACTGGATAACAAACTTGTATGTGATGTTAGAAACCAGTAGAGCATGTGGTATGAACTAGTAACATTATTACATAACATATTTCTGTATGTCAAAACACAGAGTAGTGGTATGGCTCTGTTATTTGTTTCCAGAAGTTAGATTTTCTGATAAGCCAAGAGTCGAGCTCTCACTGCTATAAACTATTACTTCACTTTTGAAACGACCGTGGCTCTCAAGGTTCATAGGCCTTGAGACTTTGGCTTAAAATAAAGAGCTGTTAAACAGCTGTAAACTGCAGCCACAGTAGTCAACTCAGCTGTCCCGCGATGTAGAATTCGAGCACTTTCCATGAGGAAGCAGGGTGTTTGTCACTAAACAACAAAACCCCAGAATATCTTAAAACATCACAGGGCAGTGGTTCAAGAGGGTGTGACTCCTGCTAGCGCCTTGGCAGCCTCAGGAAAGAATGCATGTTTTTGTTTTGCTTTTTTAAATGCCTCCTGGGTATCGCTGCTGAATGGTCTTCTAATCTGCGAGCAAGTCCTCCACTTTGGGGTTATTTTAAAGCCGACATGTAGAAAGCTACTAGGGTTAACAGAGTTAAACTTTACCATGCGATCAAGCTTTTTTTCTCCTCCTTCAAAACATTTAGTGAAGCAACCCTGCACTGTTAACTGCGGATGAAAACAGGGCATTGGGATTCTCACGGGGTCCCAGGCCTGCAGCTCAGGTGGGAGCGGTGGCGAATGCGTGATCCCCATCGCTTTTCCTAGGTCACCGCCCGAGGGCTCAGGCCACCTGCACAGCACCTGTGGGCAAATGCAGTGTAATTACCCTGAAGATCTCCACCTACTTGCAGCTTGCCTCTTCATTCATATCAAATCCTCGGCTCCGGCAGAGAGGCTGTGACAAGCTTTTTCCTTGAATGAAAGGGCCTCTCGTTTTGTCTGGAGATGTACCCGGAGGTTTATCCATGCTTCAGCTGTTGCTGTTTGCAGGACAGACAGAAGGCTTAGGAATACCACCAGCAAAGACAGACCACGTATCTCAGGTAACACCAAAGTGCAGATATTCTGAATATACCCCTGGTCTAGCCTGAGCCACCCTTGCCATTTCTGCAGGATGCCCCTAATTTTTGTCTGTTCCCATCTGTGACGCTGTTCATATCCCCAGGATGTGAATGAATTAAAACCGAGGCGGGGGTGTAAATAGGTGACCCTATTTTGTATGGGGTCAGCAAAGACTGGGCACTGCTGGCCCCGAGCCCCCAGTGCGATGCAGGAAAGCGGCAGAAACATGCAGCAAGGGACAGTCCCTGCCCTCAAGCGTGTTCAGTTTGAAAAGCAAGTGGGACTACGCGGTGTGTGTGCGCGGGGAGCAAGGGGGCGGCCAGCAGGAGGCTGGTGCAGGAGCTGCAGAGAGGCCGGACAAGCCCACGGGCAGGGGCAGCAGCTTGTCGCAAGCGTAAGTGATGCAGGATGCTGAGCTCAGCACGGGGAGAGGCAGAAGCGCTAAGTCCTGCCTCGTCCTGCCTGCTCAGCGGCTCCCTCTGCGCTGAACAACCCCGTGCGGGAACAGCAGATCCCTGGCTCAGGGGGCCACATGTAGCAAGCGGTGCCTGGCAGGGCTAAATCCCCCGTAAAATATGAGCTTTCTCATATTGCAGGCTGAAATCCCATGTCCGATGTCGTATTTTCCTCTGTTTGACTCCTTTCTCCCTTTCCCAAGCTGTGGCCTCGGGAACTCGCAATCCCCCAGCCACGTCGGGGGACAAGTTTTGACCCTGACATCTGCACTGGGTGATGGGACCTGGAGCAAGGGGCATCTCCATCACATGGACTGATACAGGACGAGTGTCACCTGAGCCGGCAAAGGGCTCATGACCCTCTTATGAGACCTATTACGGGATGGGGCAAGGGGCCTGTGTCCTGGGCCTTGCCATTTCAAAGGTGGTGGCCACCGCAAGCCAACAGTCCTCATGGTGCAGATGAGTAACTGCTGGGGAAGAGCCACTTCCCTGAGCTGGCTTTCACTTGTAGATCTAGCAACTGCAGCGCACCTTCTGCGTGGAAAGGCATGCCAAGGTAGATGCTGGCAAGCATGCAGAGCTCCAGCGTTTTTCTACACTGGTTTACCATATGATGCCTTTTTTCTTTCTTGCAAGTAAAAGAAATGTTTAGAAACAAGCCCAAGCCACAGATTTCAGATCAGGATCCAGATTTTTTTTTTAAATACCCTAAAGTTGGGAAGTGTTTGCCCTAGAACAACAGCTGGACTGTGTTCAGCTTTCGAAAATAACCCTGCCCAGAATCCAGACTCTGGACCCCACCCTCCAGGCTCATGCCTCTTTCTTTAACAAAAGTGGAAATAAAAGTTAAATCTCGTTTTGTCTGAAGTTCTTGGTTCATAACACATTCCATTTTTTATTTTTGCTTTCTTAATAGTTCCTGGCTGCTGCAAATGTGGTCTTTTGCCCTCTCTTGCCCTCTCAATCAGCGGTTTTCCAAACCTTGTCCTTCAGGGGTTAAGCAAAGGAAGCCTGAGAGAAACTGCCGCTAATTAACTTTGACAGCTGAAATCCTTGAAATTGCTATTGAACTTGGAACCTTGTGCGCTATTGTTCTTTGCTCCTCCGCTGGAGTTTTGCGTGATGGTGGTTTGGATGGAAACATTTTTGGGCAGGTCCTTGGAAAAACAATGGGAAAAAGCCCTTTTAAACAACCCCGTGAAAGCCAGCAATGCCAATACTGACCAGAATTTACAGATACAATTTCATGCATCTGGAATTGAAGGGGAGCTCCCCCCACCCCCAGGTTGATGGCAGACTTTCTCTTGTCCATCTGGGCTCAGAAAAGGAGGGACCAATCCCTTTCTAGATGTGAGGACTGACTGATGGGGCAATATATTTATCCAGGTGACAGCTCTGGGGTGAAAACGGCGTTCGGGTAGAACAGGTTACCGTTTTTAGCCTACCAGGCAACTGCTACTTATGGCATGTGCTGGTATTATTCATAATCCCAAAAGATTCACTTATTACAAGGTATTACTCTGAGATACTTTTTCACTGTTTTTTCTGCTTCTTGTAATGAACGCAACACATCTGGATAGCTATCTGTAACTGCACTGGAGATGGCACAGAGAGTGAGAGAACAAAAAATGAGGGATGTCAAAACTTTATCTTCACTGGTTGTCAGCCACTGGCAAGCAATATTGGTTTTGGTCCTGTCTTTTTAATCCCTAACTGCATGCAACAGGGCAGCCTATAAAACTACTTTGCCATGTTATTTCAATTTTGCTAAGGGATAAGGCCTGTGATCCCTCGACAGACACTCTCTCTGTCTTTGTGGAATATTTTTGAGCAAAAAGGGCTTTTGGATTTGACCCAATATTTTTCTTCTTGTGGATTTATGGTTTTCTGGCCTTTCTAAACAAGAATACTATATCCATGTGTGTAATTGTGACACACAGTCCTTCTTTTTTTAATTAACCTGATTGCCAGTTTCATACGAACCCAAGCAGAAACGTGGGACAACGTACAAGCAAGCTCTCCTCTATGTTACATAGGATATCTTCTGTCACCGTCAGAGCGGTACCACAGAAACCAAGCAGAATGTACGTGATAAGTGTGTTTGACGCTGCTGAAAACAGCTCTCCTGTAAGGAGACTGTTGTTTGAGCAATCTCGCCATGCTCCCGCTGGAGTCCACAAGAGCTGCCATGGTCTAGAGAAGTTATTCCCAGTCCTGGTCTGCTGGCAGCACAGTGCTGTGCCCTCTTCCCACCGAACAGCACCCACCTCCCCATCACTAAATGTATGTCCGGGTATGGGACAGATAGAAACGACTTCCCTTCCTTGGTATCAGGCCCTGTATTTAGCCACTGCAACAGGTGATGCTTCCAATTCTGAGCGCTCTGGCTTCTCGGTTGGCCCTGAATGAACCATGTGATAAAACAATAATAAAAATAAGAAATAATGCAGAAATAAGAATCCTGTAAGCCACTGCCCATTTTTGAATATAAAGTGAATCTTAAGTGAATCTTATGAATTTTTTTTTTTTTTTAACTCTGCCTTTCTGTACAGCTTGTATGCTATAGCGATATGGCACAGGCTTCAGCTGATGCAAATCCCAGAGGCTCCACTGAAACTATCGTTTCATTCTTGATTTACACTCACCTTAGTGAGACAGTCCCTGTGCTATTTCTATTCAGATAAGGAGCTCATGGAAGTTGTTATCAGAGCATGTAACCCTCAATTTTTTTCTGACTTTAGAGGCAGATAAGAAACCAGATCTTTGGAAGCCTCTTGAATTGATGTGCTTTGATTTTTTTTTTTTTTTTTTTTAAGAGAATTTCTGATTTGCAACTGTGATTGCTCTTGCAAATTTATCAGGCCCTTAAAGTTATTTCAATGCGTCTCCATGGTTAATTCTCTTTGCTTGCTTTGTGATTAAAACTAATAGGAGTGGACTGCAAATTCATGCCATGTTCCTGTATACCAGAGTAATTACAAAGCAGGCTCTGACAATATATTTGCAATGCAGTCTCTCATCCAGATTTTTACTGGGAAATATGCCTGCTTTTTCTCATATAAAATTTCTCATATACTTACTTTCTGTGCATTTAGAAAGTTTACGGGGTTTATTCATCCTTTAATGCCTGACAAAAGAACACTCATCAAAATATCACTTCTGCTCTTGGAGACTAAGAGATAATTTATTGTCCTTTGTTAACTTATTCTGGGTTTGATGTCTCTGTCATGTACTCGATACGGACATATCTGCAACTGGAAAATTCAATTTGTTATGAAAACCTTCAACAAAGGCATTTCTGACAATACCAGCCAGGACAGCGTACAGCTCTGACTGTGATTATGTGTCTGTGTGAGAGGAACAGCAGAATGTGCAAGGGAGCAAACAGAAAAGGCAGCAAGGGAGCCGAGCTGCAGCCAGACATGTGCTTGGAGTCTGACCTTGAGAAAATCTCAGACAGGGAGACTGAATATGGGTATACAGTTGTTCGCAATGGGACCAGGTGTTGCCCCACCTGTCATTTGATTCCTGCCCTGTTCAAAGAGACTAGATTTGGTTAATAAAGAGGACTTGGGTTCATAAAGAGGATTTGACTATTGAGTTAAAAAAAAATAATGCCATAGTGAATTTCTTCTCTTATTGGAAACAACTTGTGAGATCCCAAATGCCATCTAACTGCTAGAAGATAACACTGTAAGGACCAGCTAAAGGGCTTGAGGAGTATAGAAAAATAGTGTAATTTCTATAGCACAAAATGAATTCATCCCTGTTCTCTTGGACCTCTTTTGTAAGAGCAGAATGGCCGGTGGGACGTAATCTGTGGCTTGAGGAAAAACAACTTCCTTCTTGATACAAATCCTACTTGGTGCATCAGAAAGCAGAAAACTGAAGCAGATTCAAAACTGAATCCTGGAGTAACCAGCGCTGCTGAGCCAGCATGCAGTGGAGCCAGCATGCAGCTGAGCCCGTGGAGGTTTTACATACCCCCTCCTGTGAGATGTGGCTGGGCAGGACCACCCTGGGCACATGTCCTTCTACCAAAGTGGTCAGGTCATAAATCCTTATACAGACTGGACAGCAAGCTGTCCAGACACATGGAAAAGGAGCATCAGCCTTTGGTCCATGGTTGTTGCTAATGGCTAGAAATGTTCATTTTAGAAAATGAGGTAAGCGTAAAGCTACTATAGGGTGGAAAGCTTCCAAGCCTGATCCTGCCTCATGCCCCCACTGCTCTTAGGCCGGAGACCAGACCTTAGTGGCAAGCTTTACCCTATGGCAAATATTTACTGCGATGTTGTAGTCCCTCAGGGTAGAAAAAAGGGTTTATGATGGAAATGATGATGGAGTATTAAGTACGGTGGTGCTCGTGAACTGCACAGCTATAACAACAACCCCAAACCAGTAAATAGGGAAAAGGCCTTCTCTGTCCAGATGGTGAGGCAGGCAATATAGCCCTACTGTATGCAACACCAGAGACTTTCCAAATCCTGCTCCAAATCTTTTAATCCCTTCAGTCCTTAACGGTTCAAAATTACATCATCATTTCCTCCATTTCAGACAGAGCTTTACTCCTTCTGCTCCATAGCTGCAATGCGGTCTAACAGGTCTCATACTTCTTAATCTTAAATGGAAAAATGTATGTCAAGTCAAAACAAAGCACGGTTTCTGGACCTCCACAGGGGATGTGGAGGGTGTCTCATAAATCCATATATGATTAAAGGCAGCTGCAGATTGACAGGGACATTTTGAACTTGTCAGTCCTTTGTGTAACGTATAGCTGTTGCAGCAAGCCAGCGGTGGCAAGCTGAAGACAATGAATTTCTTGCACTTCCTAGTCTTATTGCCAAGGACCAGGAAATAGATGCCTAATTGGCCTTGAATTTGCCAGTGCCCTAACCCAAACCCCAGTACAAGCACTACTAGTTTTCAGCCTTGCCACTTATCCTAAAATCTTTTAATCTCTTGTTGCACTAGCAGAGAACATGGAGAAACACAATGAATTCCTTTCTAGTAACCTGAGAATATCAGCTAATGGAAAAAAACAAAAAAGTGTTCTGCAGCTATATTAAATTTTCAGGGTTTTTTCACTCTCCCCCCAAACTGGCTGAGGTCAACATTTTTTTGTATGTCCTTTAGATTACAGCAAACAGCTTGCAGGGGAAAAGAAAAACCCAAACTCCCCAAACAGCTTGAACCACATCCTCTGTTGGCATAAACTGATGTAGCTCTCCTTTTTATACCAGCTGAGGAGCCAGGGTACTGCTGCTTTTATTTGCAGCTTCGCAACACAGTTACCATAATAAAGTAAGATATTGAGAGGAGTTTTGCTCCAAGTGACACCATAAGTTAGTGGAGAGCAAGAACTGTGTTGGCAGAAGTGAATGGGGCACTGTGCACAGAGCCCATCTAGCACTGGCCTTTGTCTTGCAGCCAGACTCCAGGATCCATACAGACGCATCCAAGGACCTGGCTTTGCATTTTGTCTCCTGTTTTTATGAGCATCGAACTGATCTGTGTATTTAGAAAAAGGGAAAGGAAAAATAACAATGAAAACATGCATCTGTAGCATGCTGGCATTTCTGATTATTTAGCATGTATCACTATAAAAGTCGAGTGACTAAAATCATCTTGTTGCCTGTGAAGTTCAACCCATTGCCTGCATGTACTGACACTTTTAGGCAGGCAGCTCCTCACTGATGTTAGAAACAAGCACAGCTACATGAGGAAAGGAAAAAGATGTAGCTGATGGAAATGATCATGTTTGTTAGACCTCCATGATCAGCACCACTCTTGCATTCTGTTAGTATCTAAGCTAAAACTTTAAGTTCAGGTGGTTTCAGTTCCCCATGGACATTAGAGCAGCTGAAAATTTGGATAAAATACAAGTCGTCCCTGATGAGCAGTGAATGTCATAGCTGAAAGCTGGCTCAGGACATCATCTTTTACCCTTGTTGGAGAAATCCTCCAGCTGGACAGATTTCGCCAGCTCTTGGCTACTTGGAGCCCCCAACACAGGATGGAGAGGAGAGAACATCTGCCTCACACCCACCTTTAGCTTTCCATGCTTTTGGGAAAGTCCCAGCCCCATCTAAACTCTCTGCATGATAATTCCGTATCAAAGATACCTAATAAAGTCAATAATTCCTCTGTCAGCATGGTATTACATTTGAAGGATGGATCAACATTTGTCACTTTTTCTCCTCAATTTCAGGGAGGCAATGAAGTTTAGGCTGACACACCAATACTTTTAAGTACATGTAAAAAGCCACAAGCAAATTTAGCTACTGAGGTTTCCTTTACAATTCACAGGGAAACCCGTGCACCTGCCAATAAGATGTGCAAAAGCAAGGAGTTTATTGAACTGAAAGCTGCCTAAGCCAGTCAGTAGCAGAAGAGGTTGTAGCCGTGATCTCTCCCCCTCTTTGATAATTAGGCCCCTAAGCCTGGTTTTCAGAGAAGCACTTTCCTCTGTTCACCATTCCCAGTTCAGATTCTCCTCCTTTGGTGATGCTAGTCATGTCTAGCACTAGCTGGAAGGAGGAGGTGGCACCTAATCAAGATGTCAAGGGAACTTTGCTGGTGGGTGCTAGGGATTTAGGCAAAGGCAGGGTGAAAAGTTTGTGAAGAAGAGTTTGGGGGAATTTCAAGTTTGGATTTAGATGCAACTCCCAAATTTCTCAGAAAAGTCTTTGTAAATACTCATATTTTAATCTGGGAAAAGAGATACATTGGGAGTCACAAACCCCGGGATTAAAAACTGGAAAGATCCCACATTACTAGGGATGTACCGATGTCAGTTAGAGCTAAAACAAAAGGCTCTATGAAAGTCAGAAGGACTCTAATGTGCTCCAGAAGACCTTTTGGAAAATATGATTCCAGATTTCAGCATTTGCTGCCTGGAGGACCCCAGTTGTTTTTTGGGGGCTGAAAATAGCTGCATGGAGTTTGGAAGCAGTCTTTTTCAAAGACAAAGAGAAAGTAAGGAATGTGAACCCCACTGGTTTCTTGCATAAACTGGGTAGTAATTGCTTTTTGGGCAGTCTCCCTTTGTTTTAATGATGTTGCAATGTATATTCCAAATGTAGTTTAATAAACTTGGCCTAGCCCTAGATGCCAGGCTTGTGCACAACATTTCAAAACTTTGAAAGCAACATTAATGATCAAGAAGGTGTTGAAAAAGGGAGCTGAAGAAGATAGGGACTGCTGGGGTTTTTAGTAAGGACATCCTTGGAGCACTTAGCAGGATTTTCTGCTTTTAATTTATTCTTACATCATTCACCTGGAAAGAAAATGTCCTCAAGTTTATGCATTTCTTTGGAATATCTTGGTCTCCAGTAGATAAATGTTAGCTATTTTCACATGGGAATGGTTACTGCTTGGCATCTATTCTAAATTGAAAGCACACTGGGTCAAATTCATCCTTGTTACAGCCTTCTGCAACCACAGGATTTCCAGTTACGATGCATTTGGCCCAGTTTGCTCTGCCCATGTTGGCTCCAGTATGCCATAGGATTATGTTAGTCCCATATACTCTGAAGAATAATATTCTTCTTTGGGCACAAAGACCACTCAGGTCTCTATGTACCACTAAATTAGACTATAATTAATGGGTGTGGACCCCACACAAGAATTTTACTGATCATGTTAAACCTTTTTGAGTTGCCCTTTGAAATAGCGCAACTATTTAGTGATGGCTTGCTGTGCCCTGCCCAGCCCTGAAAGCTCTGAGAATTGAGTCCTCCTGCACAGCTACCCCCTATCCTGAGAAAAGAATTTAGCTAAAAGGATAAAATCCTGCCAACACCTTCAGCACAGTGTCTATGAAAAACTGCTCATTCAGCTAATGTAGTCATAACACCTGGACCGTTCTGCTCCCTGGAAAACATCCTGCATGCACACCTCCAGCTTGCCCAGTGTTCAGCTCCTGTTGGGAATTAACCAGGTAAACTCCCTTCCCCTTCCCAGGTGCCACATGTTCCTAGCTCCTGAGCTGCACAGAGCTCAGACAGTGCCTTCCCCAAAGCAGTGGACAGTGCCACTTATGGACAGATTGACAGAGGTGAGGACTTGGGCACTTTGATCCATGTGATGTGGATTCGCAAAGGTTATAGGTAGGAGAAGGGCTGCAGTTAAGGAGTGGATCTTCTAGCAAAGCTTCCTAAAAGATGCAGTGGTATCGTGGTCTCCTTGCTTCTCTGTGATCCTATGTACCAGATTCACAGCTGAGTCTGGACATCACTGCTATTGCTGTAGTGCGACACTACGGATGACTGAAATACTGCCCTAGCCAAGGGAGGGAGCAGGGGGGCACGAGACAGGGCCAGGAGCATGTGTCTTGCACTCAACGCACAGAACTTGACTGAGCTCAGTCTGTGGTTTACAGAAATCTCCCTCAGCTCTAAAAGTCTGACATGACCCTGCAAAACCATTGAATGGGTGGGAAAGGAGAAATAACAGATACTGCTGTCATGTTTTGCTGCTGTCTGATGTCTCTTCTTTACCAGGAAGAGAAACTGAACCTGCGGTGATAGGGGCACTAGGCTGGGATGTGGGAAGGGTGCATCAAGTCCCTGGGTATAGTTTTCAGACAGTCTTGGGTAAACAACTTAATCCCTCTACATCTTTATTTCTCATTTGCAGAAAGAGCTTGTAGGACTGTGTTTTCCTGTCTCACCTTGGTAGACTTGAAGGTGCTTTCTCAAGACCATGGTTTGGAAAGCGCTAAGCAAGTTTAGCTGCAGTCCCTAGGTGCTACTGTAGAACAAGGCAGGAAGATCAGCAAAATTTAATGAGATTCTCCCCTTTGAGGGAGGGAGGGGGAGAGAGCCTTACTAGTCCCTTGATAGAGCTGAATACTGCTGTAGTCTGCATTGCCTGCAAAACTGCACTGAAGTTCAAGGTAAATATAGTTTGTTTTGTTGTCACCTTTAATAAAGGCAAAAATGTGATAACTTCTAATAAATATAAAAGGTAAATCTAAATGAATTAAGATTCATAAGAAAATGGTGACTCCCATCTGGAAGTAGCTTGTGCTCTTTTCACTGTACGAAGCAGACCATAACCCCTCCATAGGCAATACAATTACTCAGATAATAAAATTATGCTAAGCCAGTGCTAATGGTAATTTCAAGGGAGAAGTATAGTTATTCTGGCTTGCAAATAAAAAACAAAACTAGTTGAAAGTTAGACAACAGAGCAAATGAACAATTCTGAATCCTCCCTCTATTGTTAAACTGTACAAATCTATTGCTTTTCTAATAAATAATCCCAGTGTAGAGCATTTTCTTGCCAATATTTTCAGTAGCGGAAGCCAGGCCAGAAGGTTCTGAAACCAATATATTGGCATGGGTGGTTTTTTTCTCCTTCTCCTAATATACCATGGAATCTAGTTAAATATTTTTCCACTCCTTGCTTCTCTCTGCGTCTTCTGGAGAAAATGTGAGTCCTATTTCCTCATAAAAATATCTTAGCATTTGACAGGTTGGGTGTCTTTGATCCTGAAATGTTTTTGGATGATTTTTGTCCCCCACTTTGACTTTGTAATATAACGCTCCATAAAAAGTATATGCATATATGCAACTTTAAAAGGGTATCCTTATTTGAAATTAAACTTTTACACCAATTAACCTCCTCCCAGTGCGCTATAAAGTGCAGTAAAAACAGTGCTCTTACAGAGACCCTTGCAATTCTCAGATTGATGCCTCCCTGGCTGTGGAACCCAGAACATCTGCTTTAAATTAGCTCTGATGGAAGGTCTACTTGTAAATGCATGACTTAATCAGCCTTACTAAAGTAAATGGCACATACTGTAGCAGAGGGTGCTTCAGAGTCAGACTCAAACCTGTCTTTCTTTTGAAGCAGAGAGGGGAAAAAAGGGGGGGGGCACAGAGGGGGCAAACTTTAAACCAAAGGCGATTTCTTTTTTTTGTTTTATGAGCTGACATTAGCAGACGTGTGGCTGTACCATAGCCAGTCTAACTTCCAAGCAACATGTGCAGCTGTAGAGGCTAAGCCTCCCCTGCTCCTCCCCATGCTCGTATACCCATGCTTTCAGGCCCTGTTTAGGTGAGAACTGAAGCGCATTTGTGGAGGCATGTTAGTTGGTCTTCTTGCTTGCCTGCAGCCTCTCTCCCAACCTCCCCGGGAGTGCCCAGCTTGTCCTGAGCAGAGCATAACAGCAGCTCAGCCAGAGAACTTTGCACAAAGATGAGTCTCTGTACAGTGCTCAGACCCTGCTAACCTCTCCTGAGGAAAGGGAGCCACAGGTTTCCTGTTGGTTTTTAACAGTGGGGACTGTGAAGGGTGAAGAATTGCAGAAGGTCCTTATGAGGCTGAGTGACTGGGAAATAAAATGACAGATGAAATTCAGTGTATATAAACATAAAGCGATGCATGTGGGGAAAAACTATTCTAGCGTCATTATAAAATGATGGGCTCTGAGCTGACTATTACCACTAAGAAGTGAACCTTGAATGAAAACATCAGCTCTATGCTCAGCAGCCATCAAAAAAGCAAATCAAATGCTAGAAATGATTAGGAAAGGAATAGAAAGCAAAACAGAAATCACTCCACCACTCTGTAAAGCCATAGCTCATCCACACCTCAAGTAATGTGTGTTGTTCTGTCCTCTCATCCAAAAAAAGGATATAGTAAACTGGAAAAGGTTCAAAGAACGGCAAAAAGGATGATCAAAGGTTTGGAATGACTTCCATATGAGGAGTGATTGAATGTGGAAAAGAGACAGTTTAGGGGAGGTTTGACAGAGGTCTACAACACCACAAATGGTAAGGACAGGTTGAGCAGGGATCAACTGTTCAATGTCTCTTCCAATACAAGAACTCCTGGGCATGAAATGGAGCTAGTAAGAACCCGGTTAAAAATAAAAGGAAGTGTTTCTTCACATAATGGGTAACAGAACTGTGGAACCCCCTGTCAGAGGATGTTATGGATACAACAAGTTTCATGAGTTCAAGGCGAGAATGGATAAGAACTTAGAGGAGAGATGATCTGGGATTTACCAAATAGAAAAAACACATCAAGCTTAGGGAACAGCTGAAAACAGTTGGAGGCTGGAAGAGTGCTCGGGGAAGTATCACCTGTGCTTGTTGGAGAGAGAATACTGAGCTAGATGGACCCTTGGTCTGAACCAGCGTAGCTGTTCTGCTCTTGTTTGGCCACCTGGTTGTACTGGTGACATGCTGGATGCTATCACAAAATGCAAGTCAAATGCACTTACCACCTCCCCTCCTGAGTCGCTTACCATTTTTCCTGTGAACACATGTTGCGCTCAGTGAGATGCACCGTGCACTGCACAGGTATGCTGGCAGGAGGAGATGCTGGTAGAGGGAGTGGGGAGCAGGAGGGAAGACAAGGGATTTTGTGAAATGGCAAGGAAGGTGAGAAAGGAGAAAAGAATGGAAAGGAACAAGGAAGGAAAAGTGAAGAAAGGTGTGGCACAGGGGGAATAAATGGAAACGCAGTGGCAGGTAAGGCTGCTGAAAGTGAGGGCATGCTGAGGGAGACAACAGGGTCCTGAAAAACAAAGGAAAACAGAGCAGGGAACCAGAAGATGGGAACTAGAGAAAATACTACTAATTAGAAAAGAGCTAAAGAGTAACAGAAAAGGAAAACAAAAGGTAAAGGTTGAAATGAGAGAAGTGAGCAGGGAGACTGAACAAGAGAACTGGAAAGCAATTGGAAAGGGGATATTTGCCTTGCGAGGTGCGTGGGAAGAGTTGCCAGATATACATGGGAGATACACAGACCAAAGAAGACATGATGAAAAAGGGGACAGAAGCACAGAGGTAAATACAGGGGAGAATGCTAACACAGGACCAGAAACTGCCAGAGAGGATGAGAAAGAGAAAGAAAAAGTAAAATAAAACAAGAGGTAAGTCTCCTGTTCATCTGCCAAGGAGAGATAGCTACATGCTGGGGACAGCAGAATGATACTGCTTTGGGGACTAGCAGTTCATTACTGCATACTGGTGGCACTGAGGCATTACACATCTCTCATAAAACTACACTGAAGGAACATTATCATGGTTGCAAAAATCAGGTCCACAAAACTCAGAAATGACGCAAATCAAGGCTGCCTGTGCAATCTAAACTTGGCCCTATTGTTCTTTCCAACACAGTCTAATTACACAAGCACATCCTTTTCACATAGTTAACCCACACTTCTCCTTTCCTCTGCCCTTGCCTAGAGCAGCGTTTGGCCCTTCTACATTTGAATAAGGCTGCTCCCTTCTTTGTGCTGCCTGAGCATAAGGGAAGAGGAGATGCCACAGAAATACAAGGGTCTCTTTTCAGTGCCCATGTCCTCATACCCAGATGGCAGAGCAGTAATTACAGCGAAAGTCCTTCTGAGCCCCCACAGGCATCCATAACTGTCCTTTTAAAAATCCCCAAACATTCTACTGAGGCTTCTAGAATATGTGGAAAATCTCAGTGCATATAATTGCATTCTCATAAATTATAAGCAATCAAAATCAGGACATTACTATGGGAAATGCTGAGCATTTGCAATAATAGACAGTGCTATTGGCCCTACAGGTAATGAAATTAGTATCAACATCATTATGCATTTTTTTTCATATTTTGAAACTACCTGTACTTAGGAAAAGAGAAGTTTTAAAATAATAAACATACACACTAAAAACTCTGGAAAAGAAAGGAGGAAAATGTGGATGCTATATTACCAAGAGTTATGTTTTTCACTTTACATGGATATCTTTATTATCTGCAGTGTGCTTCAGCAACGCACATTAGGGCATGAGATTAGGCCCTGGTGGCTTTAGTGGAATTTTAATACATGCTTAAGTAAATTGGATTGAGGGCATTTCTAACCCAGAAATCATACGTTAATGCAAATTTTGACGGGGATGTTAAATTAACATTACCATTCATATCCACTTTCATTGAAGTGGGTAACATAAAGACTTATAGTCTGAGAGAATTTAGGATCAGAGTGGACCAATAGATTATCTAGTCTAGTTTAGCAAAGAGTAATCCATTTACCAAGAGTTACTCTCTATTGAGACCAGTAATTTGAGTTTGGCACAAGACTAAACTGGGTTTTGCTTGAAACCTCTTTTCCAGAAAGGCATCTTGTCCTGATTTGAACACATGAAGAGACAGAAAGCCTTACTT
The DNA here is from genome assembly GCF_036417845.1 of Apteryx mantelli. Lineage (NCBI taxonomy): Eukaryota > Metazoa > Chordata > Aves > Apterygiformes > Apterygidae > Apteryx > Apteryx mantelli. The sequence goes on along the minus strand of NC_089981.1, from coordinate 83,272,794 downwards.
TCCTTGGTGACAAGACAAGTCCCTGCAACTCAGTACTATCTCTGTTCAATATTTTCCTCCAAGAGTTTCAACTCTTGCTTCCACCTATTGGTTTTTGTGATGCCATTCCTTGCTAGATTAGACAGCTTTTAGACTTGGTATTTTTATGGAGAGACTTACATGATGTCATTAAGTCACTTAGTCTTTTGTTTGTTTGGTTTTGGTGGGCCAAACAGCTCAAGCTGTTTAAGTGCCTGTCATTCATTCTCTCCAGCCCTCGACTGGCATTTTTGGTGAACAAAAACCCGACAGCAAAAACATTAAGTGACCACTCCCATTCATGTGGCTCCCATAGTTTAGTACTAGATTATAGACCACACTTCCCACCCCACATATGATAGCATTGGACCCTTGTTCTTAGAAATCCTCCTGATGGGCCATACTACCAAAAGGCTTAGATTTTATTTTTCTGAAAGGAAAGCTCTGCAAACATAGCTAGTGCATGTTTGGCAAACAGCATTGCCTTCCATTTCCTCTGCTCTCTTCTGAATTGCTCTAAATTTTACGATATAAAAATACGGTTTCTGGGAAAAGCCCCCGCTCCCCCTGCTTGTTCCCTGCAAACGAGAGTTAAACGGGAGCTTTCAGACCCCTCCATTTCCTGGGGGCCTGCTCTTTGCTATCAGTCTATCATTTCTTTACAGCTCATTTTCAGATGCATTTATTAGGAGTTGAAGTTATTCTCTGGCTGCACCCCTCTTTATGTCGTAAATCAGTCGCTTCTGGCCTGCCTGGACGCTGCTCAGTACTCCCAGTGCCATTCCTGCCAGCCCTCACAAAATGCAGGAGGCTGAGTCATACCTCAGTGAAAGGTCTGTAATTGCCCAATTTCATGTCATTTCTTTTATATTAGGGAGCCAAACTTGGAGAGACCATTTACATTTTTTGGTAATATATATTCTCAACAATGCCTTGTTGCTGTTTTTTTTCCCTCTCCTCTTCTACTTTGTTTCTGTTTTAATTAATTATATGTGATTCTAAAAAGTATTTATTTAGCATTGGTCTTTTAGTGTTAGAAAACGGGAGACATATTGATGGGTAGTTGCTCATGTGAAGTTGTTTAAATAGTACTTTAAAAGACATTAAGCAGCATTTGACATCAAAAACCACTCAGACACATGTACTTGGAAAGATACTGACTAGACTCATATTTCCTGTATCGAAATACTTGTATAAAAATGTGTTCTTTTCTGATTTATCAAACAACAAATGAGCCTCTGGAGAGCTTCTGGTTCAGACGTGAATACCTAAACAAAATCTTAGTGAATTATTTGAACTTGCTAGAATTTTCCATATGAAGACCATTACAAATGTATCAATAGCATATTCAATACATGCCTAAAACTTATATCACTGCAAACAATGTTAGCTTTTAAGCAGTACAAATATAAATGGATACAAGAACACCAAGAAGACGCACAGAGAATATCATTTTTTTACTCATGTTTGATTTGCTATATGCCAACAAAATGTTTAGCTAAAGTTATCTCCTCAGCTCAACACCATAAATCTCAGTTGAGGTAGGAGGACCTTCTTTTCACATAATCATTTTGCACATTTTGGGACAGGAAAATACGAGAGTAAGGCGCACTGAGCAGATCTTAGCAGATAATTTGACCCATCTGTGGGATTTAGGAGTAGGTTGAAAGATGTCAGAATATTGTGAGCAATTTAAAAGTCATGTGTCTAATTCAGCCCTCAGATACATAAAAAACTCTACCAGATGCTGTAAGAAAGACAGGGATCTATGGCAGACATAGGAAAATCAGAGTACAAAGAGGACAGCAAATGGATTTTAGCCTAGAACGGGAATTCAGGGCCTGATCTGAAACCAAGCAGGGCTGATGGAAAGACTCCTATTGTCCTCAATGGTTTTTGGCTGATATTTCCTAAAAAAACATTTAAGACAGTGAGGCACTCAAATATCACAGGGATGACAGCCACAGTACCCGACATAGATTAGACGGCCTTTGGCTTAGGCGTGAATGAAGCCAAGAGAGACATATGGACGATATATATGTATATAAGTGTGTGTGTGTGTGTGTGTGTATGTGTATATAAATGTATGTTTAGCTTGGGTTTTGTGGAATTACTCTTTGGCCTTTGTAGTTTGGATGGAGTTCATTTTCTGTCAATCACTTCACTACCCATTCCAAGCAACTGCCGTTGCCTGATTTTTCAGTTCTAATTTTATGTGACCAGAAGACTCTCTATTTCGGAAATGAAGCCAAGAAGGAGTGTGTTCCAGCCTCCTGGCTCCTGGAGTGAGGGGCCAGCACTGGGTAAGAGTGATGGGCTAGGTGTATTTCCAGTCCCTAGGCTACTGAGGAGAAGGAGCTAAATGGCTTTTTAGGTAGAAAGGAGGAAGGCCTCCTGAACTGCTGATACTAGAATGAAGAGCTGTTACTTGTTTGGCTTTTCAGATGTGGAACCTCCTAAACTCTAAAAGAAAGAAAGAAAGAAAGAAAGAAAGAAAAAAAGCCCCTGTATCCCTCTCCCCCAGAAAAACAAAAAACAAAAAAACAGTTTACAAGAAAGGAGAGGAGCTGCATTTCCCTTTCCACCGCAGGAAAAGCCTGACACAGACTATGGTCAGGGAAGAGGAGAAACTGAGGAGTTGTTTGCTTGTATTGTCAAAGATTAGAAGCTAAAGCTTTGCCACTAGAATAGTGAGATTTGAACAGTTATGGAAGAGAACAACTATTAATTAGGTAATGATGAAGGCAAGAAGGCTGTGGATGGCTGGCAGACTCAGGGCTTGGCAGTGTACATAAGAATCTCTCAGTATTAGTCCTGCTAACAGAAACCGCCTGTGAGTAAATGGAAGTGCTTCTGGAGTAGTGGAAGAGCCTGGAAAAAGAATACAGCTGGATATGGTTACACTTCAGACTTTCTAGTACGTACCACCCAATAATGCTGCTCTGTGATTATTAGTATAGGTGCCAAAGAAACTGTGGAGATTGCTTGGATGAGGAATTCCCCAGAAGGTCCAGTTGGGTCCAGTATCAACCTTATGATGAGAGTGGGTGAGGGAGAAAAATTTACTAGTATATGTTCCCTGTGGTTTAATTTTTATACCGTTAAATTTCTTCCATAATCTAAGTGCTTGAACACCAGTTGATTTTGGACATTTTTATGAAATATCTCTTTTAAAAGTGATTTATTTTAGGATGGTAAACCAGACAGCACAGGAAACAGCTACAGAGCAGCTGAAGAAGCAAAACTAGATGCAGTTACAGTGCTACCTCCATTGTGGCACCTAGTGCAGAAGGAATTTCTGAATATCCCGATGTGTTTGGTCAACAGCTTCAGACAACCTGGGCTCAAGCCTCCACTCAGGAACTTGGAATAAGGTGAAATTTTTTCCTCCCTTGCAGAACTTCCCTTTTCAGAAATATGGAGTAAAGCAAAGACAGCTTTGAGGGGCAAAGGAATGCTATGTTAAAAAAAGTCTGACTCTAAAACACCTTATTTTCTCAGATAGTGATTAAAGCATTGACTCCTCAGTATCTGCAGCAATTGTCCTTTGCCTGTTTCCTCACCCGCTGGCGCTTCCCCCAACTCTACCCCCCTCCCCGCTGTGGCCCGCCAGGTAACAAACCCTGTCGCCATGGTTAACAACACGAAGCGGCTAAGGGAGGGAGAGCAATTAGTCCTTCCCCATGAAGAGGCTAAGGGAGAGAGGGCAATTAGTCCCTCCCCAGCGTGTCTAGCTCGGGGTTTCAGCAAGGATGGGGTTCAGCGGCAAACCGGAGATGCCTGAGGAGACCCTGGCTACCAGGGCTTGTTCCTAACCACGGCTGGGGGCCCTTCTCCTCCTCTGTGTGGCCAGCACTTGCCAGTTCTTCTCAGGGCTGCTTTTCAGCCACGACATGATTTAACAGGACATTCAAAGTCATAATCTCCCCCCCTGCTATCCACCCCCGGGTGCTGGGGGCACTTTGGGCCTCACAGCGCACCCAGGCCCCCGGGGCAGCAACGCCCACCATGAGGAGACCTGGCCTGTGGCAGTGAAAGCAAAGAACAGCTCATCTGATTGGCTGCCTGGCCCACAGGCCTGCCTCCAGCAGGTCAGAGCAGCCAATCCGAGCCGGCGAAAGGGAAGAGCCCCTTCATGGGTGCGCCCCGCCTCATGGTGGTGGGCGCTGAGCCTGGCTGCCCGTCGGCCTTGCCAAAACCCCCAGCCCGCTGTCTTTGCCTGCACAGCCCTGGCCGGGCTTGGGGGCAAAATTCACGTGCCCAAAACTGATGGGACCGGGGTGTGTGGGGTGCAGAAGGACTGATTTGGGGGTGGGGGTGCTGGAGAGCCAGCTCCAAGGGGCTGCAATCTCCTCGCAGTGAACTGGTGGAGTTTACTGCCTCGCATTCGCCGGCTGGGAGGATTCAGCAGTCAGATAGACTGCAAGTCACACTTGTGTCTCACTTGAACTCTTTCGGACGCTGGAAGTTGCCTCAGAGGCTGTGCAGCTTTCTTCAATTCACTATTACAAGTTCAGCGGTGCAGTAGCACAGGGAGGAAGGTCAGGTCATCTTGATTTTGCCTAAGTGGCCAGTTTCAGGTCTCCAAATAAAGGTAACCATGTTTTGTTACTTTATGTTAAAACCACCTTTTAACTGACACAGCTGAAGGGAAGCTAATTAATATACGAGTCAGGTGGGATCAATGGGAACAGTGGTTCCTCTTCCTCCAGGTCATCAACATGGAGAGGTCCTCCCCTATAGCATCAGAGCTGCAATAGATTCAGAGCAGTTTGTGATATTTAACAGAAGCAGAACAAAAAACCTTCCAAACATGGATCTCTTATGATGGGATTCGCATCTCCAGCTTGTTTGGTAAGTGTCTGTCCCATCACACAGGTTCAAATGCACAGGCTGTACTGAGGTGGTTGCTGTGTTAGCGTAGGGACACTGTTGCACTTTTCCAGATCTCCTGCTCATTCCTCTGTGTCCCTTGGGACACAACTGAGACACAATTCCTTGAATCTCTCTCCAAAACAAAAATGAAGCTCCATTATCCATGCAAGAAGAGGATCCCATTTTACATGAGCTTTTGTGTATGTAGATAGAATAAGGAATCTGCTCATAGACAGTTTAGCTCTTTACTGTATTTCATACAAGTGTCCACCTTGCATTAGCTAGTAAAATAGTGCTAGGAATTATGTATATTTTTCTAGTCATTGGAGAAAAATACTCCCTTATGGACCCTTGGATTTCTAGACCTCTGTGACGGGCAAGGCTGGCCACTTTTGGAGTGACAACTAACCACAAGATTTCGCTCAGGCTGCTTGTAATGGGAGTCATCCTAGGCAAAATATGATTCTAAGTGTCTTCATGGCAGAGTGTCTTTACTAATTCTTAGTGCTAGCATGTGAAAAGCTTAGATAAAATGTCCTGTGGTTCTGCATCAGACATGGATGTTGTTGGGTATCCTCCATAAACTGCTACCTGATTATATAATCAGCATAGTGGTCTGCAGCATTGCTGTTTTGCTCTATTACTGAAATATGAGTGTATACAGGTATGTGTATATATTTGTATATGTCCATACAGATATGTGTATATCCATATACTTCTGCAAGTATGGGAATGAGCTCCATTTCTATGTTTGATTTTATAGGAAGGGCCAAGCTCTTGCTCTTTATGTCCAGCAAGACTTTGTCTGACTCTGTGGTGTGAGAACTCTAGAATTAAACCTTGTGCTTCAGGAACTTCAAGGTTCGTAAACCCTCAACTGTTTCATTGCTGCCTTTGTTCCATATTTACCTTCCCTTATATATCTTACTGCTTCCTTGTAGTTGTTAAAATGTATGCTATGATGGCCTGGGATAAAGCATGCAGACCATATCTGCGAATGGGATAAGCTAGTAGAAGCTACTCCAGAGTTTCCCTTTCAGTAAGAGGGCTTTGCAACAGGAACATAAATCTTTGAAGTATGTGTTGAGCCAGCTGCTACCTCATTTAAAAATAGTCAGGTTGGTGCCAACAAGACAGATCACTCGACTTGGGGGCCATAAACAGAAATCAAAGGCATGCATTAGCAATGCCCCAGTGTTTGTATGGTTCCACGAGGAACCCTCTGCCCCTCCTAGCACGTATGTGATGGTGTTACAGGATTGTCTGCTGTCACTTCTATAACGTATCAATTTCGCCCAGCCTGGGCGGGTGCGATATGTTGGATGCTCTATTAGGGCTGAAGGCATTTGCTGACTTTTTATGCTAAACTGTAGTCAGTTTTCTCAGCTTCACAATGAAAGAGAGGTTTTAAGAGTGCCTGGTCTGATATCCCCAGCAGCTTGGGTGACATGTCTTTTGGCTGTTAAATACTTGAAAAGGGTCAAAGCTTATGAAGTGGTCAAAGGAAAAAGAAACAAGGTCAAAAGTTTAAGCCATGATACATGGTAGGCAAGGAGAACTCATATTTTAAGCAGTCTAGACAGCATATTAGCAGAAAAGCTTACTGTGTTGTACTCTGTTTATGGGAGTTTTCTATAAATTGCAAAAAATATTAGGAATGCAGCATAACCAAAGCTGTGCCTTTTCCTTTTGAGAATAAGCTGTTGTGCAGTTTATCTTCAAAGAACGTGGCACCTATACATACTTAACATAAGTGAAAGGGCCAGGGAACTTTGGGGGAACAAATGAAGAAAGGAAAAAAAAAAAGTCTATTTAAGATAATTTTTCACCCCTCCAAAAAAAAAAAAAAAGTAATTTACATGTCTGTCTGGAGGCAGGTATAACGTAGCCATTGGTGCATTATAGCAGATTTAGAAGGCGACTGCAGTATTTGGGCACCTGTGTTTTTTATGTTCGCGTGTATGTATTTTCTTGTTTGCAGAATGAAAAATAGGCAGTCTTGATTCATTTACTTTGCTCAGCTTGTTTCAGGCTTTTTTTTCCTCACTGAATAAAAAGCAAAGTATGTGGCATTTTCAGTCCATAAATCTTGCTTGGTGTGGGCCAAGTTCTGCTCACAGCTCTTATTTAGAGTAAGTTAATGAGGCCAACGCATACCCCAGGGCAGAATTTGGACCTCTGAGGCTACCTGGGTAAAGCTGCCTAAGTGGAAGGATGGTTAAAGCACTGACTTGGGACTTGACAGACTTGGGTTCAGTTCGGTTCGGCTCTGTGATGTGACCTGTGAGCTCTTGGGGGAAGCTGCTTACACTCTCCTAGGCTCCGTGGCTGTGCCCTGTGATGGCCCTGGATTGTAGCACTTACAGTCCTTCTTTCCTCCGGTTCTGTGCTAAAAAGTTAGGCCCTCATCTGTCCCTTCTCCTCGCCTCAGAAGTGGAAACAATGGATATTTCGGTCTGACATGAATGCCAGTTCTTTGGGGCTGGGACTGTTTCATTAGTTTCCTTTACATAAGGAACTAAAAATTGACTGAAATGTTCTGTGAACAGCAGTATCACCTAGAAATCTGATTACTGATGTATATCGTACATCAGTAATTATTAGCTTTAGATTTATTAGTTCTAATCAAGTAAACCTTGCCAAAACTCACTTGTGAAATACTGCTCTTGCCCTCTAAGGTTACCTGCAGACACTTAACTAAAAAGAGGGCACTGAAATAGCTGCTCACATGGGTGCATATCTAAAATACGACAGTCATGACAGTTTTATCCAAAACACCTCTGCTATTCCAGTTCTCTTTCACTTGGACAGACTGACAGTCTAAATTGTGAACACATTATAGTCCTCATGTATAAGACCACACCATCTGGACTCTGGCCTAAAAACCACCATCAGTTATGTTTTTCAAGGGAACACAGTATCCTCTAGGAATCATTTCTGAACTTTAGCTCAGAAGTTTAAAATGTTACAGTGGGATTTTCAAAAGCTCCTGTTGGGAACTGTGTTGGGCCAATGCAGAGCAGTTTTGAAAAGCCTGCCATAAGCACTTTGAATCATGCTATCAGCTTATCTGCAGGTGTTTTACATATTGTTGACCATTTTGTTTAATCATGCATGTGTGCTAATACTGTAAGATTATCAGGTTCAATATGGTTGTGACTGGATTTGTGTTTTGTTAAGGTGAGGTCGTGAGAATTAGAATGGGGAGAAAAATCAAGTGGGCCTGAGAAGGAGGAAGGCATGAAGATGGGGAAAAACAAAGATATAGGAGCTATGCGAAAGAGCAGAAAGGAGAATGAGAAAAATTCTATTAATAAACTATATTATCTACATCTAGTACGTAACAGTCCAGCCAGCAACAGCCTCATGAGATATGCTTGGTTTTATACAAATGTCATGATACTGTGAAGGAGTTTTAAATTTGAATGATATGTTCTTATTGGTTGTATGAGAGTGTGATCTTGGAGCATCGCTGAACAAAGCTGAGGGATAGAAGAGTGATCAGCTGTTCTCTGCCAGCGAGATAGCTGTGATTTGAATCCTAAATGGGGTTATAGTTTACAACGGCACTTCCAAAAAAGTGAAATTCCTGCAGGTCTCTTCACTGTGGTGGCAGGCTGAGTGCTGGAACTTTTCTTCACAAGAACGTAAGGATGTCTGAACTTCTAGCAAGGTGAGCTGCGGAAATTAGCAAGGAACAGAAGTCTTTCTGCAAAGAAGAGATGAGGGAAGATTTTTAGCAATGTGCAGTGATGAGTCATTGCAGCTTCTATTAATATAATTGGCACATATGTAAATAAAGTCACATGGGCTCCACTGAAAAGTTAGCTCATGAGGTCAGTCAGCAATAATAAACTAAGAAGAAATGCAATTTTGTAAAAACAGTGAGCCATGGCATTATCTCCCAGGCATTTTAGAAAGAAAAGGAACAATTTGGTCATTTGCAATGGAACAAATGACTAGGTTGTATTTCAGAAGTTATCTTTTAGTTCTGCACAGGTTTGTTTCATGCTCTTCAGAAACCACATTCATTTGAATATGGTTTCGTAGAAAAATTCTCTGAAGAAATCTGCATGTCCTCTGATTGCTCAAGGACAGCATATGGTGCGTAGGTGTACAACCAGATCTCGGAGTGTAAATCAGCACAGCTCCCTGGAGACCAATGGAGCTTCATTATATTATACCCATTGAGGATCTGACCATGTAAACAGGAGCTGGATGAAATCCTTTAATGTTTCAGGTAGTATTATACATTAGCACCACAATGCAGGGCTGCCTTTCTCCCTCCCCTCATAAAAGTCTAAAACCTGTTGCCTATTATGCCCTTAGCCACCCATTCATAGTTCAGACACCCTTGAGTCCAATGCTGTACAAGAAGAAACTTGTGTTTACTGAAAAAAAGCTGCTGCTTCTGTTAGGGTTGAACTTTCCAGACTTATGGGTTATCCTAATAAAATCCAGGAATGTTTTAAAAGCAGTAGCATTAGAGACCACCAACTCTTTTATTGTTCAAGCCTAAAAGAAAAATCTATTATACCTGAGATTGACTCTGTAGCTGTTTCTTTTAGCGAGCTCCTCAGAAAAGTAGAAGGCCTGAACTTTTACAAGACCATTAATATATTATTTTAGGTTGCATGAGTCTGGATACTTATATACATGTATATAATAAGCGAATAAGAAAATAGGCTAGATTTGGCCCCTTCACATCTTCTTTCTAACACAGAATACAGAAAAAAAAGTATCAACAAGGAGGACCAAATCTTTCCAGTTCAGTACGGCCATTGTTACTCTTCTAGATATTTGTTTGTCCTGGCCTCATCAGTGTAACTTATGAGCAAAACATACATACATCAAATGTATCAAAACATACATCCGTCCTCACAATCTTCCCATGAAACAGGTCACAGTTAATAAATGAACAGGCATATTATAGCTAGAAAACACAATCACCAAGATCGCCTCAAAATAGTTCAGTACGCCATTTCCATTGACATAAATGGATAAACTGTGTCTGATGGATCTGGGCTTCCCATGCCCAAGGCTGCATGAGAGTCTGGTAATCAATAAAATTCTCTTGAATGCCAAACCAATACCTTGCACAAAAGCCATCATTTTTTTTAACACTTGTCCTGATAAAGGTAACAGAGCAGGTGATGTGAAAGAAACCGTGTTCCATAGTTAAGAAAAGTGGCCCTGTTGTCCAGGGCATCTAACTTTAAATTTATGAAAGAAATGACGACATGTTCGTTTATTGTAATCCAGATTAGATTTGGTGATCAGAGATCTCTTCCAGGTTCCTAGATGATCATATTGTTATGCAGAACCTCCTTCACTAGCCATGCCTTTTGCTATTAATTATAGCTTTGTTGGTTGCTATGTTAATATTTCTGTCACGAAGTACTGGCTATGGAAGATGTGGAAATGTAATGCAGATTTTCAGAAGTAAGGATTTAATTACATGAGTGTTGCTTGCTTTCTCAAAAGAGCGATGTCCAACTGTCTCTCTCAATACAGGATGATATATGTAATTGAGAAGATCTGAGCCTAGCCATAAAACCCGCTGTAGCCCTGACACTTGAGACATAGGGCCAAGTTGTCAAACTCTTAGACAAAGAACAGTTGTTCAAACTGTACTGAGGGAACCTGCATCTCCACATGTGAAAGTCCGCCACGGGGTATGTGGTAGCCTAATTTACACCTACAAATTCTAGTAAGTATTTGTCCTGCCTGCTGATAGTGAGGGTTACAAGAACTGATCTGAAAGCAGGCCTACAGAGCCAGCTCCTTGCCATACTAGCTTAGGGGGAAAGTCCTGCCAACTTGGCTGCTTTTAATTTATACTTCAAATGAGAGAAAAACAGAAATTAAGTGTTGGATACGTTTTGGCTTCATTTTAAGGTAGTTGGATTTAAATTAAAACAAGATACACATAAAGTGATTACCTCCTAAAATGTCCTTGTTTGCTCCAGTGCTTAGATGGGGGGGAAAAAAACAGACACAAAGAAACGGTGACCAAGATCTAGAGATTTAAAAATCAGCTGCTGTACTCAGTCCAATATATTCCCTGATCTACCCACACACTTATTCTCTTGCTCACACACAGACAGAATTAATTCATCCCAAGATGCAATCGTACATCTGTTTTATATATTTGACTAGCCACTTCAGAAATATTTTTAACTTGTGGGGAGCATTTACAAGTGTAAGAGCAGGAAAGGTGACAAATAAAGGTGAGAGTTTACATTTGCCAGACAAGGATAACGAGACATAATCACTGTGACAAAAATCCACCTCTCTGTGATCCATCCTGTATATAACCCCCAGTAGGGATTCAGTGATTTCACCTGGAAAGTACTGAGACATTATAAGGAAATCCTGCCTGTAGAAGACATGGGTAGGAATCAGCTCCCCTACATCCCCATCTACAGTAGTACAAATTTCTACAGCTTGATTTGAAGATTATCTTCTATATGTGATGGTTAAAGTGGGCCAGCTGCTATTAGCTGCTCATCCAAACCCACAAATGACAATATGAAGCAATAGCTAAGAATTTACAAGACAGAATAAAGGACCCTATTGCCTTCCAGCCATATCCCTTGTTTCCTCAGGCGAACCTTCACTCCTACTCATGAATTCTGAATCTTCCTACTAAAAGGGCAGACACTTGTCCTTTCTCTGTCAGCAACTGGGTCTTACTTCCACTGTCTCAGCTCTTTGTTCTTGGTCTCAAGAAACTCATTTTCTTGACTTAATCGGTCCCCATGCAAATGCAAGCTGGAGATCCATCTCTGTTCTGGAGCCCCTGCTTCCTTCCAGGTTACTTAAGCTGACAGGGTTTTCTCTTAACTTCTGATCAAACTTTCTCTACTGACAGAGCTGCAAATGATAAGAAGCTGATCAGAAAATGCTGAAAAATGAACTACCTCTAGCTTCCTTTAAATCCTTCTCCTAGTCCCAAAGCAATGCATTCATGAGGCCAAATGTCTCAGGAAGCAGCTGCCACACTAAATGCTTCTAGCTGGGGATCGGTCCTGAGGTGGTGGGAAAGCTGAACTGGTTTGGAAAATGTTAGTGAAATCGCCTTCAAAACCAGCTTAGCAGAGAGCTGCCACTCAGCTCATGTTTCAGTGGCTTAAAGGGGATAAGAAAACCCACTCAGTGCAGAGGCAAGGAGCTTTTAGCACTTGATTTGTCAAATCTTGTTTAGTGTAAATAAGCAAAAATTGCAGTGCTTCTTTGCTTTGGGACTTGGCCATTTATTCTCCTCCTGAAGGAAGATAGTCTGTCTTGTACAGTATAGCCAAGGGGTGCTATGTCAGAAAAAGATGTTTACAGTCATATATCTGAAAGTTGTGCAGTTAGAGCAGGATTTCAAGCATGCTGTAATCTCTGAGATCGCGTTCTAGCATAACTTCAGGAGCAAGGCTGCATCTGAACGGGACCAACAGAATGTGTGTTCATTGCAAGGGAAGAAAAATTGATTGCATTAGAGGCTTGCTAGTGCCTACCTTGTGTCCCGAAACCTTGGTTAGTGCAAGTGCAAATGTTGGACTTAAAAGGGCTATAGAAAGCCTTGATACAGCATATTTATATTAAAAACCATCATCTGTGACTAGTTTATTCTCCAGCTGCAAGAGTCACAGGAGAAATAAGATTTATCCTTTGCTTTTTGCTTTTCTTAGGATAGAGGATGTAATTTAGGAGGGTCATCATCACTGGTTTTGGAACTTCAATTCCTGTAAAAACAATGCATCTCTTTTGCATAGAGAAACTCAAACAAAGCTCATTTGGAGAGGACACCTTCCCAAATTTTGATTCTGAACTGCTCTAGGAAAGTGGATTAGATCTGCTGTTTGCAGATCAAGAAGGCTTTCTCCTTTGCAAAGTGTTGCAGGCAAGACCGACCTCTGCAGGACAAAATGAAACAAGTCTAAAGAAAACTAGACTGAGTGAAGTAAAAATCAAGGCTTCTCCCATCTTTTGGAGAGTCTTGCCTCTTTCCCTACTTTTTGAGTCCAGCTAATAGCGTATGTTTACAGAAAAGAACACATGTTTTTTTATGATCTCTGTTTCTTCTCAAAAAGGGCTTCCTTTGCTCCAGCTGATGCACAGAATGGTCGTGAAGGCTAATAACCCCTTGCCACTAGTTTTATTCAGGGTGAAAAGCTCCTTGCACAGTGGTTGTCTGACTCTAAGACTGGCCACTCTTTGCTTTGAATGTGAAAGTTCACATAATGATTAAACTCATCCCAGCACTGAATAGGGTATTAACATTTTTGCAAGCCCCCTAGGACCAAACCTTCTGGCCTGGGGGACAGGGTGTGCGCGCACGCGTGCGTGTGTGTATGTGTGAGACTGGGAAGTGTTTCTCCTCCTGCGTGTTGATTCTTAGTTTAAGTCTTTGGGGGTTTTTCTTGTTTTGCTTTGTTTTATTTTGAAGTTTCTGGATCAAAAAGTTGCCTTAACTGTTTTAATTGTAGTTTTGGTTCTTTTCCTTCTGATTACTTGCCAGTGCCAGAGTGAGTTGTTCTTGTACAGTCAGCACTGTAGATCCTTTGGAGACCCAGACCAGTTGAATAAAAGCTAGTAAATCTGACAAGTTGCTCCGTGAGCAGTGGAACTTGTGAAGCCAAACTTCCTGTGCCGCTCCAGTGTGGAGTCTCTGGTGTCTAATAACATCGATGTCTCCAAAGTGGTTGCGTATGTGGATTCTCTGATGGCTGATGAGTGGTGAGCTCACACTGTGACTTTTTTTGTCTGAGGAGATTCTAACTTGGGTCTGTCCCTGTTCTTCTATGTTTATGTAAGCAGTAGGAATTTGATGTGTTTGAGTCTGCAACACTGCTGTCAGATTTGGTGAAATGCCTGACAATTTTAACAGTGATACAAGCAGAGGGAGTGAACAGCAAAGACAGCGTACACGCACACACAAGGAAGGTTTTGCTACTACATCAAGCTCTCAGATGTAAAGCCAGGCATCAGAATTTTAAGGAAAAATTCAAAATCGGTATGTAAAAAATAGCAGCAGGGAAGTCATTGCAAAGAAATACAAGAGTCCAAAGGAGAAAATGACTCCAAAGCATTACTTAAGGTTGTTTAAACCTCCATCATCTGGACTTTTTATATGAGTACTACATACCTTTCCAGACAGGAGATAGCATTTCTATGAACACTTAACAGCTTTAGTGTAGGTCTAGCTTGCTCTTCATTAGATTTCTGTGCCCTTCTTTCTTTTTAAAATTGTAAAATAGCATTACTGAAATTATATCTGAGGTCTAGGTGAACAGCATGTCATTGTGCTGGATATGGGATGTCAGGGAAAAATTCTGTGCTTGTGTTATGCAGGAGATTTGATTTGGTTATCACAACGATTCCTTATGGCCTAAAAATCTGTTCATGTATCACTGCCTGGGTTTGGCTACTGAAAAGCTAGCTGAAACTGCTTGACAGGTTATTGTTGAAACTGAGCTTTTGAGACCTAGTTTCAAAGTGCTGGAAAGTTCTCTGTTTTCTGATGTGTTTTGTATGTGGTTCTTTCTCTTTGGCATTTAAAAACATAGCCTTGCTTCCTGTTCTTTTGCGATAGGCTGTTAAACTTCAATTCCATTCCCAAAGATTGTTTTCCAGAGCCACTGCTGGCAACACAGATACTCAGATTCTTTTTTGGATGTTGTGCTCCTGGAGCTCTGAGGAGTTTAAGCACTTGCATCTTAAATTGCCAGGAGGATTCTAAGCCCCTGCTATAACTTATTGTTCGCCATCCCTGTTACTGTCTGTTCTTGTTCTTATTCCCACCATCGTTGGTGCTGCAAAAACCCAGAAGAGGAAGATGAGCTCCCTCCCCCAAAGAACTGATCATTTACATGTTACATTATGTTTATGTTATGGTCATCAGCATACTGCTTTCATTCTCCTAACCCTGCACTATACTACGGGTATATAGCTAAGGAAGAACTTATTCTCAAAATACTATTTTGGGAAGAAATGGTACTTCAAGTAGAAAAAAGGAATAAGCTGTGAGTACATGGACTTCCTCCTTCCATAGCTAGTATAATTGTGATGACTGTTGGGCAAGCTGTTTCAGAGCTACACATCAGGAAACCCAGCCGACAGCGCTATGGCTGGTAATCATCTGACCACTGTTCTGTTTGATGCCAACTGGCAAAAACCTACCATAACCAATGCAGTGGAAAAAGACAGCAATGACATGTCCAGCAATACCTACATTCTTCATCGTGTTTCTGCTTTAGCATCATACCAAAAATTTAACTCTGGCCTTAATTACTCTTCTGTAGTCTTTGTGCTGCAGAAATGCACTGTAATTGATTAAAATGCCTATATGTTTTGCCCAAGGCAAAGTACTGAAGTAATTAATTTGAAGCAGGATTTTGCTGAGATAGTACCGCAGTCACTGGGTTCTTGTGCTGCTTTAGTTCCCCGCTTACTTCTATGAGGCTTTCTTTTTGAATAACCTCAGCCTCTGCTCCTCAGCCATCTGGTTTTCTGCTCTTCAGCATTTTTCTCCCAATCCCCTTCATATGCAAGCCCAGATTACAGGAGTTTGTTCCAGCTCCAGATAAGTAGTAACTGGATTTTTCTTTCCCAGTGGCCAAACTGCCACAGTGCATCACAGGAAACATAGTCCAGCTATGCATCCTGGCCTCCAGGGCCTTGAGGTACTTGGCCCACAGCCTCTATTCTGGTGACTCACATGTATACAGAGATGAACATTGACCAAAGATAAATATCCCAGGCTCCCAATAGGAAAATAAAAATGTGTCTGCAAAGTTGATTACAGAAATTGCTGTTTTCTTTGCTGAGGACATTGCATTTTTGCTATTCCACCAAAACTTTTGAACCAGCACTAGTTAAACAGGAGAGGTGGGTTTCATTTGTCCAAATGGAAGTGCTTTCAATGTAGTCCTCTGCACTGGCTAATCACTATGAGTTTCTTTATAGGTCATGGACAGAGAGGCATATGGAGTGTGTGATCTATCTCATCTTATGGAAGACCTCTAAAACAAGTCAGATGAACTAAACCTGGAAGTGCTTCATTCTCTCCAGTGATTAAAGGGAGCATAAAGTGACTGTAACTGCAAAATCCACTCTAGCTCCTTTGAGAAAGATGGTAGAATGTCTGCAAATTTGTTGATCTGATTAATGCATTTTTTTCCACCATGTTTAGGTTGAGCACTTACTAGTCGTGAATATCTTACAATGATTCTAACAATCTAGTATTGCAGCTGTAATATTATTACTATAAGCTGTAGCTCAGAAATTCCTCCAGGTTAGCTGAAACGTGCCTTCCATCAGTATCAGGTAGGGATATGTCTCTTTCCCTTCCTTTTTGTTTGCAAGGAGGGGGAAGGGGTGCAAACCATGTCTTTTGCAATTCAAAACTTAACAGTCTCCACTTGTGTCAGAGTTCCCGTATGACTTTCTTATAGTACACTGGGATCCTATGGAATGGAGGATCTTGTTTCACACACATCTGTCTTTTTAGAACCCACATCACCACAACAGCAAACACTTGGTTTTAGTGACCTCCTGTGCCAATACTTATGTCTCATTGGGAAGGGAAAGGATTTTCCTCACTTGGCAGGTGAACATCTAGATTGTGTCTCATATTCCGTCTTCTGAGAGCCAAGGCTTGCAGAACATGCATTATGAAGGCAGCAGTTTTAAGGCCACAGGAGAATCAGCCAATGTTATTAAACCAGTGCTTTTTTTCCTTTGCAACAGTTTTTCAACCTGTGGTCTGTGCACCTTTGGGAGTGTGTGCAGTACTTCCAAGGGGTCCACGAAAAGCAACTAACAGAAGCAAGCCTGTTGTCAGTCAATTTAAATCCTCTGTACAAGGATCCATACCTCTTCTGGAAAATTTTGGGAGAGGGTTGCAAGTTGAAAACTGTTGAAAATCACAGCTCTATAATGTTGCATGTAGCGATTTTCCTAAGCACTCAGATGCGTGAAGGGTCAGAGGATGAATTATTCTAGCTTGGTGGTTAGCACACTCTGGCAACAGCAATTGCTCCAATAAACATTTCATTATTTTGTAGAAACAAGAGAGACTGAAAAAGCCCTACCTCCGAATATCCTATAGTGCAGTAATTAGGAAAATCTCTGGGAAGGTGAGAGGCTTGAATTGGGCAGGAAAAAAAATGTGAAGCTTAGAACATCTATGGGGGAATGTTAGCACCCTCTGAATGCTGAGTAGAAAAGCAACACCATTCCACACATCTCTCCTTAATGTTTTGTGCTGTGTGGGATCTGATAAACACTTCTTTGTGGCTGAGCAGTTGGAGTTGTACACATGCTCTGTGCTGGAGTGGTTGTACACATGCCCCAGCAGCAAGAGACTTTGAGCGTGGTAACCTAGATGTTATAGGCTCAAATAGCACTGGAGCTAGGGTTTTGAAGATCAGTATTGGTGAGTTTAGAACCAAAAGATGTTTTGTGATTAGGCCTTTCATGATTCCTCCAAGGCCACGCAGGGATGTCTTTGGTGGAGCAAGGATGTGAGCATCTTTGTGTTTGGCAAATGTGAGGCTAGTACCTTAATCGCAGGGCCCTGATGTCTCCATTAACAGCAGAGAGCAGGGAGCATATTAAGGGTAAGCAGGAGAAGCTTTTTTCCCCAAATAAAATTTTAAAACAGAACCAGTAACAGGGGAGTGCTAGCAACAAGCAAGCTGTGCAAAGGAGGAAGAGAGAGAAGGACAAAGCTCTGAGCCTGGATGTGCAGAGTACAGAGATGGTGCAGAAAGAAATGTAAGGTTAGACTTACAAATCCGTGGGGGTTTTACAAACAAAGAGGGTTACCGCTGCTCCACTGTGTGCTTCCTGTTGGATTTCCACACAGAGTTCATAGCATCCTAATGAGAGGCAGACAGAGATAGGTTCATGGTTCTAGCAGAAACAATATTTGGTTAAAAAAATTGGATCGACTTTGAGGATGAACAGTTTCTTATTCCTAGAAAGAGCTGTAATTGAAATCAAGACAATCTACTACTTCCCAAGGGCTTTGTCATACTGTTCAGACATCCTGAGGAACCATAATTGGATTTTTACCATAAATGAGTGTTGAGAAACATGTTTCTTATTTAGGTTGGTTCATGTGCTCATGTTCTTTTTCTGCTTCCTTGTTAGTCAACAGAATTTCTGTTGACACAAGTGGGAACAGGAAGTAAATATTTCAAGTGGGCAAGGACAAACCTCCTGAAGTTCACAGAACTTCAAAACTGCAAACCTATTCTGGGGATTTGAAAAACAAAATGTTTACCTTCACAAATGTGTTTTGCCTGTAATTTAAACTCATTTTCTCTCCCATGCCATTGAAGGAGATTACATTTCAAAAACAAACAGATTTTCTAGGGAGCCAATTTACGTATGAAAGAAGCCTGACAAAAGCAAAGCAGCCTCACATCAGTACTCTGTAAAGGTTTTGTGAATGTCTTTCCATGTGAGTTCCTAACGTTTCCTCTGTTTTATTTATGTATGCATGTAAGTTTGTATTTATTTATTTTTTGCCACCTCTGTTTTTTTTTCTCTCCCTTTTTATTTATTATGTTGCTGTCAACTTCTTGTGTGTGTTTGTTTTGGATTTTATTGTGGGGGTTTGTACTCTCTGTTTAGAAAACAGGAATACAATAATATGGGAAACTACCTTTGAAACCTAATTTATTGGCATGGTCAAAGAATTTGGACAATTTTGAACTTTA
The DNA here is from genome assembly GCF_036417845.1 of Apteryx mantelli. Lineage (NCBI taxonomy): Eukaryota > Metazoa > Chordata > Aves > Apterygiformes > Apterygidae > Apteryx > Apteryx mantelli. The sequence goes on along the minus strand of NC_089981.1, from coordinate 83,254,180 downwards.
AGGTAAAGAGATTTGAGAGGGCAAATATTTAAGTATGCTGAAGCTTGGATGATCCTGAATTATTCTTCTTCAGACTTGCCTTTTTCGTCCATCTCATTTTGATACTTAAAACGGAGTCAAGCTTGGAGACTGCATACTGTGCATATAAATGAATAAAGGTCTTGTTTGTATTACAGTAACAGCCAAATAACTGATAATGATATGGAGGTTTGTCTTTTGAATCATGAGGTACAGATGGGAAGAGCAAAAGTTGAGCTTTCAACAATAACTTTGCATGTTCTGACAGTTGTGTATTTGATTTCTCAGCATTATGGTTATTTGCTAACCCAGAAAGAACAGGAATGGGGGGTTAGAAATGCAGTAAGGTTAGTTTGTACTGTCCCCGAAAGTAAATAATGTGAAAACAATTTGATTGCAGTATTTTAAACAGTGGCTTGAATTGAAAGACTTTTTTATTTATTAAAGAATAGGAATATTTCTAAATCTCAAAAAATCCTTTTTTTTTTTTTTAACCTTCATGGGGTATTTTTGTGTTTGTTGTGGCTTCTTAGGAGTTAGGTTTTATTCTTTAATCTATTCAGAAAGCTTTTTGAACATATCAGTAGGAGAAAATGAAGGGTGGGCCATTTTTGAATGCAATGTTTAAGTGCCAGACCCATGTCCCATGGAAATCTGTGGCTATGGTCTCACCTTCTACATTAAAAGTAGGTCTGGATTCATAACGGGTCTGAGTCAAAACCTTCTGAAATCATTCTGAGCTTTCTCTTTGACTCAAGTTGTCTTTGGCCCATGTCCAGTGAATGAGGAGCCAGTTGACTTGTATTTCTGACTCCAACTTATTTTTATTTATTGTGAGTGGACACTAGCTGCTTCTTTGTTGTCTAAAATATACTGTCTGCCCTTGAACTTTGACATTTTCCTTCCAAGAGGATGATTTAGATTTTGTCCACAGTTTGCCAAACCAGCAGGCTACATCATATTTTTGGACTTCCTACAGACCATGAGTGGCTAATCCCCTGCCTAACTTTGGGGAGGTACATAAAGTAAAATGTGAAAAACATATACAGGGCCCTATAAAATGGAAGTATTGATCGACAGGGCCACAGTTTTTGTGATTACTTTTGCTGATATGTTCAATTAACAGTCTTGTCAGGGAGAACCTGGTTTTGGTCTCCCAACCTTGCTTCATTTAAGTTGATAGTCCTCAGTATCCAACAGTGGGATAAACCAGATTCCTTTGCTTTGTTTGTTTTGGCCTACCGTGTCTCTTTATGAGGAAAATGGTCAAAGTAAAGTGCTTCCTCTGTGTATTTTGACAGGAAACAGTACTAATATGCTTTCCTTTTGTCGTATGCCTTGCTCTTTTCTCCCGGTGTTGTTTAAATATTTTCAGTCCAATGACATATTTATTAACCCACCACTCTCTGCATGGGGTAAGACTTTGATTGGCCCATCTGTAAAGACTCTCGGTTAAGGTGGTTTTTTCAGCGAGAGTTAATAATATTACTACTATTCACGTAAAACTCTGAGACAATCTCTTTAAAAATGGAGCACATTTATCTAAAACAGCTGGTTAAGAGAGCATGAGGGCCCAGCTAGAGTCGGCAAGGTCGGGGGTCAGGGTTAACACCAATCTCTGTGGAACTTTGAAGCTGACATTTTACAGATTATATGTGTCTCAGTGCACAGTGGGCATGGCATATAAATTGGTCTTAGAGGCCCCTATTTGTTCTCTGCATTTTTATGAGCCCACAGAGTTGTTCTTTGAAGCAGCACACACAGAAAATAAAAACTCATTTTAATGTTGTGGAACTATTTGCAGTAAATCATGTTAACGTCCTGGCTTTTCTTTAGAGAGATGCAGGGTGCATTTTCCATGTTCCTGGGTGCTGTGATTGCCTCAGATTTAATCCCGTATTTTTCCTTTTAATCTAACTTTGTACATCTTGTTTTCTCTCCTGTTCGCCACTTTGGTATTTGAACAGTTATCCTGTATGCCTTGCCAGTTTTAAGCTAGCAAAGACACCTTCGTTTTGCTTCATGCAGTGTCTTAGCTATTGTAAGTGCTTACTCTCTCCTCTGTTGAAAATCCCCTGGCACTATAAACCTCTTGCTATCGTATGGCACTGTAGCCTTAGAAGAAGGCATCTGATTTCAAAGAGACTAAGTTCCATTCTGGAACTAATTATATCATTTACTTTATGGATTTTTTTTAATTGCTAGGTGTTTTAACTGGAAAATGTTGAATTCTGGAGAGCCACAAGGAGCAGACACTGTTAACAGAATCTGCTGGAGGCATTTTAGCCACCTAATTAATTTTCAATAAATGCTTCCAATAGGTAATTTGCTTCTGGCCAAATGTAAATCAACTGGAGACAAATAGGGTTAAAATTAGAAATGTGTGATGGGGACAATGTTTATGGACAAAATAACCTGGCACTCCTAGAAATAACTTGCTGACAGTAATAGAAAATTAGACCACACAGATGTTAACAAAAACTGAACATTGCGTGTCACACAGCCCTAGCAGAGTTCCACCAGCTGGACACACAACAGGCTCCTACGTGTGGGTCTCACCACACAAGGCCTGTCTACCCTTAATCTACTCATGGTATGAATTGGCCTCTCTCCCTCACTATCAGGCATGCTCCTCAAGATGCCTTTTCTCTGTTACCTTTCACAAAAACGGACCTTACTGTCCACTTAAGACCTCCACAGTGCCTCATAGACACTCCAGCTAGTACGGATAACCGCAACAGAGACCCAGGCTTTTAGGTTCTCTAGTCTTAGAGGTTATCTCTTCAAGAGCACATAGTAGCTAAAACAAAAACACTTCATTAGTAAAGTTTTTAAATACTAAGCATTTCTAACAGTACTAATTTACTTTAGCTTCTGAAAGAAATATACAGATTTTTAAAAATAAACATCTCTTGCGTATTTGCTTTCTTTAGTTTCCTCACCCCTCTCACATAATCTTTGGTCTTCTGTCAGAGCCTTCAAATTCTAGGATGCTTGCCCTTTTCTTCTCTTCCAGAAAACAAAGTCAGGGTCTGTCCCTCCCTGAAATGGCTGGCTAGAGATCTTGTATAACTTCCAGTCTCCTATGCCAGGTGGCCGTCGGACAGGTCTGTCAAATGACCAGGGTTCCCCATGAGGTAACGTGTTGCTTAAGTTCCTTCCTGCCCTTAAATTCAAACCTGAAAAAGCTAGCTTGATAGTAGTAGACCCTTTATCCAAGGAGACTTTCATATAAAATGAGAATTGTTAAGGTTTGATGCCTCTTTATTATGAATCTTGAGTCACTTAGAATTTAGAATAAATGAGACAAATTGATTCAGAGAAAATTCCAGGATTGGTGTTACTTGCTACAGAGTGTGCCTGTCAACTGTGGATACTGGAACAGCCTTCAGATACTGGATACAGACAACAGCTATATGAATAGGGAAGCCTCTCAAAACTGGCATTCATGGGTACACTGGCAGCAGTTCCAATAAGACATGGTGGAGAAGGAGTGACATTTCTGGCCTGAAAAACATGCCACAGATAACTAAATGTGGTACTGGACAGGGCAAACACAGGCTTATAAATCTAAAGGCAAGTGATGTCTAGATGCATGGGATTACACTTCCAAAAGGAAGCTCACTTAACCCTTCAGCATTATCTGGAAGCAAAAGTCAATGACACAAGCTTGCAAGAAAGCCCACGTAGTCCACTTTTCTAAACATAAAGGTGACAAAGAAAACTGACCATTCCCCTGGCATTTTCCTAGCCTCTGTTATTGGAAAGATTCTTACATGGTTTTATTGAATGTTCTCAATGTTTCCCTGAGTTCAGTGGATTTGGGGTCTGGGCATGCTCTATAGATAAGATCTCTGTCAGCTTCAAGAGAAGGGCTTGGGACCAAATTTGTTGGTTGATGTGGCAAGAGCTTCTAACACTGTAAAATCATGAGGGGGTCTGGAAAATTTTGTTCATCTTTTTGAAGTCCTGCAAAGTTTATTTCTGTCACTTTATTTTTCCGTGATGGCCAGTGTATGGAAAATGGCAACGTATCAGGATCCATTCCTGTCTCAAGCAGCCCCAAACAAGGTTGTGTGCTGGCTCCCACGCTGTTTTCCTTCTTTTTCTTGGCTGTACTGGTGGAGGCATTTTGCTGACATTGAGAGAGGAGTATTTATTTAGTTCTATACCAATGGAAAGTTTCTCCGTCTGCAGTGTTGCTCATCAGAGATCTTCTTTTTCCAAATGACTTTATACTCCTCGGTTGATGATATTTGCTTAAGCAGTGACCAGTTTGCTGAGCAGCCAATCAAGTTGGTTTCATGACTAGATGAAAAGATATCCATGTCCATCCCATTACTGCTCCTCTTCAGTCTGGGAGAGCTTTGCTAGTTAGTAAGATTGCTGTCACGAAAGGCATGGCCTTTTATTTTGCCTGTGGTCACACCTTGGTAGAATAACAAGGGTGTGAAACTAAGTAGTAATAATAATGTCTGTCAAAATGTCCTGCTCATAATACTCCTAGCTAGTTATGAGACATGGTTAACATGTTGTTGCTCCATCAGATACCCAACCTGTATACCCTGTATGCTTTGGGTTTGGCTTCTTTGTGAGATTAAATGGTGGGACAAGATTCCCAATACCCAAATCCTTGTATATTGTCATTTTTTTCTCCTTGAGAGCTGAAAATGCTTGGACACCTCACTGTAAACTTGTGCATTCTTAAGGAATTATCCTGGATAGTTCCACTTATTCCACATCCAGCTATTCTCGTGGCTTTTGCATTGCTCTGGCTTCCAACATACCTGTCCAAGTTGGGTGTTCTCTGTATTCATTTATGCTGAGTTTTCATTATTTTTGATGAGACAACAGGGAACGCAGATAAGTGCCACATTCAAATTGGATTTTGCAGCTTGACATAGAATCCCACTATCAAACAGATACTGTAAATGGGTTCCCCAGAGTGGTGTTCTGAAGTGGTTTAGAAATGGATAAAGGAAGTAACTTAATATAAAAGATTTTGTAGAGATGGGGACGGATCCTCAGCTGGCATAAATTACTGTAGCTCTGCTGAAGCCAATGGAGTCGGGCCATTTTATGTTAAGATTCAGCCCATAAAGTCATCCCTTTCATTCCATCATTAATTACAAGACAGATCTTTCAAATTCATAGCCAGGCAAATAGTTCTGTAGTCAACAGTGTAACTAATCATGCATTTACGGGTTACAGGAAGAGGGACCATTAAATGTAGATACTGATATGAGAGCAGTGCCTCAGACAAGGAAATCAGATTCTATAAAGTATTTTTAAATGTTTTTCTGCTGTATCATGGAGGGTTGATTAACCCTGAATCATCTTTAATAATCAAGACTTAATCAATGATGTGTTCCAGGAATTCTGATTTTTGTGACCGTAAATTAGCAAATTATATAATTAGCAAATTAAGCTTGCTAACTATGAGTAAGATGAAGTAATTATGAACTCTTTTCACTGCCAGAAGAATCAATGGTCATAACATCAGAGACTTGAGCCAGTCAAGGGTAACAGAGTCTCGACTTTTGGAGAATGCCAGTTTTTCTATTCCTAGCATTCTATTAAGGTAAATAATATCAAGTTCTTCTTAAGCTAGGTACTGCCCAGTAGTACAAGTTAGTTAATAAGAGAGTTAAAAATTGCTGGAAATACTTTTTTTAATTTATGGACATTTAATACAGTGCTGAATCCATATATTGACTTTAAGTGTAAAAAGCATAACAAAACTTTACATTTGCTGCATTAAGCTAGAAGTATTTAATTAGCAGTGAAGCACAGGGCTGGGAGCCAGGAGGTCTGGGTTGTAACTGCTGTGGGATCCTTTGGAAGCCTTTGCCTTGCCTGTCACCTGGGAATAAAATTCTCTCCAGGGAAGGTTTGCCACAGTGGATCTTAATTTACTGATGTCTTAAATCATTTTAAAGGACTGAAATGGCAAGCTCAGGAGAAATGCAAATTGTGTGAAAATATTGCACATCCTCGTACCCTGGTAACTATGAATGATGGGCGCATTTCAGAAAGTCCACAGAACAGTTTAGATATCCATGTATGTGGATGCAAACCAAACTTAAAGCCTGCTCCTGCTGAAATTAATGGAAGTTCTGTGCTAAACCTAAAGGAAGCAAGGCCAATCCTTGTCTGCGGGCTGTGTCAAAACATGTCACAAGAACATAATCTCATAAAATTTTCTACCTCTCACTGGGATTGCCTGTATCACATTGAACTAGAAAGTGCAAAAGAAGAGAGAAAGATATCTTTTTAAATTAAATGGAATTTTATTTTTAGTCTCAAGACAGTTGTCTTGAATGCTGTGCACAGATTTGTTATCCTTTGCTATTGCCAAACTTCTTGAGCTGCTGCCAGTCATAATTCATTTGTGCTCTCATGTTGTGATTAAACACGTTGAATGAATGAACGAAGATGGGAAATGCCAGTGTGTATAAATCACAGCAGACTGCCAGTTGTTCTCCATTTGCTTTCTTCTCCTCTCCCCACACCCGTGATCAATGCTATTTCCTGTTTGCTACACTCAGATGGAGATGTGGCCTGCTCCTGTCTTTCTTACCAGTTGCTTTTATAAAAGCCTTTGCCTTGCTCAGCCAAGCAGCCCTTGTTTCTGTGGAAAGCCTGAGTGAGCTCAGCTGTAACACTCAGAATGACTCAAATCTAACGGCCTCCATAAAAATTGCAGAAGCAAATCCACATCAGCATGAAAAGCCATGTGAAAAAGTTTTAGCCCAAGCTTTCAGCCTTCAGTCACATGAGAAATGCCATTAACTTACATATATCTACTCTCACGTGACTATCCCAGCCATGGCTCCTATCCCGGGCCTAAGAGCCTTTAACCTCACAACTAATGGACAGATAGATGGTGCTCGGTTTTAGCACTGATTGATCAAGATAAAGAAGCATGCTCTGGGATGCAGGTTGCTATTTCTTTCCTTGGAAGAATGTCACAGAAGTGATAAGCAAATGACCAAAAATGGTAAATCACTCAAGGAGAACTAGATCTATTTTGTTTTGTCCCAAAGTGTTTTGTTATAATCATAAACTATAAGGTGTTAAAGGGGTTAATAGGCTCTCAACTCATTGTCAACTAATTATCTTTAAGGTGTTGTCATCACATACTAATCGCTGGGTTAATGCCAGTTCCACCACTGGGAGGTGCCCAACCCCAGGGTGACCTTCTCTCACCTAACAGATGCTTACTTCATTAACTTCAACCATCACTTGCACAAAAAAAGCTTTTAGGAACTTTCATCTTTTTAAAAGGGCAGGGAAAAAACCTAATAAACTGGTAGCCTGGTTAGCAGTAGGGGATAGCTTTAGCTTAAGGCACCATGGGTGGCTAAGATGTATGAGAAACAGATGTAAGGCCTTTGGTGATAGGTCTGCACTTTCTATTTATTGACAAATGAAATAGGCAATAGAAGGCAATTAAAAGCCAATGATTGCACACAAACAGTGCAAACCATAACGACAGAGAGGAAAGAAAAGCAACAACACTGTGCAGCACAGCTAGTTCAGAGCCAAGTGACATTGATTTGGGAAGCAAAACTGTGATTTCTTTTTAAAGAAAATGTTTTGAGTTTAAAGCTGAGGAAGCTTAATATTTGTTCTTGCTTTTGTCTTCTGTTTTTCCCCAAATGCTGCCTGGTTACAATGCACTTTTCATTTGTTTGGATCTAGTTTTCTCTCTGGAGTTCACAGAGAAGGTTTGGTCTTGTTTTTTAATTGATGGGATTAATGAAAAAAAGAGAATGAAATGTGAATAAGCAGCAAAGGGACAGTCCTTCCTTGCTGTGTCCAAATGTGTCAGTGATTTGCCATCAAACTGCAAGTTCAATAACCTCTTTAGATTTTACTGTATTCTTAATAGGCAGTTGAGACCCAAACATTAGGAGATAAATTCAAATGCCTTTACCCAGTTTCTCCTAAGAGAGAGATTTATCCCCTTTTTACTAATCTTCTGTCCTCAGGAAATAAGCTTGTGAGATCATTTATCTCCCAAAGAACTTGAGGAGTGTGTGTTCTGCCTCGTGGGCTGACCTCCTGACCCCAGAATGTACAGATAGGTAATGCAGGGATGAGATCTTCTCTGTTTTAACAACTGTTTTATGCTCAGACTTGGGATAACACCTACTTTTCACTTAATATGATGAAGGTGCAAATCCATAGGCCTAATTTAAATGCATCTTTATTCTGCAAACTATAATTCTGCACCAGAGGCAAGGGGAAAACCAACTCACCCTCCCAGGATGATGTTACGGCCGAGCAGAATCTCATTAAAAATCAATTCCTCATGTCCATAAAACAAGTTTATTTTATCTTGTGGGAGCCTGCTGTTAGCACTCACACAGTTCCATTGTGTGGAATTCTTGCCTCTAGTTGTATGCCAAACTGCACAGTGTACCATTAACGAGTTTCAATTTTATGCTAAGCTTTTCAATATTTTTGGTGTCATTTACTGCAGGTTATTTTGCCAGCATGTGGTGTCTTATAACATATGTTATTAATAGTGATGACATGTTTAGGTTCTGAAGGTTTAAACAAGCCCTCCAATATTTACATTTATAAAAACGGGAAATGATGAGAGCAGGAATGCGATTGGCCACCGAAGGCTCCAGCTGTGCAGGTATTCATCCTAACCCTCGCAGGTCAAGGCTTGCTAGCCAACTGTTACAAAAACATAATGCAGAACACATTTTATAAGCACCACAAGACAAGTCAATGCATGTTAATTATCTATTAATTTGCCCTTTTTGCAGAAGGTAGTAGGAAGCTCATGTGTTTGGCCTTGTACTTCCCAATACCTCATACACTCACAGTCGTCTGGGATGATCACCCATGTCCCTGGGTGACAGGGAGTGCCACGGGGCTCAGGTGCCCTAGTGCGTTACCCTGGCTTAACACCTCTGCTAGCAGTGGTACTTGACTGGGACCGTGCTTTTAACCTGCAACAAAAGCAAAACACATAAACTTAAATCTCAGTGAACGAGTTTTTTGAGTGCTTTATGTCTTTTCTGCAACAGATTAAGAATACGCACGTGCTCAATCACTGCAGTTCTGTGGGCCTGAATTAACTTGAACTGCTGCAACTTGATTGTCTCTCTGGTCCTCTTGTGCGCAAGGCCTGTACATCTCTCTTTACCTGGATTCCCATATAAAAACTTACTATTTGGAATTTTTAGACACTATTATAATTAATAAATAATGAGTTCTTACTAATTTAGAAGTGCCACTTTTGAAAACTGGAAGGAAAACATAATGTGTTCAAAGTGTTGCTACTCCTGCGGGAGGGAGGTTGCTGCAGTGCTAAGTACCAGGCATAATTATGATGATTAGTCAAGGTTGACTACACTGTAAATTATAGGGAGCAAAGAATGATGCTGTGTGGTAAAAAATTATTCATGTCTAGAAAGGATTAATGTAGGGTCTTAAATGAATTATAATATATTGTATTTAGTAATAGCAGTAGAAGGAGTCTCATTTTATATTTCTGGTACATCTAAAATTCCTGGGCTAGGATTTTCAAAATAACACTATCAGTTTTATTTAGGCAACCAACAGCTATTGACTTTGCTTGCTTAGCTTCCCTTAAAAATTCCAGTGACTCCAGCAGAGGTTTTAATTTCATCAAAAATTGCAGGCATGGAAAATTGCAATTTAAAATGATGCCTCCTGTGTACAACAAAGATTTATTTTATATAGAACAGATAGATGTAGGCAGTAAGGAACTGATGGTCACAAGTGTGGCTATGGGCCCAGGTGTGTTTAATACACTTAGGCACTGGTGTGAGACCTCTTGGGAGAAGACCATTTTTCATTCCTTATTTGTATCTTGCTTAGCACAATAGCATTCTTGAGGGCATGTCAAGACTACAGCAGCACTGAATAAATACGATATACTGAACAAGTCATAAGCTGATGTTTCCTTCTGATCAAACAATTATTTCAGGTTTCTAAATGTCTTGTCTTCTAAATGTCCTTTTTTCCCAGAATAAAACAAAATGTATTGCACTCGGAAATCAAGTGCAGGCCATTGCAGTTTTGGTCATTGTATAAGTTCTAGCAATATAGGAATGCCACTATATATGTCTTGTTCAGTCAATGGCAATGGTACGTATGTGTAAAGAGGCCTTGAAAACCAATAATCTTTATACTACATTGTTTCCTGGGGTTTCATGAGGACCTAGGAAATATCTATGAAACTTTTTATATCCCATTCTTATCTAGTGGCTGCGGATGGCAAGTAAAGGACTGAGCAATTATGCTCTATATAACAGTGATGTTATTGATGCAGTGTCAAACACTTGAATCAATATACAGATAATAAAAGATATAATATGACCTCATGCTGGCATCTCTTGAATGGATGGTCATACAGCATAGCTAGGAGCTCTGTGACACATCATATGTTTGGATCACCAGGAAGCCCAAGACTATTGTTCCTGAAATGTCTCTGGGCATAAGAGATGCTATGGTTAGTTGATTTATTTTCCCATTATTTTGAATTGGAATTTCTAAATAAATAAGCTCAGTGATAAAATGCAGCTTAAATTATCATTATGGTGATGGATAAAGTAACAAATCAGACAAACAAGAAGAAGATTCAAAGTAGGGGTTCAAAGAAGATTTGTACAGGTTTTATGGAAACAGGCATCGGCATAAAAGAGAAGGATCCAAGTGAATGCCCCCACTGAGAGAAAGGCTGCAGCCTCTGCTGTATTAATAGAAATGTGAAATACATGAGAAACAGTCATCTTGAAGACTCCAAGAACAGGAAAAGTGTCTCTTGGAGTTCATGCTGTATTAGAAACAGGACAATCCAAGTATGAGACAGCCATAGGAAGCCAGGTTTCACAAGATATGCTGTTCACAGATTCCCTTGTGTTTAGACCCCCACCCCTAGAAATTACAGTTCAATTTGAATTCAGTATCATAAGAAAACAGCTATGAATTGGAATACTTGCTCTATGGTGAAGAAACTCATAAAAACAGGTCTTTAAAACAGAATAAATGAGTTCCCCAAAGTGCCTTTAAAGAGTACACAGAGAAGAAATTGCTTGTCCTTAAATTTCTTAAAGAAGCAAGAATCGCTCAAAATCAAATCAGATTCAAAATTGGAATCACTCAAATTCTTTTTTTCTTTTTAATAGTTAATAAATTTCAAAATAATATTCACTGTCATTTTCAAGGCAAATGAACAAGTTAGGCATGCAACTCCTGCTGGCTTTCAGTGGGAACTCAGCAATTCACTGTCATATTTTTACTTTTAAAATCTCCCCCACCAGTATACAAGTATTCTTTTAGGCAGGACTAATTGTGTGCAGAAGGAAGTGCCAGAACATTAACACAACTTGCAAATAACAGAAGGCACAGCTGGGCGGTGGTCTACGTTCTGTACCCCCATGCTGCAGCACTCTCACAAAAATTAATCCTGGATTTAGGCATACAACCCTAGGAACACAAAGTCAAAAAAGGCAGTTGGTGACTTCTGTTTTTTTGTTTTATTTGTATTTATCTGATCTTCTTAAAAGTCTCCAGGCTGGATAGAATTTCACAGCAAGGCCTCCTGGAGTCAGTAGGAGCAAAATAGTTGGCTGGAGTCGGAAAATTTTGGAGAACCAGAATGATCTGATCTTCATTATTGATTATCCTCTTGGTTCATACTTTATTTCTTTTCTGGAAAGTTGTCACTGCCTCAATAAGGCATCCCTTAAAGGTCACCCATGAAACTTTTCCAATTCCTGAGAGCCCTCAGCTTTTTCCAGTTCATCCAGTAACAGACAGGTGGGGATATCACAGCGCTGTACCTGCCGTGCAGGGCCGTGGGCAGGCCCCCGGGAAGGGAAGAGTGATGTGGCCTCCAGCGTGCGAGCTGGTGCTGAGGCCGTAAGCGCGAGCTGGTGCTGAGGCCGTAAGGGCAGCCCCGGCTGCAGAGCTGGCTGCCGTGCCTGCGCTGCTCCCACTGCCTTGCTTGGCTCTTCTGGACCCGTTTGTCAGATTAGGAGGCAGCGGTGGCTGTGTCCTGTGCATAACCTCAGGACAGGTTCTGGTACCTCTTCCCTGACAGGGGACTTGTCGGTGCAGCAGCTCAAACACCCTCAGGACCAGTGTTTTTCTTCCTCTTGCTTAACATTACCCTTTCCAAGAGCTCTAACCTTGTAATTCACCACTTTGGGGATATGAGATGGGGGAAGCACAGAGAAACTCAGGTTTTGCAGCAGGTTCCAAATCCAAATATTGCTTTAAAGTCATTACATTAATCAACACCAAAAATATACAGACTCAGATGCACTTTCCTGCTTTTCTCACTTTTGCATGTTCTTTGGGATGAAGTCAGAGTTCTTGCAGGCCTGGCTCTCTCTCCCTTTTACCGCCTACAGCTTTGCTTCAGGACTCAGGAGCCTTTTCCTCTCCTCCTAGGCTGGATTTCTTGCTCTCAGTTGGTACTGCAGTTAATAAATATCCCCTTCTGTTATAAAAGCATGTCCCCGACTCCTGTTTCCTGCACCAGGTGTCTTTCCCAGACCATGCAGTCCCTTTGGTCTCCTCATTTTTAATTCACCGCAACTGAAAGCTGCTTTCTGCTATACCGTCCTTTGTCAGGTGACCAGAGCAGCCTCCAAGGTGATCAAAGTCCCCTACATGACGATCAGCAGCTTAGTTCTCGTCGCCTCCCTGCCCCTTACGTGTTTATCAGATTTAACGAACAACGTAGTAGCCTTCTTTTTGTCCAAGTCTGTTGCATTTGAACGGGCTATCGGCAAAGTTTAATGACCCCATTTTAATTAGCCCTGTACAAAGGCACAGAAGTTTCTCTCTTCACCTCCTGTGGATTCTGGGACACTCATGTTCATGTATAAACCTAAGGAAGCCAAGAAAGAAAAAATTAGCTTGCTCAGAATGGAGTTTGTAGCCTCTCACAGACATACAAAGTCCCCTGTACCAAGCAGAATTCACAAGCTGTATGTAGGGAGATTATCCAAATTGTCACATAAGTTAACATGAATTTTTATAGTCTTTCCCTAGGAACATATATTACTTTAACAAAATAAAAAGACTTTCTCCTTATCAAGCATTATTCTTTAACATTTACAGTTTGCCTGACATACAGGAGTAATATTCCATGGTTTGCTACAACTTATAAGTTTATGACCCTTCTGTGGCAGATCAGACTAAACATAATTCATTCACAGCTACTTAGTGTTCTGGGAAATAAACCCCTGAACTTAAATAACTATAGTGTGACCTCTGTAAAATATTATTTATGGGTTAAGAACTATTATTATGTACATATCAAGATGTGCCAAAGGTTATAAAACAAACACTAGTCAGCAAATTGCACTGTTTACTGGCCTCGTCACTCATGGCTTTCTTTCTGGTTATAGTCCTACAAATATCTGTAAATGGGGAAAAATATTACTTGGCTGCCTTGGTAATTAGAATGAAGTTGATGCTATTGACCACTAAGGATTCAATAACAAATAATTCTCTGTAATAAACGGAATGCCAAAATATAGCTAAGCAATCCAGTGGAAATACATGGTGTTTTCCATAAAAAACATTAATTGCCACAAGGGTGCAGCCACTGTCAAAATCAGCAGAGAAATGACAGCCATTCATCTGCTATTCATTTGGTAAATTAGTCAATAGAATGCAGGGTGAGAGCTCCGAGCATGTACGCAAGGTTTCCAAAAGGGGATTTCAGGTCCTGTTTCTGATACCTGTCAACCCACAGGGGTTTTGGGGAGTGTGTGCGTGTATGTGTTCATTGTAGTGCTTGTTCGTGTATAATTCACCTATATCAGAACACATCTTGTGCACAGGGCTCCTAAAATATTTTACAGGCAGACCTATGCAGACACATACATCAGAAATGTTCATATGGGTCAAAACTACATCATATAATTTTATGTGAGAAATCTGTCCTGGTTTATTTCTCCTACCCCCCCCCCCAAAAAAAAAAAAAAAAAGTTTGAATGAAAAATGAACCACCAACTCTATTTGGACAAGTTTTATAACAGTCAAGTTTAATGTTGCAGGACTGATCCTTATATCCTTTTCTCAAACAGGAAAGTGCCCCAGTGATGTCAATGGCATTTCAGTAATTTCCTCAGTGAGGACAGATGTAGGTACCTACATATAGGCTTTCCTGACTCTCAGAACCTGTCCACTAATACTCAGCTCCCAAGAATCCCTTCCATCCACATTGTTCTTTAGATATCAGGGAAGGTTTCATGCATACAAGGTAGATGCTAACTAGTTAGTGTGGGGAAGCAAATGATTTTTCAGCTCTCTGGAGAAAAAAATGTTTCCATTATTAACTCAAGATTTTTTTCCCCTCTTCTTTTTAGTACAAAAATGCTGAGTGAGTAAGAGAGCTTGTGCCAGAATAGTAAATAACCCTGTGGTTAGGACATTCCCTAAAGATGCTGAAGGCCCAAGGTCAAGTCCCTTTGCAAATCCAGGATTTACACCTTGGCATGCCACATCCCATGAGAGTGCCTTGTCCGCTGGCCCGTCTCTAATGCTGACCAAAATTCCATCCTGGACTGAGACAACTTTGCCGGTGGGAGCTGTGCTGAAACCAGCACCTTTCTGATCAAAGGTTTTTTCTTTCAGAGGAATGTTTCAATGAATTTTGCTGAAAAATTCCCTGCTGCCCTACCAGTTAATGATTCTTCTATTGTATTTGCTGTGAGGCTGTGAAGAACCTCAGGCTGTTACATACCTTAAAATTTCCTTCACGATTTCTTCCTGTTGCCTCAGTGACGACCCTGGAGCAATTCCAAATAATCATATGAGTCTTCATTTTCACTGGTTTAAGGCTGTTGGGTTTTTTGGGGATGTACAAAGTCGTTGTTAAGTATATTTTTCCCCTGAAATAGTCTATCCTGGGGAAATATTCTCCTATCTGATCAGTCTAGTGTTGATCTTCCATATTCCACCTTCACTGGTATCTAAAGAGCTGTGTGTAGGGAAGGAACTGTTGGGAAGTGAGTGCTAATGGAATGGATCTGAGAGGAAAATTTTTCCTGCAGTTTCTAGTGTAAGAAAGCAAATTAAAGATCTCCATTTGGTGCAATACAAACTAGATCGTGCACCAATCTGGAGCAGAGCAGGGGCAGAAAGTTCCAGGACCAGGTATCGGTTTGTTCATTGTAGCCAAGAGTTCTCACTTCCCGTTGAAGTGAGAGGGAGTTGCATGAATTCAGTAACTTTCAGGTCACTATCCCCAGTCTGGATGAAAAATTGACCATTAGCATAGCCAGCTATGTGAGCCAAACTGTTCACCAAGTCCTTTTGAGCTTCCCTTAGAGTATGGCAGGTGCAGACTTAACCACTAGTCTGCAGGGATATAGGAGGTATTGGGGCAGGCAGAGCTGGAAGTGTAGGGTGTTTTTCCAGTCAACATTAAAATAGGTGGCATTTCCAATATTTTCTTCTTTTAGCTAGGTCACAATTTAGGCTAGTGGTTTACTCACGCTAGTGTTTCCTGTGACCTGCTTTAGCCTAGCTGAAACCGAACTCCAGGGAACCTGGTTTCCAGAAGAGCTGTGTATCCATGTTTGTAACCTATCCGGAAAAAACAAAACCAGTGCATGCTGTGCACACACAGCATCTGAAAAAGCGTGAGCCAAGGAAGTGGATCCTGGCAGGGGAACTGGGTGACCGGGGTCCTACTCTTTGCTCTGCCCCATCTGCAGGGGGGTCTTGGGCCACCACTTTGTTCCTCCTTGGTCTGTTTTTCTTCCTCCCTTAAGCCTTGTCTATTTAGATTGCAGGCTATGTGGGACAAGCTGTGTGCCTCCTTACTGTGTGTTCATCCAGTTCCCAGCACGGGGAAGTCCTGTGCTTATTTGACTCCCCTCAGGCACTGCTATGATGCAAATAATAATAGAGATCTGAACATTTTTGCTCTTACTCCTTTAATAAAATTAAATATGTATTTTAAATGTGAGCTCCTGAAGGCCTCCTGTTTTTTTTCATTTACTCCCCAGGGTCATTTTCAGCTTTGATTGCACATGAGGCTCTAACATTTACATCCTTGGAAGAGGCTGGAGCTGTTAGTTGAAAGCACAGCCGTATGCCGCACAGCGCAGTCCCAGCCTGCCCAGGGGGCTGCTCTAACTAAACAGAGTCAAATTAAAGCGCATCATAAAATTACAGCATGCTTTTCTGTAAAGTTTGATTTTTACTTTCCTGGGCCTGGCCTTCAGGTTTCATTAGAAGCAGCATTCAGCAGAGCTTCCTGCGCAGCATCTCTGTGGGATGAGGGTACCCTCTAGCGGAGCAGACGCCGGCAGCTGTGAACCACAGTGGCTGCCAAGGGGTGCCCTGCCTTCCCAGGGGCTTTTCAAGGGCTGGTTAGGGGAAATGAAATGCTGGCTCTGGACCCTGCCCATCTGTGCACCTCACCCTGTGCAAAGATGGGAGGGTGTGGTGCTTTTGGGGTGATGTTTAAAGGGAGATACGTGCAGCCTCCAAGATCACGGCTTTGTGGTTCTCAGGCCTGGTGGGAATATTGCAGGAATATGACGATGTTAGTATTTCCTTCTGTCTGCCCACAGTGCTGGCATGGTGGTATCCTCAGGGCTTGTTCTCCACCCTTGAGGTGCAGACTCCAGTACCTGAGTGATGTCTCCTTTTGTGCTATGGCCAGTAGTCTTCCCTCCCCTCCGTGCTTATACTGATGGCTGTCCACCACATAACATGGAAAGGAGAAAACAGGCCCTGGTAATTCTCTTCAGACTTGCTGACCATGCTGGGAAAGTCAAAATCTGTGGCTACCCCTGCCCGTGGAAGGTGTAGGCCTTCCAGAAAAGGAGTTCCCCATCATCTGAGAGGAAGGAGCTCTTCAGTGTCCCATTTTTTGCAGTCTTTCCCTCTTCAAAGAGGCCTAATCCAACGCTGAGCTCAGCTCCCACGCTTCTGTAAATCAGTGCCACACCACTGAGGTAAATTAGCCTGGCTGATTTTTGTCCAGCTGAGGATCTGGCATATTATTTACATTCAGATCTCAGCGGTTTGCAATCCAGTCTGACTCTCTTTTCACTCCCAAATGTTTTATGTCACTCTGCTGGAAGGTGGCTTGACTTTTTTAAGCAAAGCAAGGGGATGACAACACAGCTGGTTTCTTGAAGGATTAAAAAAAAGCTCAGAATGTCTAACGACAGCAAAACATTCACGCAAAAAAGATGCCTCCACTTACACTGCTGGAAATGCCAGTGCTTCCCTCCCTTACATAGCATTATTTTTCCTTTGCTTTGCCTTGTAGTTGGCAACTAGCTGTTACTTGGCTTGAAAACAAAAGGGGTAGCTCCATCTAGAGGTCTTTGAGAACAGATGAAAACCTGATTTTCATAGCTCCTCACTTAATGCTCTGATGCAGCGTTGTGTGCATGGGGGTGCTTTCTCTTTTCTGCAGTGTGGCTACACCTTCTAGTTTCTAAATGTTTTATAAGTTCTGAGATTTTGGAGCAGCACCTCGAAGTTTTAGAACAGTCCTGAGGTACTCTCTTTTTATATGCTTGTGATTCATGGTGAAGTGTAGCTCGGCAAGAGCCTCCATATGTATACAGTTTGCTGCGTAGGTGTACAATTTGGGGCTTCCCAGCAGAAATAGGATCAATGGGGAGGTCCCGCGCATTGTTTCTCCCTGTTTCTTCAGAGGCAACTTAGAACTTCTCAGCACCATTTGTGAGAGGGTGCTGCGCTCAGGCTGATGCTGGTATTTAAGTGGCTGATCTATATTCTGGTTCAATGGAAGGAAGAGTGTCACTGTGGTAACCACTAGAGTGTGGATGGAGACATCCAGGTAACTTACTCCTACGTGTGCCACCAACAGAAGTGTTACCGAAAATAGGAATGTAATGTTTTTTATCTTGGGATGGCATCTTGGTATCACAGAGGTCTTATATTCAGATTTTAAAGATTTGAGTAAAAGCGTGTTTTCTTGCTATCAGCAACGAGGAAAGCAGAAACAGATATATGTCTCATGCACAGCATATCCCAGCAGTGCAGGCCTGCCCCAATGCTCTAATGGTATGCACAGGGACATTTTGGGGTCCAGTTCTGAACCAAGCGGCAAATTCTTTGTAACGGACTGAAGAAAAAAATCTTTATTATGTAGAGTTTAAAGGCTAATAATGTGCAATACCGCCTAAGTGTTTCTTTTTCTTATAGTTACCTAGTCCAGGTAATTGTTCCCTTCTCCCTTTGACCATTGTTCTTTATCATTATATTCTCTACAGTACACTCACTTCAGTATACTTTTAACTCCATTCATTCTTACCACTTCCTGCTGGCTTTTCAATTTCCATCTGCTCTATAGGTATGAAAGAGATGATAGCTCTTATGCCTGCTAGAAAAAGTATAGCTAAATTGAGAATACTGGTGAACTCTTGCAATTCAGGAGAACAGAGTTCAGCACTTGTGAGATGGAGAAATGAATGTGCAGTTCTTGGCACATGGGTTATCTTTGATGAAAAAATGGAATTTAATCAGAGACATGGCGGGAAACTGAAAGATCAGCCTTAGTCTTGACCAAAAGAAGAACCCTGAGGGCTTGCTCATCCTTTGTCAGTGTTAAAGGAGTCAACTCAGTTATTATTAGCTAATATAATGAGTCTCTACCATGTTGTTGTAATAGTCACGCAACTTTAACACATTTCTTTTTCTCTCCTTCTTAGTCTACTTATTGTTAAACAGTACCTACTATTATTTTAGCACAGGTCAGAGTTCAGTCTTTTCAGGATTTGAAAAAAATGCAAAGATAAACTACCAAGGGAAAGAACAGCATCCTACTTCCTAAGGAATAATATTCATATTAGATAAACATTTCTAGGGAACAATTTGCATGCTTGGTTCTTAAACAGTTGTCTGGTAATCACTGCAGCAGTTTTGTGCAACAAGTTCCCTGCCAGTTGCGGTTTCACCTGTTTCAGTTTCAGACTCTACCATGAGAACCAGGCAGTTGGGCACAATTTATGCTGATTTCTCACAGAGATTATTTTGCATTCGATGCAAGTCTTCTCAGAGCCAAAGAATGGCAGCCCTTGTAGCTGTGTGCCAAACTTCTCAGCAAAGCAGCCCCCAGGTCTCCATGGCCAGTACAGTCCCTCTCCCAGAGACTTCACGTATGTGTCTGCACAACGTCCAGCAACAGATCTGTCCTGTTGATCCAGAGTAACACAAGCTGAACACACCTTATCTTTCTTGTTCCTCTGTATACAGCTTTTCTCTAGAAAGTCCAATAAGATGGCAAAGCTATGTAACTTTGTAGGTATTGCATTCTTCATAGCTATCTTTTGAGTGGCCTTAGGATCAGCCAGTGAGCATGTGCCCAAGCCTTGGTGCCTATGAATCCTTTTACTATATCTTTAACAAGAGCGTAAGTTAGGACTTCTCTGGACATTAATACAAATACTCTATGATACCTGTCAATATTGAAAAACACATTTTCGCCCAGGTGTAAAGGTTCTTTGCCCCAGGCCTGCCTGTGGGTACAATTCAGGGCCTGGGTTCAAAAGTTCTCACTTGCATTCTTGGTAATGAAGATAGAGCAGCAAGCCCAGGTTACAGAATTTGGGTTCTGTTTGTCCTTCAGTTCTATCCCATAATGTCCTGGTTGGTCTTTTCTTGCAGCCTTTTTATTTACTTCATGACAATACCTGATCAGCACTTAACCGTCAGGACTTCTGCCATTTCTGTCTTACTTGATTAACGTCAGCCAAAGGGCTCTAGGAGATGTCCCCCTACTGCAATGCTGGTTGGCCAGGGGATTGCACTTGGACTCCAGATGCCTCCAGGGCATCAGGGTATCAGAAGGTCAAGACTGCAACCGCATGCACAGAGCAGATTGCCGTACTCAATGGAGTCTTGGTGGCCTAGACTGAGGCCCTGTCAGGAGATGGATTCCAGCAGCAGAGACAGAAGAAGGGGAGGAAAAGTCTCTGGAACAGGAAAATGGACAGGAATGAAATCAGACTGGGTTTTATGGCCAGATGAAGTAGAGCGGGGCGCTTTCCCAAAAGAACAGGCTTTATACAGCCTTTAGTGCAATTCATCTTGCCTTCAGCTTGCTCCTTGCTCCTTCTTTCTTTCATCTGAGTATCTTGGGTACTCAGGAAATGGGCTGCCAGCCTGGGGACTTTATTTGGCTGCAGCAGGTACCTGCTTCCAGAAAATATCTTTCCTCCAGGGTATCTTGGCACCTTTTACCTCAGAAATGTGCATCTGTGCCTGATTAGGGCCTGTATTGCAAAGACAAGGCAACTGGCTCTTCACAGAGCCAGCACAGGTTTGAAAGCTCTGGATCTCACTAGAAAAATTTGCTTCTCTGATTGGAAACAGCAGGGATCAGTTTCCCTGATCTAAAACAAAGCTACATGCTATCTTGGTGATAGGCTCTGGCTTGACTCTCCCTCCTGAATCTTAAAGTAATTTCATATTTTACTTTTATTGTTTCTTTATGAGCTGAATATGAAGCCTTTACCACATGCATCTAGGGCATATCAACTTGGCTTAGGCAGCAGCTTCTGACCAGAGCAGTATGGAGAGAATAAAAAAAGGTATTTCACAAATGGAAGGATCAGCCTGTCAGTGTATGGTGGCCAGGTGCACTGGGAAATTATAATGTGCTCTTCAGTTTTGTGGCAGGATCTTTTCCTTTGCTGAACTGACACCCAGATCCTTGGAGAAAGAAAAATGATCTGGTGGGAGAAAAAAGAGGGAGTGACATGCTGCATGAAGTGCATGGTGACTTTGTTAGAGAGACCCACACCTAGAAAAGGAGCTTGAGGGAGGAGGACAAGAAAGAGGAGAGGGAGGTTGGTGCAGCTGCACAGCATCTCCTTCAAGGCCAGAGAAGGGGGTGCTTGAGTACTTGCTCAGCCTCCTTGTAACAAGGGACTAGATCTGCTCTGGCACCCACTTGCTGTACATGAAGTGAGGACCGTGGGCTCTCCTCTGTGTTTGAACAGTCCTGCTGTCCATGGAAAACCCTGGGATTTAATATGTTCTGAGCTGTGCCAGGAGCTGAAATGTGCAAAGATTCCCTTTTTATTCTACCCTCTCTGTCACTGCAGGGTGAGGAGAACACCTACATGCCCGACGATCTGGGGCCATACCTAGCAAGTCTCCGCTGATGTCAGCTTCTTAATGGCATAATGTGCACATTCTTGGGCTTCTTAAATACTTTTAAATTTCTCGTCCAACTGGTTTCGTTGCACAATGTGTTGGCACGTGCTATCTTGGGAAAGAGGGTAGGAAGGAAGCTGTTATCAGAAGCTCTGATAGGGGGGAAGTTGTATCAGAAGTGTCTCATTTGCAGGCAGGAGAGAGAAGCTGACTCATATCTTTCAGTCCCCAGTGCCACAGCACTACACTTCCCCCTGCAAATACCATATGGGACACTGGCATGGGAATACAGAGTAGGCTTTAACCTCTGCCCCAGGGATAATGGAAGCACTTTCTAATTGTCTATGATGGTCCTACAAACCATCAGTGTCTTGAACCTGTTCTTAGCAAAATCTCTCCCCTTTTTCCTCTTGATGCTGCATAGGACTTGTCACACCACAAGATGATTGCCTTTGGGTGCAATAGCATCCAAATGGTTTTAGAGATAGCACCCGCCTGATTTCAGTTGGCCAAATCTACACTCTGTGACCATCCTCTGACTGCTTTGTGTGTAATCAAACCTTCATGATAGGACCACGTTTCATAAGCCAAATGAGAAGCTGATTGGTGGGGCATCTCAAATGCAACATGTTCAGACACCACATTGTGAATCACTTTATTTGGAGGAGTGTGGCCTTTCTTCTACAGACAGTTAAACACCAGTTGGTATCATGTGTGCTGCTGATTATACCCCTGTGCTGGTTATGCCCCTACCTTTCTGATTTACTAAGACCTGTCATAAATGGGTTGGATCATTTATACCACAGGTACCCCTGTGCCTTTGTAGGAGGAGAGAAGAACCTATGTTTACAAGTATCATGAGTAACTACAGTGCAGTAGAAAAGGCCCAAATGCTCAAAAGTCAATATTTGTTTCAGCCTCATTAAATATGCCCTTCCCCGTAGAGGATAAACCACAGTCACTTCGCATATCTCCACCTCTGAAGTACTGATAGTTGTCTTGCAACACCAGTCTGGTCTGACACTGATTGGTGGGAGTCCGGAAGATCCTGTTTTCAAAGAGCATCAACAATACATTCTGAGTAAGTGTCTCCTCCCTCATTTGTGTATCATGGCACTGAAGGTTGAGGAAAACTCCTCAGACTGCTTCACAAAAGCCACCTTCATGACAAATCATTGCTGGTCCTTTATGACATTTTGATACTGGTATTGTTTTTCCATTGCTTGGAACTGAATTGGGGTGAAGAAGCCAGAGCCAGTGAGGTGTGTGTATCAGGGGTCTTCAGCATTCGCAACGAGGAATCTCTTCCAAAGCTCAGCTTGATAATATTGGGTAAAACTCTTCATGGACAAGTGTTTGCAAGATTGTGGCTTTAAGCTTATTCCTAAACCACAAGGCCAGAGGAGACTTCTACAATCATCTGGTCTAAATGTCTGTGTAAGACAGAAGGAGATCACCCATATTTGATGCATCAGTACCAACCAAGAGGAAGTAACGGATGTTTTTAAACTTGGACTTCAATGAAATAAAGAGAGAGAGAGAGAGAACCATGAATGAAGCAGAAGATTTTACAGCCTGCTAGATCACATTAATATATCTTTTGCTTAAATCCCATTATTTTATATGCATTTGGATGGAAAGAGCTGCCCATCAGAAAAATCAGAAAAATAGAGGCTACTTCAGATGCCTGGTATCTCAGAGCTCTCTGGTTTGGAGGAGAGGTTTGTTGGTCTAGGTGGGGATGGCAGGAGGGCCTGGCATGCGAACTGACTGTCTACATGGATGACTTGAACCCATTTCTGAGTGTGTCAGTCATGTTTGGGAATAAGCAAGGAGCTAAATTATAAATAATAGGGCAAGACTGCTGGGAAAGAAATAAACCCCAGTAAACCAAAACAATCAGTTTGTTCTCCAGTGTTTCCTGTACAAGTAATAAAATCTAATAACTGAGTTGCTGTTAACAGTTAATGACCACTGCATTTGTTAATGGACCCAGACAAATGAGAGCAGTTTAATACAACAAACAGGCCATTAGTTGTATTAATGATTGGCTTGTAGGAGTTAGTGCTCTTATAAACTATATTCTGCAGTTTATAATACCAGCACTTTATAAAATGACCTGGTGTTTTCCAAAAAATAAAAAATAATAAGGATCAGGTGAGCTCCAGTTTGTTCATGGAAAATAAGTAACCATCCTAACTAAGAAAAGCTGATATAAGTCTAAATCTCTCTTTCTAGTTTGCACTGGTATAAATCAGGAGCAACAGCAGACATACAAACAAGGAGTGACTCTTGTGTAGCTTAAATTAGTGGCAGCTTTGCTTTGGACTTCAGTGAGTTTTGGATTGATCCCATAATTATTATCATTAGAGAGGAACTTGATCTTTTCTTTTTTTGATTTTTTTTATTTCCAGACCACAAATGATTCCACACATGGGATATTCGGTTTTTAGCAGCTGTCATTATTTAGAGGTTTAACAAGCACTCTTATAGAAAGAACTATAAAAGGGAAGTTGTATAAATAGACTAAAATTAATAGAGGAACTAAATAGAGTTACCTCCTGCTTCACTGACCTCTACAACTCTTTTACTTTTTGTATTTTTTAAATGTATTTAACTGCAGTTCCATTTACAAGAAATGTCAGTAGCATTTTTGCAACAGTAGTTGTGAAAGCCAAAGCTTTTCCATTGCTTTACAGACTCACCTCTGAATGTAACCAGTGTTCGGTAGAAATTTAAAATGGAGCAATTCAGGCATTTGCCCTTAACTCGCCAAATGGGGACAATACTAAATTATTAGAGATTTACAGGTTACTGGTGAAGGGAATAATGCACACTTTGGTAGGAAAAAGAAGTGGAAGTTTTTACGTGATGCATGAATTTTTGTAGAGCTGTGGTGTGAAGTGAGGCCAGGCCTAAATCATAAAGTTACAACAGGGCTTAGCTGAGTGCTCTGACTTAGTTTGCAGAACCAAATTACAAGTTTTCCAGCTAGACTACAAAACCCATGAAGTTATCCTTAAGATTGCTGTGGCTTGAAGGAAGGATGCAGGAGCAAACTCACAGATTTCTTCCTTTCTTTGGTCATTCATTCATCTGCAAAGAATGGTGGCTAAGCCAGTTTCAAGAGGTGTCATTCCTGTCTTTTCTCACTTAGATATGACAATTCCCATCCAGGGGAATTTAAGAATAGCCATAGTAGGGCCCTCCTAGATTCATCATACCTCAGCCCTACTGTTCCAAAGAGTGGCCACTAACTGAGGCTTCAGAGTAAGAAATAAGATGCTTAAACAGAAAAGGGTAAGAAATAAGAGAAACGCAAAGTGGTCCTTCCTCTGTTGTATCCTCCCAGCTGGCAGTGGTTTAAGGACTTCCTGAGCCAGGGTTTACATCACGGTCAATAGCCACTACTGAGTATATCCTCCATAAATGTCTAATCCCTTCATGAGGCTGTTTATATTTATGGCCTCCATTTTTGGCAGTGGATTGTATATAGTAACTGTGCACCGCTTGAAAAGGTGTTTGCTTCTGTGTGTTTTAAACCTCCTACCTTGTAATTCCATCGGGTGCCCCTTAGGTCTCGTGTGGGAAAGAGTGAATAATCCTTCCTCATTCATCTTGCTCATATGGTTTATGATTGTACAGCTCTCTCTCATATTTTCCCCTACAGTTATTTTTTTCCAGGCTGAGAAATCCTAATCTAGTCGGTCTCTCTTCCTTCACAACCCTGGTCCATGCCTTCGATCATCTTTGCCATCTTTTTCTGTACCTTTTCTAGTTCTATTCTGTACTTTTTGAGATGGAGGGAACACCAGTGTTGCACACCATATAAATAGCCTGGGTGCATCATTTATACGCTGGCTAAGTGATGGTTTTGGTTTTGCTGTTGGTTCTATTTTTAATAATTTCTAAGTCTATTTGTCTTTTTGATTGTCAGTGAGCACTAAGGTGTTGTTTTCAGGGAGTTCTCCTTCACTGCACTAAAATCTTTTTCTAGAGTGGCAAAAGGTTATTAAGGACCCTCTTACCTGTTTGTTTTTTCTATAATTTACCTGTAATTCAGGTTGTTTTGCCTCCTGTGCCTTATTTAGTATTTGCTGCCAGTGCATGCCATGCGCCATCCTGCTGCTCAGCCACACAAGCATCAGGAGATCTGTTCACTCTTGACAGTCGGTTTCTTGAACAACTACGTGCCATCGGCCGACTGCTCAGGAAACCATACAGCTTGGCAGGAAGCGCTGGGAAGTGCTCAGCCTCCATGAATACTTGAGGGCACAGAATGAATCAACCTGCCGTTCCTGGAGCCTGGTCTCGGAGCTCCTGCTGGGGAAGAGGAGGGAGAAGCCAGGCTCCTGCGGACACCTCAGCTCCTGCCTGGCACTGTGAGCTGTGCAAGGAGGTTCAACGCAGCCATCACCAGATGGTGCTGCTGCATGCAGCCTTGCAAGGTCATTGTGTGCAGGGGTGTTTTGATTCGTGGAAAAAAAAAAATACAGAATTATGGATGTTTTCCCACTGCTTGGATGCCTGGAGAGTAGGCAGGGTGAGCATTCTCTGACTTCATGTCACTGGTCAGTCCTCTCTGGGAAGAGGACATCAGGCTTTGGCTGAGACTTCAGAACAGGGGGAGTGTTTGGATGCCGTGTGAGATGAGCTGTTCCAGACTGTTTCAAGCGGGTAAACAAAATTAATTAGATTCATATCATATGATTCCACAGGACTGATTTTTCCCTCAATGGAAAACTGACTAGTAATGCGTACTGCTGCTCATCAGAAATGTATGTATCAGTGTAGCTCACCTGTTTTTTTCCCATAAGTTTTACAATACTTGCTGGTTTTTTTAAAAGGCCCAGGTCCAGGAGTCAGTTTATCACATGGGAATCCAATGAGCCATCATAGAGAAAAAGGTCTTTACATCCCTTTCCCTCTGCTATTATATATAAAATGCCAGTGCAGCAAGGAACTTCAGCTTGTGTGATTAAGCAGAGGAAACTGCACAGTCTGAACCTTAAACTAGCAGATTTTGGTCTTCTCCCTTCTTGTGCCAGTAAATGTTTGAGCCAGTCATTACTTCTAACAAGTTGCATGAGAAGGCTTTTATCTTTTCTTCCTCAGAAAATTGAGGAGAAAGTCAAGAGAAAGATTTTGATGGTACTATAGTGGTATTTGTGATATCAGATATTTTCTGTTGTAATTCATATTTATCTATTAATTGTCCAAGTCTCCAACCTCCAAGAGCTCTTGCAGATCTAAGCTGATATTCAGACTTTTAAAAGGGTTTATCTGCACTGTTGGGGGAACCTACAGAGTTTTTTATTTCTATAAGGCAAATAGATCCAATGGAAGAAACTTAGAGACAACTCAGACATGCTGGGATAAGCCAAAAATTGTTCATTTTTAATAAATATTCTTTATTGCTATTGCATTGAGCGCTTTGAAGGCCTCTAGCCAAAGCAAAATCCATGCTTGATTATTTGCAGTTTAGAGACATTGTTCCAGCTTTTACAAGGCCTCCAGTCTCATCCTGTGGACATTCATGCTGTGTGCTGCATTCGTAGTGTCTTTAGGTCTTATCTGCAGCAATTACAGAGAGTCTTAGGGAAGCTCTGCAAGAACTGTGAGTTGCCATCATGGTCACTATTGAATCTGTCCTGACTCATACGGCTTCCTATGGACAGCTTATGACCAGGAAAGATAGAGGTGATGAAAGTGCAGAATGACAAGTAATGATGCTCTTGAGAAGGCAAATGAGGAGCTTTTTTATTTTATGATATTGTGACAGAAGAACAGGGGTGAATCAAGAAATTAAAGTGATAGTGGACATATAACTGATAAAAAGAAATGTTTGTTTCAGACTAACTCACTGTTGTGGGATGGACGAATCCAAGAGCATATCAGGATTAAAAACAGGATTGGATATCTGTAGGGAGAACCACTCAGAGTGATCATAGTTAATGCTAAAATGTATTTCAGAAGGAACATCAACACAAGAGACAAAAAAGTCTTTAACAGATGGGAACAGATTGTTCTGAGTTTGCTTGATCATGCCTTCTGTTAAAACACCTGGAGCTGGCCACTTCTGGAGGCAAGATCCTGGACCCTGTGGTGGCTGGATTTCATACAATCTGGCAATTTCTAAGATTAAGTCTTTGTTCCTTCCCAGGATGGTCTGTCCTAATCAAGCTCAAAAAATCTTAAATAATTCTTATCTCCAGCTAATAGTTATAGATCAAGGAATTTAAAAGTCTTGTAAGGATACCTGTCAAAAGTCTGATTTAAGGGTCTGCAAGTTTTTTCTGGCAGAACTGTTGCTTCCATGTGAAGAACGATCACATTACTGAACCTCTTCCACCTGCTCTCTCCAGAGGAGGGAATAGGAGCCCTGCTCTGTCTGAGGCTGAAAGGCTTCTTGGCTTGGTGCTCCAGTACTGCAGCTCCTGTGAAACGTGGAGCATCTGGAAGGAGAAAAGGGTGTGGGGAAGAGGGCAGGGAGGAAATGGAGTAGGAAACCAGAGACACTCTGCCAGGGGAATGGGTAGAACACGAGTAGAAAGGTGAAGGGGCGAGGAAAGAGAAATAGGCAGAAAATGTTTAAAAAAAGAGGGAGAAATGAATGGAAAGAAGCACACACAAGAAAAGAGAAGACAGCAGGAAGATGTGAGAGAGGGACAGGAAGGAGTGAAAAAAAAACATGATAGAAGAGGAAGGAAAATGTCTCCACATTTGCACAGGAGGGTATTATACACTGTGTTTGAAAGGAGGGGGCTCAGTCATGGGAAGGGAAGGAAAGACTCTCTGGCCTGAGGCCGGACAAGAAGAGTTCTGAGTTACTGGGAATCAGGCCAGCAATTTCTTCCACCATGCCCCAACTGAGGGCACCACAGACACCCCCGTGTGCTTTTAATCTCCAAGGTGATTGATCCTAACAGAGATCCCAGCTCCCAACCAGAAGTAGCCTATTTGCTTCCAGCTGCTTGTTCTCAGCCAGCCCATCAAATCTCGGTGGCCGCGGGGACCTTCAGATGACCACATCTTTTTCCATCGCAGAGATCACAGTGCAACTCAGCAGACAATGTCTGGCGAACAATCACGAGGAAGGCGGGATTTCACTCTTTCCCTGCCTCATCCACACCACTTAGCTGCGAACTTTGGAACGTAATTAAAAGTATTTAAATTCTGACTTTATTAAGTGCAATCAAAACCAAACACCTCCCCCCAAAAAAACAAAGCAGGCGTACTGAGTGCCAAGAACGTTAATCAGATGCAATTAATCCCAGAAGGCAGGGCTGCAACAATAAACTTCCCCATAGCTGAAGCAGCGTATCGTGTGTTCCCTTCGCATGTTGCTCTGTTAAACGTGTAGTTTCAGTGTTAGGCTGCTGTAAAACCGTTGCTATAAAACACAAGGTGCAAAGTAGCTAAGATACTGTTGCAGTATTTAACTTTTTTTTTTCTCCCCCCCCCCCATGTAATCGTACCACAGGTAAATCGTAAATGTTATCAGGCGCCTCTCCAGTCCAGCTTTTCCTGAGGAGGTCTGAAGGGAAGGCGCAGCGCGGCAGCGCAGGGGCTCGCGGAGCTGCCCCGGCGCCGGGCCCCTAACGCGGGCAGCAGCCCCGGCGCGCACCGCGCAGCGCTGGCGGAAGGCTGCGGCAGGGGCCGCCCCGGGGCGTCGCTGGGTTTTCGGAGGAGCCCGGTGCCGGGCTTTGCTTTTGTTGTCGCCCTTAGGGGGGATTCTCTGAGCAGCGCTCCGCGCGCCCCCTCGCTTTCCGCCGCTCGGCAGCTGCCGGCGACACCTGCGCCACCGGCGGGGCGGCCCCGCGCGCCCCCGACCCGCCGCCGGGGCTGGGGCTGGGGCTGGGCCGGGCGAGCGCCCGTCCCGCCCTCCCGCCTGCCGGGGCTGGGCCGGGCCCGCCCTCGCGGCGCGGGTTCGCGGCCCCTCCCCGCCGGGCGCCGTCCCACGGCCCAGGTGTCCCCCGCGCCGCTCCGCACCGTGCCCTGCCGTGCTGTGCCGCGCCGCGCCGCGCCGTGCCGTGCAGTGCCGCGCCGCTCCCCGCGGCAGCAGCGGGCCGCGCCGGGCCGGGCCGGGCGGAGCGGAGCGGCTCGGCTGCCCGCCGCCGCGGAGGTAGGCGGTGCGCGGGGGCGGCGGTTCCGGGGCCCCGGCATGGCCCGGGGGCGGGCGCGCCGCCGCCGCCCGGCCCCCTGAAGAGCAGCGGCGGCGGGGTCCGGCTGCGGCTGCGGGTCCGGTCCGCCAGCGGGCTTGGCGCCGCTCCCCGCGGCCATGTCCGGAGCCATGAAGTTCAACGGGTACCTGAAGGTGCGGATCGGGGAGGCGGTGGGCCTGCAGCCCACCCGCTGGTCCCTGCGGCACTCGCTCTTCCGCAAGGGCTACCAGCTCCTGGACCCCTACATCACCGTGAGCGTGGACCAGGTTCGCGTCGGGCAGACCAGCACCAAGCAGAAGACCAACAAGCCCACCTACAATGAGGAGTTCTCCGCCACGGTGACCGACGGCCATCAGATCGAGCTCTCCGTCTTCCACGACACTCCCATCGGCTACGACGACTTCGTGGCCAACTGCACCTTGCACTTCCAGGACCTGCTGCGCTCCGCGGGCCCCAGCGACAGCTTCGAGGGCTGGGTGAGTAGCCGTGCTGAGGAGAAGCTGGACGCGGGCTTCTCTCCGAATGAATGGACGCGCTCGCCGAGGAGCGCTCGCAGGGTGCTCGCGGAGCTGGGGCTTGTCCTCGCATGCCTGCGCCGCGGGTGCATGCCGCCCGGCATGCGTGTGTGCGCTCGCGCAGGTGTACGCTCATGCATCTACTCGTGCCCTTGTGCGCAGCAGCCAGGCAGCAATGGGCTGAGCAGATTTGCAGCCGGGCAGATGTGGGTAAGTGGCAAGTGCTCTTTCAGCTGGTGCATTTGGGACTTAAAAGAACAAAAAGTGTCAGCTGTCCTAGCTTGAGGGTCAAGACTCCAGCTGAGCGCTGTAAAGTCTCTCCTCTTTGTAGACTGCAGGAGAGGAGACATGTCATACTCAGCAGCAAGGTACACCTGCAGACTCGCACATTTATGTACCTTCCCTCTTTTGCTGAGCACATGGAGACATACTTGGAAACATGCAGATGGATGTATTTCTGCTCAGATCTACACATGCTTGCACAATTGTTTGATGTGTGCATGCAAATTGGTTAGATGTTTTAACAGAATCACGGGACCAGTCTTGTATATATCATGTGCCCCACTGCGCTGGTTAAGCACAGTTTCGCTTACACCTAATTCTAGATTATTTCCATGTAGGTGTCACTTGCACCTGGCCCAGAGAACTTCATTTATGTCTCAGTCCTAATAGTAAGTGAAAGAAATGGTATAGGCTCTAAAGTCGTGCCTTTGCTTCCAGTACTGTAACGCAGGAGGTAGCGAGTAAATTGATCCGGTGACAGATTGTAGTTTGCCTGTGTTAGATTTGAAAAAAGTCACCTCATTCTGGGTAGAGAAGGTGCAGAAGAACTCAGAATTTCCGAGGATATTATAGATATTAACTTTTTTGCGATCAGGAAGTTCAGTACGTGTGGTCAAGTAACCATCACAATAAAATCAGACGTGGAGGAAAGAGAGCTGACACTGTAGAGAGCAGATAGGTATCTTGATTGTATTGCTAGAGAAAATGCTAATGCTTTCTGTTCCCAGTCAGTGTCTGTGACTAAGACATGATGTTACATCTCTTGTGTGACTACAGGGAAATACCAATCATGGGAGCACTTAATACGATTATACTAATACTATTTCTTCCTCTTATGGTGTACTTAGGTACCCTGTGGATAGTTGCGAGGTTCCTGTGCTAAAGGTAATCTCTGTCAGACAGATGTTGATGTGATTTCGTGTAGGGCAGAGAAATCCAAGGTAGCCGCAAAGCAGTTAGCTCAGGTATTGCTCCTAGCAAGATAGCCATAGCAGAGCTCAGCATGGATTAGCTTGGTGGGTGCATACCCAGCTTCTCAGGTTGGTTGTGCTGCCCTAGAGGGATGGCTCCTGGGACTTCTGCTAGAACATTTTTAAATACGGAATGGACCTGTAAGGGATAGGGCAAAGGACTGAGCTCAGCATAGAGAGCTGTGGTTTGTGGGGGGGTGTTCTTGTTTGATTTGTTGGTGGTGTCTTCCTTCTGCTGTTGAGAGAGCCCTTATCCTCTTGAAAGGCTGGAGTCCTATCATACAAGGTCTGGCCTACACGTGGGATTTGGACTGCTTTGTTGTGGAGGCGGTGGCCTCATTATTGTAGATATTTTGGTAAATATTTTGCCTCCAGTGTGGATGCGAGTATGTCCAGGGGCCCACTGCGTTGTTTCATACATCCTGCAGACACTCTTTGCTCAAGATGCATGCAGTATGTGGCCTGCCAAAGGCTTCTCTAGCCTTTGGTGAAGGAAAAGTTTCTTAGCCCTGTTGGATGGGCACTTGTTTCATGAACTCCTTTCTCCTGTGAGTTGATGGGCAAGAAATCAGTGGTTTTTTTAAACAAGACTGATGTAAATTGATGTTATATCTGTGCATGCAGGCAAACCCGTGAAGTGTTATCTCCTTTAGGTTAGCGTCTAAGAACTACAGTTGGGGTGGATTTAGTGGGGAGGGTGAGCAAGTGTTTGTCTCCTGTTCCCTTTCTCCTCTCCCCTCCCCTTTTGTCTCGCTCCATTAACATCTCACATAGCGTGCACTCAGAATCACATGATGACATGGGAACAGCATCTTTCCTGATAATTTAATATTTCTTGATAAATTCAGCAAGGCTGTTGCTGGATTTTGTGCAATCTGAAGGGTAAGAAATGCTGCTTTGCATTAGCCTAAGGTCTGTGAACTGCTGGCACGCTACGAGACACCAAAAGGGGTTTAGAGATGATCTGCAACATCTCCACCCCAAAACTCCTCTTAGTGCCCTTTTTCCAACCCCAAAGCAAGCACACATTTGCTGATATAAGCAAGGAATGAAAGGAATGGAATGAGGGGGAAAGCGAATGAATCCTCAAAGTTTAACTTTGCTTATACGTGGCTGTACAGGAAAATCTCTGGGATAGCAGTTAGACTTTTTTTCTAAAGTTACGTAGTCCTTCAATACAAAATGGTTGAGAAACAGTTAAAAAGAGTCCACTTTGCCCTGGGGGGTAAAGCATCCCAGGATATTCTGGCGTCTTGAGAGGGAACTGAAGGGAGACCAGAGTTGGTGAGATGTTTGAATTTCTGGTATGGGACATCTGAGGGAAGAAAAAGATGTTTTTTTCATTTTGACTTGATGTAGAATCTTAATGCTTGCTTTTCAGAGAAGACGTAAGGACAAAAATATATTGGTAAACTCCTAATGCTTCTGACTTGACACAGTGACACGGGACAGGGTGTCTGGCTGTTCTCCATCACAGGGACTCAGGTTCCCTGCTGGGGGGAGAGTAGGAGGACAGCGTGGGATTACCTGGGGCGATTCCCTGGCCCACGCACTGGCCTGAGGGTTTCAGTCTGAGCTCTCAGACTCTTGCCGTTCTGTTGATAAACTTGGGTTTTCTTCTGCTGATAAAGGTGATTAGTTAGAACATTTGTCACCACCGTTGTGGGAACTGTAGGAAGTGACGGTGAGAAGCAAGTAGGAGCAATCTGTGTGCAAGCATTGGTCCTTCTCAGATGACTTGCAGATACATCACCGCAATTATGTCCCCAAACTTTTATGCATATGAGTGAGTGTATGAATATGAATAGTCTCATCACTAATGCTTATACGTTTGAGTCATCCCACAGCGTACTGGGACAGAGTACTGTGTCCATAGTTTGTATTAAAATCTATATTCCAGAGGTTCTTCAAAAACTACCCTTTTTCTTCTAACCTCCTGATTTTTTTCTGAAGTCTTTCTAATGAACGCATTACCGCAGCCTGAATATTTTTTAGTTTGCATGTTAGTTGTTAAACACATTTGATTAACTTTACACAGATCAAATTTATAAGAGCATATTATCTTCAAGATCCTGTTCTGTTTCCCATTATTTATGTTTACTTGTCAAGCTGCAGAGGAGTAGCTTTTATTAATACTGTCAATTAAATGCCACCTTGCCTTCAGTGTGCTTCAGTGCAGTTAAAACTGGCAGCGATCTCTCCAGCACGGTGTTTTTCTGGTAGGTATTTTCCTGCAGATCAAGTGGGTGTGAAATTCTGCAAACCTGAAAGGTAGCATTTTACACAGGTGCACATGACCCTGCCAGGTGCAAAGCAGTAGAGAATTAAGTCGGCTGTTACCCGAAAGCTGTTATGATTTACATCATGGTTGAAACTCTTCTTTTTAAGTGTTTATTTAATTTTGCACTGGCATGTGCTAGACATCTTTTTACTCTGTGTATGTGCATTTGAAAGGTGGTATGTCCTCTTTAACTGTCTCTGAGTGCAGTGTAGGGAACAGTCATATGACAATAAGACAACATAAATAATTTGGAGTACTGAGTTTTAATTGAAAGGAGAAAAGTTTACAATATATCAGAAATGAGTATCTTAATTCCTATGAGATCTATGTAGCAACTGAAGTTTTTTTTTTTGTTTGTTTTTTAAGCTTGGGGCAGCATTATTTGTAAAAGATACTGAATTGCATTGTTACTAGGGAATGATTTAATTATGATTACAGAAATTGTTAGTGCATGGATAGAGATGTCATAATTTCTAGCACTTTAATGAGTAGTTAAACCTATTTTGTCTTGATCTTGAAATAGCAATTCACCTTAGTATGCTGAAGGAAATTAGATAACAGATGGATCATTAGATTAATGAACCAATCACAACTTCCTGATGATTTTGTTAGCAATTGCTCATAGGAGAACTGTTAGTTTTTTTGTCAGGAAGAGATTAAAACAAATAATTCTCATACAGTCCTGAACTTGAACTCTTTCACCTGTATCCCTTCCTATGACTTCCCTTTCCTAAGGTAAAAAGAATTGTTTTATTCTTATTTATATGCAATTGCATTATTTATTGAACATTGAACTAAAGAGTTAAAGGAAAACGCAACCTCTTCCCTAGAGCATCTGTTCCTTGGCAGGGTGCTACAGGCCGAATATGGCAGGGGTACTTGTAGGTGTAACTACCCCTCGCATGTCACAGCAGTGTTCTCCAGGCGGACAGAACTGGTACGTGGAAATCAAATTATCTGTAGTTGTTGACAGAGTATTTTGTGATGCAGACCGTCACTGAGGATTTTGTGAAGGCCTGTTTGAAAAAGAGATTTGAAGAGAATGAGGTGACTGCTTGGCAAAATAGAAAATGGCTCTGAGTTCAAAAAATGATGATATCTGGGTTGGTTCCAGCCTGTCTGTGTCAGCCTGTGTTCATCTGCGAAGATGGACTGCATCTTCTAGGGCTGCAGCAAGCAGTTTCTCCTTCTGTAGATCTTAGCAGTCTGAGATGAAGAGCAATAATATTCCATACATATGATTTCTGTTCCCAGGTACATGACAATAGTGTGTATAGTGCAGATCTCTGACCTATATTAAGGTCACCCTACACATTAATTGCTAACTAGGCTTGAGTAAACTAAGCAGTGTCCCTATTTCTTGTTTGGTTTAAGTTGCTTCTGTAATTATTATTACTGATATGCAGTTATTATGT
This sequence comes from Apteryx mantelli, assembly GCF_036417845.1. Taxonomy (NCBI): domain Eukaryota; kingdom Metazoa; phylum Chordata; class Aves; order Apterygiformes; family Apterygidae; genus Apteryx; species Apteryx mantelli. The sequence continues at coordinate 83,219,371 of NC_089981.1, read as the reverse complement.
TTGAAGGGGAATGATGGAGAGAAACACCCACGGCAAGGAGGTAAGATAGTTCTTGAAGGATGTCAGAATTTCAGCTTCTGTTTCTTTCATTTAGCATAAAGCTATGCTTTGTGCATCCAAAGAAAACCTTCAAAATGCCAGCTGAGTCCATGACACCAATGGCTCCCTCAGTGTGCCCCGCAGCCTATGACAAAGGTTTCAAAAAAAAAAAAGAAAAAAAAGTGCTATTTGTTGTCAGATATTAAATAATCTTGGATGCGTGATGCTAATAACCATTTCACTGATTAAGGCAAATGAGGGAGAAGAGAGATGATTGTGCCATGAGGAGCTGCCCGTCCGTCGTCCTGTTTTGGCCTCAGGAGCAGAGCTACTTGGGAGCCCTCGGTTTCAGTCTTCTGCAAACCCCTGCCCAGGAAAAGGCCTGGCTGGCAACTGTGAGTGTCCTGGGAGAATGGAGGCGTTTTGCTTGAGAGGTTTTTTCTTTTTCTCTCTCCAAGAAAATCTGAAGCTGGAAAGTTTTGGTCAAAACATGAGAAGAGCCAGTTTCCAGTGGTCAAAGCGACTGGGACACCAGCAGGGATCGGAGAGACAGAATTGCGTGTCCTGGCTCTGACTTGGGTACAGCGGGATATGGATTTGGCTCCCCTTCGTTCAGCCAGCTTCCTGGCTCTGCCGTGCCACTGCCTCCTAGTGCGTTCCTCAGTCTGTTTTTCCATAAATACGTGTTTTAAAAACCCTTGCTTTGATCCTGTCAGGGATCCTGGGAGCTTAGGGAAGGCGTGCGGGGTAGGAGCCTGCTTTCCTGCCTGGGGCTGCTGGCCGGGATATCGCCGTGCTTCCCTCCCTGGCTGCGAGGAGCTGCCAAGCCGGAAGCTCAGCCCAAACCCCACCGGCAGGTACCCAGGCCCTCCGCCGCCCGTGCACAGTGCGCATGCAGGTTTGGGCTGGAGCTCAGGAGTAAACTTCAGCCCGTGTGGCCTTCGCTGGCTGGCCCGCGCCACGCTGCAGGATGGTGGGGTGGCAGCTCCCAGACGGGGTGGAGCAGGCACCTGGGAGAGGCCCCGGCTCAGAGAGTCACGCAAGATTTTCTGGAGTCGCTTGTTGGAGCCCGTGCTAATTCGGGTGCTGGGGACGAGGGGGTAGGCCAAGCACTGGTGCTCAAGTCTCCCTTGGTGGCGTTAATCGTGGCAGAAAGCGTTCCCGAGGGTGTTTGGAGACCTGAGCCCCCGGCCACCAGGTTGGTGTTTTAAAAGAGGCTGTTTGCGGAGAAGGAGGCGCGAGGTCGGGCTGACAGCAGAGCAAGGCCCCGGGCAGCGTGCTGCCCCACGCAGCGTGCGTGCAGCCCTCGCCGCTCGCGCTGCCAGCGCCGGCCTCCCTCCGTTTGCCCCTTGTATTTAGCTTTTACCACAGGTCTTCTTGTAAAAAGGTATTTCGTCCAGGCCATCCAAGGCTTTCTGTTTTGAACATTTTCTGAGTAGTGATTTGGTTTCAAGCCATTTTGAGCTTTTAGGCAATAAAATACCCCCAGAAAACGTTGTCAAGGGGGCAATTTGAGCTCTTGAAATGCCATTAGAAGGTCTACTGGTTTACAGTGTAATTCAATACGAAAGCATATCCCTTACTGAACTAAATAAGACTCAGTTGTTTCCTCCGCCCTTTCTTTGCAAACTGTTAAAGTGCCTTTGATGTTTTAGGCTTGATTGTAGCTATTGTGCTTTGCTAATGCAATCAAGAAATCGGGGACCTTTTCTGTAACCCTGGAATAAGAGACAAGGAGAAGAGATACCGAGTGCAATGAGTTGCTAACCACTTTGTAAATGATTCTGAATTGGGCATCACGCACCTTCCTGTCTCCCAAATCTCAGCCTTTTCAGGGACACAGTTAATATAGGTGAAACCATGCTCTAGACTTAATTTCTTCTGGAGACAGTGAGCAATCTCTGTTCTGGTTGCTTATTGCACCCCCACTCTATTTGTGGGTGCATGCAGTGAACCAGACTGGAGCCCTGGATGACTAACCGGGGTTGCCTGATGCTGTTCACCCTGCAACTCAGCAAGCAGTTCTCTCCTGAGCCATCCCCTCGGCTGTGCTGGTTGTGCTGCATACAAGGAACTACAGCTGGTTATGAGGGGAAAAGCTTATTTCGTAATTATATTAAAGATAGCAAATGCATGTCTAAAACAGAGTGCATCCTGAAGCTTCCAATTAATGTTGCTAAACCACTTAAGGTAAACCAGACAAATGATTTAAGTCTCTGCCATGCCAGTGACTTCTTTTTCTTTCACATCATGAAATGTTCTCATCACTCAGTCAAGTCAATCGCTGAGGAAGCTATCCTGCTTTCTTATTAAAGCCAAATTTGCCCAGGGAAATGGGAATCTGGTCTAGCCATGCTAGTAAAACCTTCTTCAGTCATGTCTGCACCAGGTGACAAGATGCTGTGCAGAGAACCATGGTGTAGCGTCAAGTGGCCTGTGTCCCTGCAGGTCACGGGCAGCACCATGAGCAGCTGTGAGCTATGTTTAGTTGCATTAGCACAGTGCTGTGTGCGAGCAAGTGTGTGTTCCTCAGCAGTTACGGCGCTACTAATATTCAGTGCTAAAATCTCAGCGTCTGTGCTGAGCCCAAAGTGATGGAAAAAATAGCCTTCTCGCTGCCCTTGTGAGACCTTGTCCCTTGTTATGCTAGACCAGAAGCATCTAATCAATGACTAGATCCATCCCACAGGCCTGCCAGAGCAGTTTGTCTGGCTGATGGCCTGCTGCCTGCTTTGCTCTTTCCTGGGGCTCCTCAGATATTGGGGGGGGGGGGGGGGGGCAGGTCGCAGGTGAGAAGAGCTGTTCTGGCAGCCTCCGGCTTGTTTTCAGTCACCATCTCACTTGTGGGACCTGTGTTTAATTGCATCTCCAGAAAGCCTCATGTTCTTTAGCCCAGCAACGATCCCTGTCCCGATGGAGGGTTGCACCCCTCCAGACAGAGATGCACCTGCCACAAGGTGGGGGGGCACCTGTGTTTTGCCTACGTGACATATGCATGTTGGATCCTGGCTTGGGAAAGGGGTTGTGTCCTCGCAGTGCCACCTTGCAACTTGGTAAAGCTCAGCCCAGGGGGCAGGCTGGGAGCCCCGCCACTAGGCTAAGCAGACACAGAGGATGGGGTCCCTGCCCTGGACTTCAGGTCTGGGACAAGATTCAGGCTTTTGTGCTACCGTTGTCTGGAAATCCCTTCTGTGCTTCACTGTACAGTGTAGACCTGCCCTCAGGGTAGATACAGCTTATACTGGAGTACAGTATGCTGCTCTACCTAGAGTTACCCGTGAGCTTTGCCAGTATAAAAGAATGTTGGCAGGGGAAGAGGGAGGGGGACGTGAACCTGCAGATGGCATTGCATGAAAACTTTTTGTTGGCATACACCTGCTAAGTTTCGAAAGCATCAAGTTTCATTAGTTAGTTGATTGTATTTGAGTGAGTGAGATAGTGGCTGCTCTCCAGACCATTTTCAGGAGAGGTTCCCTTGCCATTGAACACACAGAAGATGTACTGGTGCAGAAACAAAGTTAGGCAGCTTTTGCTGACTGGCTTCAGTTGGTGAGATGGGAGATAGATTATTTATTCTGTTTTTTTAACCAAAATTGCAATGCTGGTATAGATCTTAGCAATTGGCAATTTTTTGCACCATTTGTTTATTTTCTTATTGCAATATAGACATTTTTGTCAAAAGAAGTAGGGGAGGGGAATACATCCATACAGGACGTGTATATATTACATGTCTGCTTTGGCTTAAAAAAAAAAAATCACCTGCAGTTAGAAATCACTTGGTGGGTAGTCTAAGCTCAAGGGTACCCCAAAAAAGGGGAATGCATATGAGCTGAGGATGTCTGTGATGAGTTAGGCCAAAGATCAGCAGAGACCCATAACCTCCCTGGTGGAGGTAAGTAAGAGAGAGGACGTGAGAAATGGGACGTGCATCTCTGCTGTCCCACAGCACTGCAACCAGTAGTAAGATTAATACTGACATGTGGTCTGAGAACTTGCATCTAGAGGTTTAGAAGAGAACGTTTGAGGTGATAGCTCCATAATTTGAACACTGAGGTGTTTTTTGTGCTTTTGTCTCGTGTTTGGCACCAGCCATACTCAAAGGCAGCATTTTGACTGTCTGCTGGTCTGGTTTGGTCTGAAAAAGCAATTCTAATGTTTCTACAGCAACTCTGGTTTCTAGCCCTCTGTTTGGACTGTTTTGTGGTTTCTGTTTTTCCTTTGCCTGTTTGTTGTCTGCTTCTTGGCTCTTTCTCATTACTCTCCATTTTAGTGTAATAGTGTGCCTTGTGTTTCTCTCTTATAAATTTAATTTTACTCCTTGAAGTAAGCAAGATGTCACTTGTAAATGAAGCTATTCATACATGTCTTCACCCGCGTTTGTATCTTAAAGCTCTTACAGTAGCAGTGGGGTCTTAGTTTGGCAATCTTGTACTGCTTTTGGATAGAAAATATTTGCCATCATTCATACTTTATAGAGGCTGTAGTAGCTTCCACCAGGGACCAGTCATAACTGTGCTGAGTGCTGTATGTATGCAGAGAAGAGAGGGACAGGCACTGTCAAAAAGGTCAAATTTAGGATTACGTCAGTTTGCTAAAGCTGGCTGGCTCTACCGTCTGAATGGAAAAGAAAGTGAAGTTTTACAGTAAAAAATAGCATGAGATGTCTGTACTTTTAAGTGCTTTGTCAGACAAAATAGTCATAACTAACTGTCATCTTAGATAGTATTGGGGTTGGCTTGTCTACATATGAGTTAATCTCTAAAGTGATTTTCTCCATCTAGAATGGTCAATATGCTTGTTCTGTATTAAATGTAGTCCAGTCTGGATTAAGTTGATTGAGAGTAAAAAGCTCACTATTCCAGATCAAGAACAACTGAAAAAAACCTAACTTACCCTGTACGAATTCCTACTTTGTTCTGGATTTGTTTTCCTTTGTAAACAAGGGCATACAGTGCTTATTTGTCAGCTTCTTGCCCAGGCTTGAGGACAAGAGGAAAAACGTGTTTTTCTAAGTGGTGAAATCTGGTGATTGATTCACTGAACACTTTCTTGTATTTCCTATCCTTTAAAACTTCTTAAATTCTTTAAATTCGAAGAAGACGGGGAGAAGCCTTTTATACAGTGGCGACTGATTTCTGTCCTTTCCCCATGCGTAATCTCTGTCACACTCCATATGAAACTGCTCTCAGTATTTCACTTTTCTGGCATCTATTTTTAATAACGTTGAAATGAAAGTCGTCTTCCTCCTTTTGCACTTGTTGTAAAATGTCACTCTGTGAAAAGTTTGCCCATGTCTTTCGAGATTTCAGCAGAATGGGAGCCCAGTGCTTGCCTCTGCTTTCACTCACCGGTTTTACATCAGTGGATTCCCAATGTCATCAGTGGAGTTACACTGCCAGATTTGCAGTGTAATTGGGAGAAGAACTGGACACATTTCTTTCCTTCTCTTCACATGCAGCAAGGATTGTTAATGATAGCTGAGTTATACATTATTTATTGAGCACAGAGAGTGCTTGTGGAGCTCTGAGAAAGAGGAAGAAATTGGCTTCAGCACAATCAGTTTATTATCTAGGTCATTCAGACTGTAGCATGTAACATTAATATATTTGATGAGAATTTATTCTGCAAGGAAGTTTGCTCCTAAGCATGGAGGAAAATGTAATGGTGTGAGAATTTTCCTATGTCGTCCAAATCCATGGTGGGATTTCTTGTCAAGGCTACTAAGTTGGAACACGCTATTCAGTATGAAACCTACAGTGGCCTCAAATGTGTAGGGTGATCCTCCATCTCCGAATAGGACTTTCTGGAAGTATTGCTATGTATAATCAATTTGCAAGACGGAGGCCCAAACTTAGCACTTCGTTATTTGTGTATTTAATAGCAATGAAAAATCCGGTGTAGAAGCTCTCAAAACTCCACAAGAATTGCTTGCAAGACCGGCTCTTGAGAGGGGATGATTTATTGGAGATTGACTGTAGGGTCACTTCCAGCTGTTCCCTTTCTTAGAGGTTTTCACCTCCCATTCCTGGAAGGGATTCCTGATGTGACAGCTTACTAGCATTTATCTTAGTGCAGGTCTGTATGTTAAGTTTTCCTTAACATACTGAGATGCAATTGTGGTGGTTTAGTAGCTGCTATACAAGCAACTGAGCTGTTCTTGGTTTGGAGCAGAGCAAAACTAGGTAGAAACCCAGCTATGCTGGGATAAGCCATCTTCACTCTTGAAAATAAGTCCTTATAATAACCCCATCATATACTTAATGATAGTAACTCATTTTGACCAGATTTTCAGATAATTAGCTCAAGTAACGTTTTGCCTGTCTTTTCAATAAAAATTACAGAAATTTCCCCTCATCTTCTTGATTCTACGAAGTAATATAGTTCACCTTTCTTTGTGAAATCTTGCTAAACAGTTTTTGGAGTTTGCCCAGAGGGGCATCAAATTCAGTGTGCTCATGTCCGAGAGAGGAGTGAGTTTTAGTACTGTGCTAGAGTAAGCCCAGTCAGTAGCTTTTATTTAGTGTGCTTTTATTTTGAAAGACAAAAGGAGTATGATGCAGAAAATAGAAACAGGCAGTGGTACTACAGCGACAGATATGGTCTCTCTCTCATGTACTAGGTTTGTATAGGTTGAGGCTAAGATCACTAACTCTACCTGGAGGACACCAGGACCCCTGCATTTACTGTTGTGGTGCTGTCTCCGCAGGCCTGGACTTGCTGTATGCAAAGCCTTAAGGCTTGTTATCCTCTTGGAGTGAGAGGGTTGAAGCAGAGGAAATCCTTATTTTTGAATGTGTCTGGCAGATTCAGGAAGTTCCATATGAATATGAGGAAAAACTTCTTTACTGTGAGGGTGACAGAGCACTGGAACAGGTTGCCCAGAGAGGTTGTGGAGTCTCCTTCTCTGGAGATATTCAAAACGCGCCTGGATGCAATCCTGTGCAATGTGCTCTAGGTGACCCTGCTTGAGCAGGGGGGTTGGACTTGGACGATCTCCAGAGGTCACTTCCAACCTCAGTAATTCTGTGATTCTGTGAATAAAGCATCAGTAATTTGGGCTACACTGCACATGCTTGCAGAATGGTTTTCAACTCCTCGAAGACAAAATACATTCATGTGTTAGCTCAGGATGAAGGCCTTTGATCACCTTGGTCCCTGAAAAGGGCTTGTGTGAAGAAAGGCTGGATGCTTCTCTGTCTTTCTTCAAGTCTGTCAGTCTAGTAGATGATGTTACCTCTTGCTACAAACTGTGCCAGGCCTAGAGATCTTTTTGTTTTGCGTTTTGGGTGAATGCTTTGTAAGATCATCCAGACTAGGAATGGGTTTTGTATTTAAACATGCTGGAGCCCTTTGTTCAGCAGGTTTGTGACCTGTGAGCTCTGGCAGCTTGTACAGGGCACGTTAAGAGGACAGCCAGCTGGTTCTCCACCCCTGGGCAGCTCTGCAGTGCCTCCTGCTCAGATCTTGACTTCTCACCCATGCTATTTCACAGCCCAGCATGCTAAGGAAAACATCAGTCAATGGCAGTGTGAATTAACGTGGTGGGCTGTGAGCTGTGGTTCTGGAGACATGCAAATGCAGGGTCCGTTCTGCTGCCCTTGCAACATGTGGTGACATCTGGAAGAAAAGGGGCAGTTTGGGCAGGGAGCTGGGGACAAGATTCTCCTCTTGATCAAAACCTGATAATATCAAGATGGCTTTTGCCTTGATTTCATATCTCCTGAAGAACTTGGTTAATGATTTATCAGTTCATTATCAGCCCTGTGCTCTTTCTGGCAGTTACCTACAACCACTGTTGGACATGTACAAAACCCCCTTCTGATGCTGTCCAAGCTACATCTAAGGAGTGTTGAAAGCCATGTCTTTTAGCTTGTCTTGAGTGGGCACTTGCTGAAGTGTGGCTGTATCTGCAGGGATGCAGGGTGGTGGTGCTCACAGTGTAGAAATACTGTAAATGTGTATGTGTTGGGAGGGTGGGGGACAGACAGGACACAAGGTTTACTTATTTCAGCACTGTGTGTAACTGGGAGCAAACTCTTTGACTGGTTGTGTTCCCTCTGGTTACTGCTTTGCTGGGTACCAGCCTTAGAATTAACATTTCTAGAGCTTAAGAATTTTAGAACAACCTTTAGAACTAAGAATTAAAACTGCATTCAAAATTGGCCGGTGTATTTTTAAAATTCTACTCTTCTGCTTTTTTGTCAAGGACGATATTGTAGGGTCTAGGTAGTTTTTTTTTTTTTGAAGAGAAGGAATTGTCATTTGAGTTGTTTCACATGTTTTAGCTTATGTGGAAGTGATCTCAGGAGGCTTCTGGTGTGTCCTTGTAAGAGGTCATTTGCCTTTGTCGTAGAGAAAGGCGTGTTTGTGAGTAATATGAGGTCTATGGATCTAATTTTATACATAAGTAATTTTTCTGCAAAGAAAGTTGCCTCTGCAGTGGATAGGCTACACTCATTGCTTTTAAGCAATGACACTTCTCATTGCAGTAACAGGCTCTGAAGCGCCTGTTCCTGTTTTGAACATGAAAATTAAGTGAGAAAAGACCATAGATACTGAGCTTTGCTGTTTTTACACAACCTTTGGTACCCTTGTGTTTGACTCTCAAGAGATTGATTTGAAAGGATCTTCTTGACCTCAAAAAGCTCTTCATCATTTCCTCAGTGTAAATTTTGTGGTTCACTTCTAAGTTGGTTTAAGCTGTCCCCTCATAATAGTCCTGGGCATGTGGAATTTTATTTGCAGAGAAAATTTTTAAATTTTTTTAAGTTAATTCAGCTGCACAAAAAAACTCTTTATCTGTGCCTGCTAATTTTATTGACTACCAGCAATAAGAGCAGGAGCTGTGTTTTTTTGACACGTATATTTTTTATCCAGTAAATGAGTGGTTGCAAAATTTTAGACAACTATAGTATTACTCCATTTTTAAGACTATTAAGCAACTGTTTCCACAGGAACAGTGCTTTTTACAATAGACAGTGTTGTGGCTTGCTTCAAAGCCACAACCAGAGCGTACGTAGGTGTTTGAAGAGTACCACATCTTTCCATCTCTCACTATGAATTTTCCAGTGGGTCGTTAGACCCATTCAGACTTTCTATCTCAATATCCAAAGCCACACTAGTGCTTAATATTAGAATGTGTGGTCCCATGTCCCAGAAGTCTTTCAAGTGCAGCTGAGCTGTAAGAAGAGTCTTTAAATTCATAAAAAGCTGAAACTCGCACTGCAGCCGTGGTAAAGATCTAGTCAGCAGCGCCAGTTCAGCTAGTTTAGGATTTCTTAGCTAAGGATCTAACTTCACCTCTATAATCTTATCTGTGGCTCTTTTAGTATAGTGTGTATTAGGAGTTAAGTTGCATTCGGTATTTTATTCCCTTTCTTAGGGGCTTTCGTTTGTAAGGGCTCACTTCATTGGATCTAATGCAGTTGCTCAAGGGACTCTCTCTCTTTCGTTTTTTTCCCCCAAGGTTGTGCTGCTTGGACAGAGGAGAGGAACTGTTTGACTGGCTTTGGGGCTTTATATTACAGAACTTGGTAAACCTTAAAGAAGGGAAGTTACTTGATTTTATTAAAAAAAAAAAAAATTATGAAGATGCTGTGCAGGGGATTTCTGCTCTCCGCTGGTGAAAGCTCTCTGGTTAAACTTGTAAGACTGAAATTGATGTGCCTTTTTCTTGAATGAGCAAAATTGTGCTTTGGGAATTAAGGTAGTGTGTGTTCCCTCGGCAGGGGCTGCCTGTCAGTGGGAAGAGAAGCATCAACAGTGCAGCTCAAGTAGCGAAGTCCTTCTCTCCAGAGGGCAATTCATACTTTCATATGCTTTAGCTAGCCGACTGGAGTTAAAAGCACATGTATTTATAAAATAAAGTATACCCAACACTGTCCATGGCACTGACAAAATGCCAGGCCTTCCATGCGCAAAGAGACTGGGTACATATAAAGTAGGGCATATGACAGCAGTTGTCCTAAAAAGGATGGTCTGGTTATGGAGACTTCTTGTCCTCTTCTTGGCTTACCTGGGAACTCTGTGTGCTTGGACCTGCAGTGATCCCCGGCAAAAGCTCTGTATTAAAGAGGAGAACACTTCTCTGCAGGCAGTGTTACAGCCTGGCAATGCTGAGCTTCAGGTGGAAATGGAGTGAGCATCAAGTTGTGTTCTTGACTGACATCTGAGCGAAACCACTCCAAACCACCCTGACCTTTCTCTCTAAGAACCCTTTCTGAGTATTTCTGCCCACCCCTCTTTAACTTTTTTCCTTCAATCCAAGAATCATCTTGTTCACATTGGCTGAGGAACATTTTCTCATCTTGAAACCACACTTTGGAGAGGGAAAAAGAAATATTAAAAAGGGGAAATACGTGACAATGTGCTGTTGGTAGATGCCAGCATGCTGCCTCTTGGCTTGCAGTCACATGCTAAAACCAGAAGTGCCGCCTTCAGATGGAGCCAGATGGCTGGGTCAGCTGAACAGAACATTTGCTGTGGTGACACGCCACCTCGTCACCCATCCTGTGGCCTGCAGAAGTCTGGAGAGCCATGCTTTATAGCCCCTTCCCATCCTAGCTCCACTGCTGGAGTCACAGCTGTGACTGCATGGTCATAAGTGCATGGTGAGATCATCTCTCTCATGAGCTAGCTGAGAAAAACAGTAATCACAGCCTTGATGGGACTAAAAACTGCCTGGTCTTGGACAGTCTCTCTCATATTGCAGTGCTTAGCTTCAGGATTTCTTTTTAACTGGTCCCTTCTGTATGAGTATACAACTTAATCCTATTAAAAGAGTCTGTCACGATGAAGAATCTCATCTATGTCCCTTTTTTTTAACCACTGTTGTACAAAAATATTTTATTGTTTAAAAAAAAAAAACCCAGCTCCTCACAAACAAAAAAGAGCATGTAAATAGGGGATGAGCTAACTTGTCAAAGCAAACATTGGCAATGGCATGTTCTCTCTGGGTGTTGTCAGCAGAGTACTGGATCCCAACCTGCATTCTTTTTGCTAAATAAATTCTCCATGATGACTCCCAGAGCTGGACCTCATGGGATTAGAGCACAGGCGTGAGCGGTAACATCTGGACACCAGGAGTGAGCATCATACCTTCAGGAATGCTGAGGGAGTGCATGCCTTGGCACTCCTTTTTGTACCTTCAGAAACATCTAATTGTCTCTGTGGCCAAAAATTGCTACTGCTTTTACATGTACGTACTAGTGATGTTAAACAACCCCCTGAGCTGTGGCAGGGAAAGGGAGAGGGGTTTGTGCGGAGGCTGAAATACATTTAACCCTCTCTTCCCTCTTTCCCTGGGCCCCGATTAAATTCTCTTCTGTGAGATACCACCCATATTTGATGCTTTTTTTTCCATCCTCCCATCTCAAGTCACTGTATAGTCCATGATAACATGGAATGTGAAAGGAGATGTGGTGGATTAGTACCAGCTGAATATAAAAGCTACCCCTGATGATTTCAGTGTTAAGAAACTGCCAGGTGAGGAAGGGAGAGGAGGAGGGAGGAAGTGACTGCAGTTGTTGCAGGATCTGGTAAAAATGATCTGAATATAAAAGGTTGGGCTTTTCTGTAGTGCTACAGCCCGACACGATCAGAGCTTCAAAAATGACTGGAATTAATCCCTCCCTTTTAGATCCTTGCTGAGGACCAGTAGTGTGCAGTTAAGGCATTAGATGGGTGTATCTGTGCTGGGAGTACAGCTGCAGTTGTAAAGACTGGCATGCCACTAAGATGTGCCATATGAAACCATATGTTTCGTCAGAAGTATTGCTGATAACTTGATTTTGCACACAAATTAGTTCTTTGTGATAGTGACACTTTTTTTCCTCCATAATGCACTTAGAGCAGGGTTTTGTAGTTGCTGGGAAGGAGATGATGGTTCTGGCCCCATGGAGAAGGGCAGCTTCTCCTACACAAAATGAGCAATTGACTCTCCTGGACATCTGGACCTCTGAAGTCCAAATGTGCATTGCTGTCATGGATACTGTAGCCTCTCCGTTATGTTTTTGTGAGCTAGTGGGTCTGTGGTGTGCTGGGCTAGATCAGGGTTTTGGAGACCACAAGCATTGTTCTTAGCTCTGCTCCTGCCTTCCCCATAGGCTGCTATTGTTGTCTATATCATCACTTGTCTACCTCAGCTTCAGTTCCAGAGCTGCTATAACATTACACTGGAGTTAGCTCAAGCCCCAAAATGTGGACAGGAGAATTGAGCAAATCTCCATGCTGAGAAGGCCCACGGTGTTGAGACAAGTGATGATCAGAACAGACAGCTGTTGTCTCTGCATGCAGCAAACGAAATTTTTGCCAACTGAATGGCATAGTGTGGTGTATTGCTAGACCTTCTACTAACTATGACTCTTTCCTCGTGTAATTTGATATGTAAGGGAAAGAGAGGAAAGGGGTCTGCAAATCAACAGCTCTGCAGATCTTTGGTTTGCACTTGCAACCCCAGTTGCCTGCCCTCAAGATGCAAGGGTCTGTGGAGGTTGGACTAGATGATCTCCAGAGGTCCCTTCCAACCTCAACTTTTCTGTGATAAATATCTAAATCTTCCTCTAGGTTTTTTTTTTATAGTGCCCCTCAGTTGTGATTGAGCACAATAAATAGCTGGGCTTCTCTTGATAGACTGCCTTTTGTTGTACCACCATGGCTTAACTGTATAACTGTTGTTATCAAAGTGGGGCTTGGCTCTTCAAAAGTTAGTTTTTTATAGAAATTGTTGGCCTAGAGGAAGGTTTTGGCCCTTATTCTTTCTACCTGGAGTGCTGAGAAATTTGAGGAGCTCTATCAGGAGATACTAATAGGCTTTTGTGGTTCATGGTCCCATCAGCTGTGTCCTTGTTTGAAAAGAAAAAGCTACTAGACGGAAAAGCAGCAATACACCAAAGTGAATTATACTTCTTAAGATATTCTAGAAATAGTGACATAGCTAATGGAAACTTGAATGAGAAGAATTTCACAGAAACTTAATGTTATGCAATAACCTTTAAAATAAGTATGTAAATAAGCAAGTCACTCAGATGACAGCTGAAAATGGGTTCTCTGTGGAGCATAACAGCTGTTCTTTAGGGGCCCATAATTCCCTTGGGCTACATTCATAGCAGGATAGTGACTGCCCAGTTTTACATTGTATAGTTCAATAGATTTCACTTAAGTTGCACAAAATTTTCCAGGTGTAGCCATATGGATAACAATCCTTAGGTGACCAACAAGAATGCTGTGAACAGAGAACCTCAGACCTTACTGCAGACTTTGCTGATTAATGTAAAATCTTGAATGATTCATAAGTCTGCTCAGATTTGTTAATAAGGTTAATTAAAAATGCAGGTGAATGCCGTGCCTGGGAAGGCTTCCCCTCAAGGCCAATAGCCTTGTTATTGCTTCTCTGCCCAATCCTTTGGTTTATCCCTCTCCACTTCCTTCTGCTGCCTGTTCTGCTTCTTTCCAGGCAGACCCCAAGTCTCTGGTCTGCGCTGGTTGGTTTATTGGTTGCCTGGGCCCTCTCTGTTGCTAGCATCACTAGCTGTTTCCTTGTTGAGGGACATTTCATGAGTGATAAGCTCAGGCATGTCAATGTTGTTTTATTTTGAGGAAGTCCGTTCACCTACTTATTTCTATGGTGCTTGGACAGTTTCCAAGCAGGAAGTGCCACCAACTTGCTTGCGTTCCGCCGGTCGGTAATTAATTTCTTTATTACTGGAAACAGCAAAACTGACACAGCTTACTGGGTTTTCTGCCAAATTGTATTGAGATAATGTGTGTCATGGAAAATATGCTGGTTGATCATCTCCAGAACTTTGAGATAGAAAATAATTTCCTTCCTTGTATATTTAGGAGGAGACCTAAATTGTGAGCTGTCATCATCACTTGACCATCAAAGTGTCTAGAACATAATAGCTAAAATAGTTTTAGAGTAGCTCCATAGCTGTTGAAGAATTTTCTGATGGTAATCATTTTGATTCCTTTACTAAACAACTGGCTGTTGAGGTTATTGATCTGTTTTTGCTGTTCACTGAATGAAAATCGGTGTGTGGGGGGGGTTGTTTTGGGGCTGAGTTCCCCCTCCCCCGGTCAAAGCTCCTAAGTCCTCTCAAGAACAGATAGCCTGTCCTACTTTCAGCCTCTTGTACCTACAGTTGCATATATAGGTGTTTGCGAGCAGATTTTCATACATTGCACATGCAAAGCTGGTAGCCTGATAACAGTTACTGATGTCCACGGGCATATTTGTTGTAGCCAAGAGCTCGAACAGCTGAAAACAAAGCCCTGCATTTTTTCCATCCATTTAATTTAGTGGTCCTGAATTGATCTCAATATCTGCCTTTTAGGAAATGAAAGTGGTTTGGTCTGTGTTTTCTTTGTTTGTTTTTCCCTCCTTAAACAGTAGCTGTAAGAAGGCAAGGGGAGCTGGAAGCAAAATCCAGTGATGGACTGGATTCAGTGGTATTTGGTATACACAAACCAAGGTCTGTGTTTAAAACTGTGTGTGCAGAAAAGCTAGAGCTCTGCTTGTAGGCCCTGATGGTAGGGAAAGGCAGGATATGTCCTGCCTGTGTGATTTTTTTTGTTCATGTGGGTTATGGTCGTATAACCCGTGGGAGGGAGCAGGGAGCCAGGTGGCACAAGGGTGTTCTGCCAGGCCCTTCCCGGAGGAGTGGTCTTCTACCTCTGTTCTCTAAAATCAGCTGTGTTGCAAGGACTGTAGTCACTGGTGGCACGAACCAACCCACATCCACCTCTGCTGTCTGTCTGAGATCTCCCCTTGCAACAATCTGGAGTCAGTAGAGCAAATGAGTTGCCGTTCATCAGCCAGATAGGCAACGCAGAGCAGAATTGCTTCTGACTTAGTGGCTCCCAGGTGCAGGATTGGTTCAAAGCATGTTTTCAGCTACTTTACTGCTTTCCCATTCCCCAAAATTTTGCAGGAAAGGGGGAATCTTGGCCTTCTGTGTTTGCCTGCTGGTTGCATTTTGAAGTAGTGACACCCCACCAGCTTAACACCTCTTGCTGCCTTTTCATCTGTGCAGTAGCATGCTGACTTTCCCACAGTGCAGTCTTGCTGTTCAGTACCTTGGTGCAGTAGCCGTGTAGGACAGGAAGCCACGCGCTTTAGCGTGGCTGAGCCCTGGCGATTGCAAAGCTGTTTGCGGTAAGCTCAGGCTGCACACACGGCTTCAAAACCTGTTGATAGTGAGCCGGAAGCAGTATGTGGGACCACCTTTCTCTCCTCACCCACAGCCCCGTCTCGGGAGAGTTAGCAGCAAAACACCCTGTTGAATTAGGAGAGCAAAGAGTTTGAGGGTGGGATTTTTGGCACCCTCTGGGTTGATACTTGTAGCTAGATTTTCAGAGTTTTCCCACGCTTGGTATGTTCTGCTCCCTCAGAAATGGGACCATCATTGCTAGTGTCTGGTCATCTTTGATGTATTTTCTTCCTGGCCCACCTACCTTCCCGGTGATTTCTATCCCTGCTCTTGTTTTTCAGCTGTAGATGAAGTCCCTCCTCTGTAGCAGACTCTGATATGTGCATGTGACTCTTTTCTTTGTTGGAGTGGGGTTTGTTTCTGACTTTTTTTGCAAATCATTCTGTGAGTTGGATTTAAATTTCTGAAGGAATGGTTTCTTGCTTGCAGGTGGTACTGTGAGGGTAGATACTCTGTTTCTGAGATACTTTGGTACTGTGAAATTGATAATGGTCAGTTAGATTTCCCCTTCCTTCTACCACACTAACTCAGGAAAAAGAGATCAGAAATCATTCCAGCATAGCTGTTGGTTTTTCTTTTGAAAATATAGGAAGAACAAAAATACTGAGCCTGTGCCTGAGCCAGTTCTCTCTTCTCTCTCTTTTTTAACTTTATAACTACACAATTTTTTAATAAACTAAAGAACAGCCACCTACAATTACTACTGATGCATCCTTCATCATTTTAGAGGAGGGTTTTCTCAAAAGCAATCTGAGTTGGTTTAGCTTCAGTAGGAGCAAGCTTTGGCTCATGCTTTTGAAAATCTTCACTTTTTGAAGACTTGAAACCTCGCTTTTTATTTATTTATTATTTTTTTTCTAGCTCATCGAGCAGGTTTTCTCAACAGGAATTTCACGGGAGAGGATGAATCTTGTTGCAGCCCTTACTCCTCTTACCTGAGCAAATCTTCTGTTAAGAGGGGTAATCTCTTGAATGAAACCAGACTAAAATTGATTAGAGATTCCAAGATTAATTAAGAGTTGTTAGTTATGCCTGATCATTCGTGACTGGCACGCAGCTTGTAATTATGCAGCTTGACTGAAAACAAAAGTAATATTTTAAACAGTTGTCCTGGAACAGAAATTAAAATGACAATATAACAGTAATAGCTGGAATAACTGGTTATAGGAGTTTCAAGAGACTAACTTTCCACCCATTTGTGGAGTTTAGCTCCACAGTGCTAAACATGTGACAATAACAGTCATTGGAAGGGGTTTTATTCCAGTGAAACTTTGACAGTTACTGTAACTTGAAGGAGGTAGAAGTTTTGGGCCTCTAGTCCCCTGAGGGACCAGGCATCCCTAGAACTAATAGTGCATTTACTGCAGCTGGAATTAATAAGCCAGAGACCTCCAGCTATGAGAGCTTCAATGCTTTGGGAATTCAGCATCGTACATGGACCTATCGATTACAGGAGGGATTGGCAGCTGTTCCGGGGTGATGCGCCACCCTGTGCTCTTTCTTTATTTTGAGACCCGGCGTCAGAATTGAATCTGGGTAGGAGCAGGGAGAGCCTGTTGTTCAGCAGCGCCAAATTCAAAGCTCGGCTGGAGCGAGAGCTGGGGTCACTGTCTTTCCCCAAATGGCATCTCCTAGGTCCTCTCCTGCACTGGGTTGCCATGTCTCACTGAGAAACTGCCCACATCTGCCCATGGCGCCTGGGACTGGAGTTACTGCCCTGGGTGCTTGCCAGCCTTTGCAGGAGTGGGAAGATACTTGGCACTCCAATTTTTTTAGGCACTCTGACTTGAATCCTAGCAGTTGCATGCTGTGTATTGGTAGGAAAAAGACCTTAATCTGCTGATGCTCTGAAATTTAAAATCCCCTTTCTATTAAAGGAGAGCCTTCAGGATCCCCCCTCAGGTGCTTCCCCTTGTAGGCAGGTGACTGTCGGGCTCTGAAACGAGGGACTGATTAATCCAGACAACACGTGTTTAGCTGAGAAAGTTGCTACTTGACCTGTCTGACAAAGGCATGCTCAGGTGGAGGTGCTATGTTATTAAAATGCAGAAAGATCTGACATTCCATAAGCATGATCTATTAGGTTAAAAAAATAAAAATTAAAAAGAATAACTAGAGGCATGTGAAAAAACAGCTTCAGACTAACCCAGGCTCTTCCAGACTTTCAGCTCTGTGACTGAACAGAGCCTTGGGAATTGCCTAAATGACTGATTATATATGCAGTTCTGTTAATTAAATTTTAAAATTGTGTAGGAAGTCAGAAGGTATAGCTACTTGTTTAATTAAGCTAATTAAGTCCCCAGGTAGCTTTTATATTTGCTTTATTCACTGCAAGTGTCTGGCTTGTTCTGTTTTTGAAGCCACGTCAGCATTGACCTGGCTTAAAAAAAGGCTGTCCTTCTAGGATGCTTCTTAATCGTGCCTTGTGGGGAAGAAAGGACAGTAAAGCAATGGGAGAAAGGATGTTCTGAGCTCCAGGGTAAATGCAGTTGTCTTTTGTATCTGATCCAAAGACAATAAAAAAAAGATTCCCATTGATTTCAGTGTACTTCAGATCAGGCTTCCCAGCTTGGATTATCTCTGTTGGAGCCGAGTGGAGAAAAAGTCTTACTCTGTGAATCTTATGTCTACAAGAATACACGTTCATGCCAGATGCCCTGTTGAAGATGTCTTTTTATCCTGGAGGTGTGCACAGCTCTCCATTTCGGAGAGAGGGACTTGCAGGCAGACGGGATGAGCTGCGCCACCCTTCAGCGTTGCCTCTTCCCGTTTGCGGGGAGTTTTTCATAGAGGCATGCCAACCTCTTTCAGAGGCTGACTGACTATACCTGCTCTTCGAGTTTAGTGGATGCTTCAGTTGGGTGTTGATACGTTGCCTGAGAGATTACCCTCCTTCAGAGATTTGTTTTCCAAACCTCTTCCATTGATGAATCATGCATGACCAGTTTCTATTATATGTGTGAAGGCATATGATTAAGGAACACTGTTTCGGTCTCCCTGCATCCTGTTCCCTAGTTTGCTTCTGAACTAGCTTTATTTTTTTTTTTAACACAGATGCGGGGAAGAGGAGTTAATAACACCTGTCTAGTTGTCAGGAATGATGTTAATACAGTTCTTTGCTGGAAATGGTGTGTCAGATGACGGACTGGGGCCCCTCCTGTGAGAAGAAATCACTTGCAACTCCCTTTGAAGTCACATGGAGCCGAGCGATCTTAGCAAGTTGAGGCATGGGGCACGGTGTAGGCAGTTGGAAGTACTGAGCAAAGCCCTCCTCAGCTCTGCACTGAGCCTTGCTGCTAAAGCTGTGTGTTCCAGAGCAGAAGCTTAATGAAGCCATAGCTGAACTCATCAGTCCTTACCTGCTCGTTTCCAGCTCACTTGTCAAAATCCTCCAGCACTTGCTTCCTTTCGGGATGTCTGACAAGTTCAAGACAAGTTAAAGTATATGCTTAGCTCTGGGCCAAAATCCTGTGTTGTAGTTGTAGCTATAAAGGGGTTTACTGAGCTGAACAGCCGACCGTACACACTCCTATCCATGGTGTAGAGAAACAAGCTATCTTCCATCTCCTTAAAATAGAAGAGAGCAGTGGTTAAAGGTTTTACTGCGCTAATGAGCACGTGTTCCTCTCCCAGTTAGCTAGAACTCAGCAGTTTAGAGCTACCTCCAAAACAGCCAGCAAGTCGATGTTTTTCTTCCAGTTGTTTCCTGGGGGACCAGGCCGAGGATGAGAGCACCAGCGTTTGGGGAGGATGATTACTGTTCACAGCTATGCATGTCAACGCTGTGAGACTGCACGATGTGGGCTGTTCATCCCACTGCACACCATGAGTTTAGTCTGATTTGCTTGTAGCACCTTGTAGCATTCCCAATATCATGCTAGTGGAAAAATTCAGACTTTTTCCTTTGCTTGTAATGATACAGCAAGATTTCTTCCACTGTGGCATATTTCCTGCTCTATACTAAACTTTCCAGGCAGTAGTCTACAATTTCCTAAGGGAAAATTTCCCGTACCAAATAGATCATGGCATTAGGAAAGTCTTTCTCTAGATGCACACTTTTAAAATATCATTTATTACTCTCTGACTGTTATTGTCAAATATGTGCAGATGGTCGCATTCCCCTTTAGCTTTGTCCTTGCTGCCTTCAGACTGTGGAGTTTCTCTGAGTCTCTCTCTTTTTTTTTTTTGGTGAAAGATGATCTGCGTACCCAAACTGATCGCCTGGTCTGCTTTTAATAATTCAGGAAAGGATAACATTGTGACTCCTGCTTTTCTGCAAAAACATAGGTTTTTGACTTCAAGCAGCAAATACTTATGCTGGGGTGAAATGGAGGAAAAGAAGTAAGAAGCAAAACTTGCACGGTGTTTGTGTTAGCTGGCACCGCTGTTGCGAGGGCTGGGTCCTAAGGGCATTCTCTGACGATGGGAGGTACCGCCGTCACAGGAGCCCTGCCGGTGTGCCGTCGGGGCCGGGCTGCCAGCCAGGCAGTCGTTGCTCGATGGGGTTATCCCTTCCGTGGCTGGAGGGCCAGTCCTTTGGCAGCTGCCTCCTTTTGAAGTGCTCCACTCTTATTAAATAACAGCACGTAGGGAGAAACCCTCTTGTTCTGTGAAAGTATATGCTAGCAATGTTCTTCAGGACTGAAACAAATGAACCAGGGCTCCTGTTAGGAGTTTCTCCTTTCTGGGAAGAAGTAGGGTACTGCTACCCTGGGGTACCCAGCTGTGGGTGGCTGGCTTCAGATTGGTTCGGCCGTATTTCTTTGTGCCCTAATGTGGCTGCCGTGGTACAAAAGAAGTTGTTTTTTGGGTCTGTAAAACTATCCTGAAGCATGTGCTCTTTCTGTAGCTGCACTGTAAAGTGTGGAAGCAGCAATAAAGGCATGAAGCATGGACGGGAACACCGGGAACCATGCAGCGAGGACCGCAGAGCTTAGTCCCCGGCCCTCTGTTCAGCACTCTGTTAGCTCTGTTCACCAACTCGGCACGTGAACATCCATCTGATTTCAAGGGCATCACAGGTTACCGTCCAGAAAGCGTGAGGAGTTGACAGGCGGTGATGGCCACCAGCATGAGCCCTCTCCACGTTGTGTAGCCTTCTAAGGGGCCTGGGCGATGCAGAGAAGAAGCCTGTCCCGTCAGGTGCACGTTGCGGTCAGGGAGCCGTGCGTCTGTGCTGGCACAGCTTGTCAGAGGCTGGTCTGAGGACAAAGGTTAAAGCACCATTTTCCTTTCGGTTTCCTAGGTCAAAGATTTCTGTCTGTTTTAGACACCTCCCATGTACCTGTGACTTGCTCTCAGATATTACATTGGCTGCAACTTGGCTGGTCAAATTTCGTCTTTAAAGGAGAACATGGCAGGTCCAAAATCCAGACTTTTATCAGCAGTCTATTACTTTTGATTACTTCATTTAATTCTTTTTGTTTGTTTGTTTGTTTGTTTTGTTGTTGTTGTTGATTGTCATCAGCTTAATGCCAGAGAGATTGTCAAGACTGTCTGGTTTAACCTCTTGTATAACACAGGCAGTAGAAATCACTAAATGGGTCTTGGTTGTTGGTTCGTATACCCAAGTTGTTGGTATACCCAAGGCATGTTCTGCTTCCACAGCACCTGCCAGCCTTGGGCTTCCTTCCACATTTCGGAGGCTTTCAGCTGTAATGTCTCATTAGATCCCACTAGCACGTGCCATGAGAAGGTCCTGAGTATGGCTAGTTCCTTTTTATTCTTGAGCTGTGGTATAATATGAGCAAGGCTGCTTAATCGGTGGGTGGATTTGAATGGTCTTTAATCCTGGGGTCTGGAGGGGAGAGAGAACATTTCATAACCATCACAAATCTGCTATCACTTGCAAAATTATTTTCTTTGTTTTGCAAGGCTGCACGTTACCCCCTGGGCAGAGGAATCTCATTTGCAGGGAAGGAGTACAAGGTGTGTCACAAAGAGTTTGGACCAATTTTTGTTTGTACACTATGTCAAAGGTGGATGATGCTTTTGTTGTGTCAAATGGCCTCAAGTCAGCTGTCTGTATCCTGCCAGGCCTTTGTTTTTGACACTGAGTAAGGACTGCAGTGATCTGTATCCCACCAGAGACTATATTTTTCAGGAGAAGTGAGGAAAGATCCTCCTCGTGAATGTGAAAGCAGGAGTCTAACATACCCTATCTGTGGAGATTGGCAGAAAAATGATATACACTGAAAAACAGTTTTGGAAACCTAAGTGAACAAGAATCTGTCCATAAAATTTGAAATCTTGGTATCCCATAAATCAGTTTGGGTTATTGCAGGAGAGTTATGCACACATATGTGTGTGCATATATATATATATATATATAATTTTTTTTTGAAAGAAACATTTCTTTACAAAGCTTTATATCTTCCCAGTAAACTGGATTTTAGGCAAAAATGGTGCATGATATCATTGCAATTTGTCTAAGGAATGTCTTCCATGTTAATGGAGACAGAAGGTTCTTCAAACACAGCTTCCTTATGCTAGTGCAGTAAGCAGCCCAAGCAAACATATGAAAATTAATATTGACTCAAAGCTGAGTATTTTATTTAAGTCTTCCCTGTGAGGTTTTTGTTTTTCTTTTGTTTTGAATGGGAAAATCTGGTTTCCATAAAATCATCGTTTTGGTAGGATTTTCCCGAGCAGCTCTAGTTTTCCTGTTTTGTAAGCCCTGCTGATAGAGAGATGTCAGTTCTAGTCTGTAGAGTACCACAATAGCTGAAGTTGTGTAAACAGTATATTCGCTCATCCTTTCTTTGAAAATATTAGCTCTGCACATACTAACAAATTCCCAATAGTTAAAAAAAATTCCCTGCCTTAGCAACAAAATAGCAAATATTGCCTGGATTAACAGTGGTCCATCAATGTTGCTTTGAGGGCAACCTTGCTGTGTTGGCTCTTCAGGCTGATGGTGGCTCTCAGTTAGGATCCAACGGCATGACCGTGACTGAGGCAGGGAAAAACTGTCGCTGCGTGGGTTTAAGTTATTTTGCTCTTTTCCCCTCCAGAATGGGTTTTAGAGGTTTATTTGAACGATGTGTTATGTGTTAATATTAGAGAGGAAACAAAGTGCTGGAAAGATGCATATATCAAGTGAGACAGAACAGGTGACCTGGGCTCGTCCTCCCTTGCTTTCAGGACTGGGAAAATATCCTCATACTCCGCAGTGTGTGCACTGACGGGTATTAAAGTCTGCGCGCCTCCATGGTGAAACTTTGTATGGCTGAAGTAGAAGGCTTGCTTTAATTTCTTTCTGACCAAGGAAATGTGACTGTATAAAAGCAAAAACGGTTGGAAATTATCATGTTTAGTCATTCCTTCAGAGAGCTCTATTCTCACAATTTCTGCTCTGCACAGATTATCAATACCCACGTGGTGTGAAGCTTCTCTTTGTTAATTTTATCCTTGCAATTTAGTGGGATATTTTGTCTTTTTTTTTTTTCCTAATGAAGGTTCTGTGTGACAGCCTGATTTGAACTGCAGGGATTCTTAGCTGCGTTTTTGCTGAAAGTTAGTTGGTGAACAAAAAACAAAAGCGAAACCTTAATTTAAAAATGTAACTAAAAATGAAAAAGTTGTTAACCAAAAAATAAATACCTCCTTTCAAGGGCAAGTTGACTGACACAGGGATTGAATCTCTGATCCCTAAAACTATGTTCTGTATCCCTATCTAAGTTAGATTAAATGATAAGTATTTAAGTAACAGCACTAACGGCTTCCTATTTTCTGTGGTTTAAGGACAAAAGGTGATTTATGTAAGGAAGAGGAGTTTACCTCCAGCTCTGATGGTATTTCCAGAGCCTGAAACAAATTCAATGGGATAAGATATAATAGGGAGGAAATACATATACAATTCATCAAACAGATATTTTTTTCAGATAATTCTGTGCGCTTAATGTTACTTCTCCTTCACTTATCTGACAAACTGCAACACTATTAACAATTTCTATTGTTTTAATCTTGATTTCCTCCTGCAAGGTTGAGATTGTTCAACATTCAGGGCTCCTTAAAGAATAAGGAACTGGATTCCTCCTTGTTCCTGGAAGTGCTGAGCAATTTGAGCGATGGATGCTCAATTTCTTTGTAAAATTAGGGCTGTGTATGCAAATATGTGCAGCTTCATATGCCATCAAATATTGGCTGCATTTATCATGCAAAATTCCAAGAATAGTCTTTGCCCTAAACAGCCTTCTAACATTTTGTTTACTTTTTCAGGTGGATTTGGAGCCAGAAGGCAAAGTGTTTGTCGTCATAACTCTTACAGGCAGCTTCATGGAAGGTAAGGGAATTATTTTGGCTTGTTTCCATTAAGAGCTCTGCTTTGCTATATGTTATTGCAGTCCGTTAGCAAGTGTTGTGCAAGAGAATAGGGTGCTTCCTGCAGGTCACACGCTGTTGCACGCCGAAGCTTTCCTGAGCAGCAAGGGAACTTTGAAGGGGCTGTTATTAACCTCTTATTCTGTGTGCCATCTGGTCTGTTATCGCTCCGATCTGGCACCCAGGGAGTTGATTCCTGCCTGATCTGGTTTATTTATCTGAAGTTGTCCTTCAAATGGATTTTGTCACATGTACTTTTCACCTGGGTGCCTCTTGAAGGACAAGATAAGAAGCGTGTAGAACATGTTATAAAACATCTGGATGAATTTTATTCCATAACGATTCCCACTTACTTTGTATGTATTTCTCTTTCCAGAGTTCCCTTTGCTCTGGAAACTTAAAAGTTTTAGTGCAAAAACTGCCCTGAAAAAATACCCACCTGCCCTTTCCTGGCAGGTTTTTATTTCCATGACTTTTTTTATAGTATGATGTTTTAAATTTCTCTGTTTATCGTGATAACAGTGAGCTCCTCCTTGAATGTGAATGTGAGCTCTGCTGTAGGAATCCAGGAAATCTGGAATGGGGCTCTGAAAAAGTGAGATTGCTTTTATACAGTAAACAACCCCCCACAAACTAACAGTTTGAGACTGCAGCTAAAATGAATAAGGACAAAGAACCATGCAGTAAGTGTGAAGAAAACAAAGAGTCAAGGCAGGGTCTGCTCCACTGCCCTTTACCAGAAGTCTTGGAGAGCTGGACTTTAATGCTTTCTCTCATCCTGTCATTCGAATTCGTTGCTTGGTGTGAAGGTTGTGTCGGGGGGGTACAGCACAGGCAGCTCATCCTGCTGCCTCTGTGCTCAGCCTCGGACGTGAGGAGGGCTCAAGCTGGAGTAATCGTCACTTGGTGGATTACAGGAGAGCTCTGTCCTCCTGTGTAGTAGTTCACGTAGCTCACAGGTACTAGGTGTCTGGGACAGTGTTTCAAAGCTCCTCTCTTCATTTTTAAAAGCAGGTTTGAAGATAGTCTTGTGACTTACTTTGACCCTTTTGGGGAAGCTGTTCCCCTCTGGCTGAGCCTGCCAACCCAATGTGCATTTGGACATGGACAGCTGGTGCAGATAGGGAGCTGGTGCATCAGAGGAGCTGGTGAAGCTTTCGGTTTTCTTTTGGGTGATTTACACCTCAGGCCTTCCCTGCTCTTTGTTGCGGGATAGCTGTGGCCTTTTAAAGCGTTGGAGCCCTGTCCAACCTGTAACTAATCAGTTAAGCCACACTTGCGGGCCAGGCAAGGATTTCTGGGGAGGCAGTATCCTCCACAGTCCTCTAGAAATGCTTTGTCAAGCACTGATGATATCTGCGTAGGGTTCTGTAGTACCAGAAGGTTCTTCCATGTAGTTGGACTGTTGCGGCTCTGTTTAAAATCAGGGCTGGGGGGGAAAAGGTGTGTTTCTGCAAGGAGTGCCAAATACACCTGAGGCCTCTTGACTTTCCTGGCTGCTGCTATCCAGAAGGAGGAGCAGCAACAGTCTGAACAGTCTTGCAGTGAATGGAAGGAGCTTTAACCACCTTTTTGATGCCATTATCTCCTGTTTGGTAACCAGGGCTAGAGAAGGGAGGTGAGAGTAATGTCCAGAGTTGCTGTGAGGAGCTGACTTGTTCCCGCCTTTCGCTGGCTTGTCTTTGTGGCTTAGCAGAAGGAGTGCCCTGGCTAATATGTTGTCTTAGATGTGTCCCAATGGAGAACTGTTCTGCAAAACCTGACGCACTGGATGAAGTGTGGGACGTGCTGGTTGGGGGGAAAGAGGATGTTGGCTCTGCAGGGGAGGGGATGCTTAGTGCAGAGGTGCCTCAAAGCATCAGGCCATGTAGGTAGCAGTGATGATGGCCAAATGCCTGTTGGCCTGGGCCTGAGGAGATAGAGGGACTAGTGGTGTAGGCAACCCGTCTCCAAATACAGCTTTACAGCAAGTGTGTTGCTGCTGGGGGAAGGACGGGTGTGAGCGAAGGCTGCGGTGAGCAGGGCTTTGTTTATCTGTGAAGTGCTCTGGGATTCTCGGGGTATGATTGGTGCAGGAAGTCAGATGACATGGTTTAACAAGCAGAGAAAAACAACAGCTTCTCACTACAGCAGTGATGCAGTCTGTTACCCTTGTTCTCCAAAGGGCAGGGAAAAAGGGTGGAGGGAAAACAGCAGCCTTTCGGTGGGACACAGCATTGGAGCAGGGCTGAGAAGACCAGAGTTGGGTTTCCCAGTGATGAAGTTCACTTTCCAAGTAAACTTAGGCTGCATCATCTCACTGTGCCTTTCAGTTCTCTCATCTGTAAAATAAGAATGCATGTTTTTCTCTGTTCAGATGTAAACTCTTGGGGCTGGGAGATGCTCTCTTTTATCCACATCTGCAATGTTAACAGATCAGTTATGCTTTTCCCTCTAGGAAGGCATTTTCTAGAAGTGTGCTTTGACAGGAGATTGTAGGGAGACATGAAAATGGCTTTTTAAAGTTAATTTGGGAAGAGCTTTCTATTTGTAACAGGAGAAGGGGGAGAGTGCAAAGGTGTGCTAGGGAGAAGTGGAAGTGTGACTTTTTGCAGGTTTGGAGGCAATGGCTCTTAGGCAGAATAGGGGTTAAAAGGACCTTAGAAGTTGGCTTTAACTGCCAATGACTGAGCAGATGATGGAAAGAGGGAGGTGCTGAGATCAAGAAACTACAGGGCTTTTTTAAGGAATGCCAGTTTCCCTCCATGCAAAAGATTGCCATGCTTTTTGAGAGAAGATAACCATTTAAAGCAATATTGACCAGGGGTGGTGGACTTGAGCATAAATCCAAAAATTCAAACTTGTATAACTGTGCTGGTGGCTAAGTTGTGAAGGCATCTTGCTAGCAATGTCTCAAAGGCAAGAGATGGAAAGCCCAAATGTTTGTACTGCTACTGCTTTCAGAGGAAAATGGGAAATGCTGGAAATAGTTTACTTCTCATTCCTCTAACTTATTGAGGATGTGAGGACTTACAGAACAGGAAGAGTCAAAGATGGTTCTTGGGACTTTTCTTGACTGGTTAGTCCCGTGTGTGGGCACATGTAGAGTTTCCAAGAATGAGCATAATCCAGAGCAAGTCTAAGTGTAGATATGGAGTTTTCCCAATCAGCAGGAAGTAGAGACCTCAGTCAGGGAGAGGTTTCCTTTTCAAAAATTGTGATTTTTTTTTTTTTTATATATAACATCATGTTTTCTTCTATTTTCTTTACTTTCTCCTTTTTTTCCCTGGAAGTGTGGAGCCTCAGAGTTGTACCTAAAATTTAAATTCTTGGAAAGAAGACTGGGGACGACTCACAACCTGAAAGCACAAAAAGTGGCCTCCCGCTTATTTGCCTTAATCTAGAGGGCAGCCACAACCACATCCTCACTACCAGCCATGGCTAGCTTGGCGATGCCTGCTTGAAAGCTCTGTGTATCTATCCACAGGTATTTATAAAACCCAACTGACTAGGCCGATAGTTCACGTTAGGTCTTAGCAAGGTAGCATGTAGACCCACGTGGTGTTTCAAGCCATGTGGTTTTTTCGGACTTTTGATCATTTTCCTGTGACTCTTGACTCGATAAGCATGTAACTTGTATTTCCTGCTCTGAAATGTCTGTCAACAGTGATGTGGTGCTGCAGAAAAAGCCACTTAAAAAGCAGGTAAAAAGAGCAGCATAGCGGTATCTGTAGACCAGCTCTTAGAGCCACTCATGTATTTTTGTAGCAGCTCTTTGCCATTGCTTTCAGCAGACTGCAGAGAAAGAAAGGTAGTGTAATGGAGTTGGTGTGAACTATGGTGAGCAACTTCCTTTGAGAAAGCCTCTGCAAGCTCTCGCTGAGCACAGATAGAGGGGTCGATGCCTACTACGGGTTCTTCTGTTGATTTGCAACAGATAAATTATTTCAGAGGGTTTTTTGTTGTTGTTGTTGCTAAGCTAGTTCTGTGATTAGGGAAACAGCCAGATTCACTGGATCCCAACCACCCTCACGTAACTTGAGTAAAGTTAAAACCCAAAAAACTGGCTAGAGTGCCTCCTCCCCAACTTGGAAAAACAAACACAAAACCCCTAAACTCCAAAGTTCAGAGGTCAGTAAAATTATGTTAGGTCCACCTGAGACTGGATTGCCCAAAATAGCCATTCCCTGTGGAATTGGCCACTGGTCCTTTCTTTAGCTTTGGGAGTGGTTGTTTTTTGTTTGGTCAAAAAAGCTTTTGACCAAAAATGTAACTTGGCTCTACTTTAGCAATAGAGGGAGTGGAGGAAAAGGGTGGTACTTAGTGCCTGCACATACTGTGTCTGAAAGAAGCATTCATATACTATGAGGACAAGTGCAGTGTAGAAAATGGAAACTTGGAAACACATGGAAAAAAATTAGTCCTTTGTGAATTCTTACATGGCCATCTATCCCCACCTTCTGAATTATTTTTGTGGCATATAGAGGCGTAGCAGTGCTGTGTTTGGAAACCCATATGTAGGATTTCCCAAAGTGTCCAGCTGGACCGGTCAGTGTTCTGGTAAGACCCCCCCAAAGGCTATATCGGCAGGGTTTAAGGCTATGCAAAGTGTTTGTGTTTACTTGCTTATTTTAAAGTCCAACACTGTGCTGATGGTTGTCTTTTAGCGCTGCTGTTATTACTTCATTTTCAGATCTTTCCTTCTCCAGTGGGCATCCCAGTGATACTACTTAGCAAAAAAGATAAGAGCTCCATCAGCAACTTCAAGCAGACAAACCTGAATTTTAAATGAATTAAATTATTTTCTCTTGAAGCCTCTTACTTCCTCAAAGGGAAACTCCTGTGGCAATGGCTCTTCTGGAAAAGATGGAAATCTTTTCTTCATGGAAATATGCTGGTTTCCCTGGTTAAAAATACATGCAATTTTTCAGGAAGAAGGAGGAACAGAGCAATAGGAAGAGAGGGAGGATTAGTTAAATTATCCCTTCCTATCTTTATTTTCTGTACTGGATGTATTTGTTTCTGTGCTAAGCTATATCTGATTATATTAACTCCCCTCATTCAGCTGATATTTCCTGGGTAAACCGACAGGCGCAAAATAAAAATCTCCTTACCTCAGATGGAGATTACGATTTGCAAACATGGCCGAATTTCTGCGGGTGCTGCAAGAGCATTGCCCGGAGCAGCTAGCCTGGGGTTCTCGCTGCTCCCAGCACCCTGTCGTGATGGAAGGAAACATGCTGTCTTCTTGTGATCCTTTCTTATTGACCTAAGACCTGTTTTGCTTCCCAGTCTGTTTTATACAGAAAGTGATGACCAACATTTGTATGCCAAACTTGAGGCATCGCTTAGGGATCGATTCTTTTTTTCTCCCCTCCTCCCCTCAAAGGACTTTATTTAGTTGTTCCTGGGGAGCTCTGCCCCAGGCCCTCAGGACCACAGGAGCTGTGGTTTTACTGAACCATGGGTGTCCTGCTGTCCTCTGTGTGGTGACCTACATGTGCCAGGATCTCTGAAATAATCCGCGAGATTTTGACTGTGTTTTAAGCTGTTTTAAGCTACCCTTAAAGGAAAATGTTGACTTTACTACTCTCTAATACAGTTAGCGCTACTTAGGGTATGAAGTCCTCTGATGTTCCTCTTCCCCTGATCTTTGCTGTATCTGTTTCTCGGTTAACTTCTGAGTAGGACCTTCTTCCTCTCCACTCCTGGAAAGCACTTGAAATATCCTTGGTATTAACAAACCGTTGTCTAGAGGCACTTCTCTGGTGCAGCATGTCTGAATACTGTTAAGCACGATTTCTCTGCACTTCGCCCAGGAGTGGCTTGGTTGCGTGGTTTTCATAGGGTATCACCCAGGTCCCCCGGCTCTGGTTAAAGGTGGCCTGGTACCTCTGGCGGGATGCTGTTCCTGGGGCTTGTGCTGTTCCCAGCAAGTGACCCTGCAATGCCATCAGGGTGCCCCAGCGGGTGTTGCATGGTCAGTGTTGGTGGCATGAATTCAGACCTGCTCTTCATTGCTTTTCTCTTCGCTACTGAATATGGTTTGACCTGTAAAAGGGCAAGCCATTAATTATTTTCTTCTTGGGGAGAGTCAAATGATTTAGAATAAAATCTTTGCCATGAGTCCTGGGTTAATTACTCATTATTCTTGCTTCTAGACGTCTGTGAGAAGTTAGTGGAGCTACTCAAGAGCAGGAAATTATGCATGGGCCAGCGTGTTTTGCTGCAGCAAGGTCAGCACAGAGGCACCAGATGTATGCCTGAAGGATGTCATGAACCTTCTCTTCCTTGCAATACTGGAGTCCCAAAACAAGCCTCGTCCCCTGGTTGCTTTGCCTGCAAGGTGTGGCACTGTGCCCTGATGTTGCCACCTTGCTTGCTATTTGCTCTTTTTAATTTTGAGCAAAGCTAATGAACTTAATACAAAGTAATTATTTGACTAAGCTAATGAATGAAGTAAGCCCTGCAGAAAATAGAAATGCTTCTATTTTAGTGCTTCAAATTCTTGCAATTTTTTTTTTTTTTGACGTTGCCACTCAAAGTGATAATTCTGGCTTGAAGTTCAATTTTAATTTCACCATTGTGAGGTAAGTAATGGTTGTTTCTTTTCTTTCAGTGTCAGGAAAGACAAAGACAAATTTGAGTTCTGGGCAAGAAATAGAACAAAGAGAATATTGCAAAGCCAAGTGACTTGGTAGAGCAGATTTAGCACCCATTGCTAAATATTTAATGTAGGTAGGCTTTGCAGCAGCGAGGAAGCCTGAACCTGCTGCTAAAGCAGGAAATACTTCTTCGGTTTGCAACTTTCAGATGATGTGTTTGGGATGGTTTGTTCTCAAGCACTGCACATTCTGTTGTTTTTCTTAAAATACCTTTCTCTAATGTGAAGTGGATTTTGTTTAAATAGCATATCCCCAGTTAGGCACCTGTGAAGATTTGCAGCCTTAAAATCTTAAGTTGTATAGCCTTTGTGCTAAGAAGGTAGTATGCTTGCTCAGTACTGTAATGTAGCTTCTCAGCCCCATAAAACCTGTATTGCAGATGCATTACCAGCTTCTTGCTCAACAGGGAGAAAAAAGATGTTTACTGCTCCTTTGTAAACTGCAGTAATGAGGGTTTTCAGACTGCTTTTTGAAGTCAAGAGAGTAATTCCTTGGAATTAGGAACCAGCAATGAAGAATGCCCTGTTCTTAGCACCTAGTTGGTTGGGCCAGTTGGCTGGTAACTCTCTTCTGGGTTATTAGCTCAAACAGGAGAATTTTAGGGCATGTATAAACCCTGTCATAAGGCCCCAGCCTCTGTCCAAGGAACCTCCTGACCTAAACAATGTCAGTGCAGAATAGGATGAAGAAAGTTTTACTATCTTTGCTTCACAGGCTTAGAACATGGAGAGATATGGCTAGCCCAAAGTCTTTCATGGCATAGAGTAACAGGGAAGGTGTTTTTCCACATCCCTTGTATTTCGTAAAAGGAGTTCACAAGGCCCTTTTCAATGCCTGATTGCTTTACGCTGGTCACACACGTGTGCACTTCAGGCAGGTGGCTTCCAGAAACACCCCTTGATGGCTCAGCTCTGTTTTCGCTGATGGTAGCATGTAATGCTGAGTCCCATGGGGAAGGGTCCACCCTCATCGCCCTGTTGAGAAGAGTGAACCCTTACAGAGACTAGGAGATTGTCAGCCACAGTTGCTGTGCACCTCCGGAGGGGAGGCAGATGCCCTTGGCCAGACCCCCAACCTTGCTGGAAGGTGTCAATCAGGTTAAAAAGAAGGAGGCAAATTCTAGAGGCTGATCTTGAAGTCCCAAGCAGCTATTGCTCTCCTGGAGGTCAGACTCTGTGCCCCCACACTCCAAGAGAGCTGCGTCAGCTGAGTGGGTGGGAGCAAGACTGGCTCCATCAGTGCCACTAAGTCTCTGTGAGTTAAGCACAAGGACGTTAAAGCTGCCTGGCAATGCTGAAGATCCCAGGAGAGAATTTCAAAGTCAGGGAGACCGCAAAAAGCCACTTGGAGATCCTTTTCAGGGGGAGGTGCCTTCAGGTTTTTTGAGAAACATCCTTTGGGCTATGAAATACCATTGGGAAATGGGGCAGGACTACATCTTCCTCAGCATTGCCTTTCACTTGCACCACTGAAGCGTATGGTGGCCTGATCAGGGGTCGCTGTGCTGGGTGCTGTATAGACAACCCTCTTTCTAGTGAGAAACAGCCTCACTTTGAAAGACAGACAAAGTGGACAAGCTTGGGGATAGTGTCCAGAGTGGGAACATAGCATGAACACTTTTTTTTTTTTTAATAAAGCCTTCAGAATTTAAGCACTGAATTTTAAAGATTGCAGAGAGAACCCCAAGTACTCTTTAGCACTCTCATATATCACATACTCCTCTATTTAAAATAAAAAAAGAAATTTGGTAAATTCTGAATTTTACGCTGGAAAAAAGAATTCTACAGGGGAAAACAATTGTGCTGGTTCTAGATTGGTGGAAGATCTGGGGCTGGGGAGAATGAAGTGGCTAACAGTGTTATGGTGGGATTCTACGGCAGAGCCAGGAAAAGAGCAGCTTCCCATCCTGTTGTGTTAACCACAAGACCACCTTTATCTCCTGGAAATGATCTGTTTGAGCTCCGCAGCTATTGCAGTAAATGTAATGTGGAGAGGTTTTTGGCAGTAATTCATGACTTGTCAGGACCTGCCAACTGCTTAGTTATCCAGACACTGTAAAAATGCAACAGCCAGCAATTTCAGGGTTAACTTTACTTCCTCAGTGGGCTGTGTTGTGTCTAGGCTCTGAAGCCTAGATATAAATATGCAAGCTTGCAACCTGCTGTGGGATTGCAGCATTCCTGGCTGTAATGAGGAGCAGAGATTTTTTTTTTTTTTTTTTAAACGTGATTGCTGAAAGAAGTGACAGTGGTTCCCTGAGGAGCTTAAATCTATCTGCTTGACCTTGGAGGACAGCACTGCCCTGAAGTTGGTGTTTCTGCCACAGTGAAGCAGATGGGCAAGCGTGGGCTGAAAGGAGAAGAGCACAAAGCTGTTAGAGGTTAGGACCATACTCCTGTGGCTGCGGATGACGATAGCAGCCCTCTTGCCCTGTTCCGTCCTGTGCAGGAGCACCCCGTGCTCTCCCCTGTGGTGGAGGACGCCGTTTCACAGCGAACTCCTTCAGTGCCCATTGTGGTCGAGGGCACCTGAATCACACCCCGGGCTGGGATGAAGGCAGGGTGACCCAGTATGGCAGCGCAGCTCATGGCTGCTCTTGAATTCCCTTAGACCGCAACTTGTGAGGTACCTGACTGATCAAATAGATAAAAGGCTGACCCGAAGCTCAAGTAACTTACCCATCGTCACCCTGTAAATCTGTAGCAGAACTTGGAAGAGGGAAGAAAAAAAAAAAAGCAACAACAAAAAATGAAAAACAGATTTCTTAAATGTCTGCTCCATTCCATTCAATTACACTGTGTTCCATTTAATATCCAGGTCTGTCAATTCTGGCTTCTGGAGGAGACTGCTAATTCAGGTGGTCACACAACAGGCAAGGGTTTTCCTGGTGTCGGGATGCCTGGCAGCCCAGTCTCTCAGGCATCCAGAAGTGTCTCTCAAATGGCTGCTGTACAGGGGTGGTGTTGGACATGCTGTGTGAGTATATCTGTTGGGCCTGTTGGGATTAGGTGATGTGCAAGGTAACAAGATCCTACTGTGCCACAGCACATAATTACCTTGATTTGTTTGGAAGGTATATGTCATTAGTGCTTGCGGGGAGCAAGATACAGCCATGGCTCCCCTTGGCCCTAGAGATGCAAGTATGACTGACGTTATCAATCTGCCACATTTTGGAGATGCTATTGCAGAAGTAGAGTGCTCCCTGTGATTCCCACACCTTCTCAGAGCTGGGGGAGCGAAGCCTTGGGAATTGTCCCAGTGAGCTATTCGGGGGACCCCAAGAAAGAGTTTGAGAGGGAAGCTGTCTAGGATGGGCCATTTGGTGTGAGAGTCAAGGTAGAAAGAAGCACAAGGAATTGTGCCACCTGCATGTAGCTCTAGATATGCCTACATTTCTTTTGATATTTAAGCATGGCTTTGTTTGAAGGATGTGTTTGCTGTCTTCTCTAGCCTTTAATTTGCTTTTGAAGATGGGATGACTGCGTCTCTGAGAGAAATCTCTCTGACAGCCAAGCAGAATATGATCGTTGCCATTAGAAGAGATGGCATTGGGCTGTAATAAGCAGAGCTCGTCTTGTGTGGTGTTTTCAGGGACAATGCTTGCAATTTATGCACCCCTGTTTTCAGTTGCTACTGAGTGTGCCCAGTCTGATGTTTTTCAGTGCCAGCTCCTCCACGTGAGATAGATGGCTGTTGTTTGTTTGTTTTCTGGAATGCTTCATCAGAGATGATTCACTGTCTTCCGGAGTGAGATGCTGGACCGAAATCTGGCTTTGATAGAAAAGGTCCTAGTGTTTTTCCATGTGACCTCACACTTGGCAGAGGAGAGGGTAGGGGAGAAGAGATCCTCTAGAGTTTCAGTATGCCTTCTGCTGTCTTTGGGAAAATCCAACCATTTGCGAGCCTCTGGAAAAAATTGCTTGTGATCAGTGTGGCCTTGAGAGCTGTGGACACCACCTGCCACTTGCACTAAGCACGATCCAGCCTCTGTGGTTGTTCTCCTGGCAGTATAGATGCTGTGTGTGGTCACAGGTACCAGGACTGAGACTGCAGTTTCATAATTGAGGGTGAATCTATCAGTGAGAGGGATGCCCTTGGGATTCCCTTGGGCTGGCCCTCATGTCCCACTTCCGTTCTGCACCAACTAGTTGGACTGGGGAGCTGACCTGAGAGATGGCAAATTTGGAGGTGGGTGGAGGTTGGTTTTTAGCCAGATCCATCCTCTGGCTCAGCTCAAGGTGTTAGCACATGGTGCTGTAGCAGGGAGGAGGAGGAGTCCAGGAGGTGGTGCAGAGGAAGGCTCTGGGCAGGCTGGAGGCCTAGGTAAGCAGCCCCTACTTCCCTGCTCTCCTTGCCCCATCTGCTGGGAGATGGAGCAGGGACAGTGAGCAGGAGAAATGCTGCCACAGGTCACTCAGAGAAGAAATACAGCTGTAAGAGTCTGGAGGAAGGAAGGAGAGAAATATAAGGAGAGATGGAAGGAGGGCTAGGGAGTGGTGGTGGGTGGAGGTGGGCAGGCATTGTGAGGAACCCTTCCTTAGAGAAGCTCAAAGGGTTAATGAAGGTGGGAAGCAGGGAGTAAGGGCAGATATATGGTAGGGGAACAGAGAAGCAGAGGGGACAAGGGAAGCCTACAGCAGAGGAATTGTGAGCAGCAAAGCCCATTTCTTGTTAGAATCAGGAACCAAGATTTTATTCCAGAATCTCAACTCTTTTTTTGCTGTCTAGATGTAAAACTTGTTGAAGAAGTGTGCCCGTCCATCGCTAGTGCTGGATCCACAGAGCAGATGGTAGCCCTTTAATGTAAGCCATTTCTCTGTTAGGTCGAAGAAAAGAGGATAGTGCTGTGTGTCTGAGGTCATAGCCATGCTGAGGAACCAGGACAGGGAAGAGGGGAGGTCACTGCAGCTTCAGTAGATGAATTTTTTTTTTCAGTAGTAGATTTCTTTGTTTAGAAAACTGAGGAAATAGTTTAAAAACAAAAATCTTTTCATTTGAAGGATGTCACTAAGGCTACAAAATCAAACTCTTAGAAGTCAGCAAATGCTGAATTTGTGTATCTAAAATGTGTCCCTCTTGTACGGTCAACATACAGTCTCTGTTTGCAATCACACTTGCAGACCAGTCCAAACAAAGGCAAAAAGGTGTTTCATCTCCAGCCTGCACAACTTGGAGTACTTCAGGGGTAGGTAAGGAATCTGGGGCCTCACTCTGGTCCTGCACACACTTTTACCTGTGTTGTCTGTGGTCCTGTATCTCACCTGCAAATGTGAGGCTAGAGTAAGACAAGTCCTTCAGAGAGAGGCTCCAGTGTCACATCCAAAAGGACTGATGGCAACTTGCACGTCAGGGCCGTTGCATAGCTCGGTGTGTGGCTCCTTGCATGCAGTGCCGCGGGCACGCAAGGGCGAGTGCAGCGGCGCACTGGGCCTTTGGGCTGAGGACCCTGCATGTAGTCACAGAGATCCTGCAAAAGGCACAACGAAGGCTGGCTTATTTTCCTTCTAGATTGTTTTCACTCCCCATGTTGTGCCAACACAGCTGTTTGTGGGGTGCACAGTGAACCAGATTTGGGATCCATCTGAAAAATGACTATGTGGAGGGGAGTGCTCGAGCAAAGGCAGGGTGCCGTATAGGGGTAGGACTGCTTAAATCAGTGTAAGCAGTACTGTTGTATCAAACCGCAGTCTGACTTTCATCCTCTGTCGTTTGAGCCTAAACAAATTCCCTCCGCAGATGTTCCCTCTCTGTAGAGACAATGGGAAAGCAAAGAGATGAAATGAGGTGCAGGTCTAGGTGTCTGTCACATGTTCTTGGAGAAAGTGACTTTCTTCCCACTCACCCTCCTCTGAGTATTCATTAAACAGGAGGAGTGAGATGGGAGAGCCCTTGGGAAGGCAGAATAAGTACTTATTACTGCTCTTCTCACACCTTGTGGAAAGGGCCACTGGTTTGCTTCTGCAAGGGAGGCAGCAAAATTGGTTGGTGGTCTTGGCGGCTGTCACAGAGCTAGTGAAATCAGCTGGGACCCTTCCCTCTGTACATACAAAGAGATCCGAGCCAAGGCCGGCAACACCCTCTCCATGTGGCACCCAGCATCTCTAAAGCTGTATTTGTATGGATTTGGGACATCTGCTTTTGAAACCTGATGGAATATATCTCAGAAATCCAGAAATATGTATTTCAATGTGAAAACTCTGTTGGGGAGGAGATGGGGAAGGGGGCTGGATCACATGTAGTTGTGTTAGCTGGATGGGAAGCTGTCTGGGACAGCTGCGTTTTCCAAACACAGTGCTCCTCCTGGCATGCCGCCCGCAGGGAAATCCCTCTGGGAAATAAGAATGGTCTGCCGGCACTCGGAGGAGTGCAGCGCGTGGCGCGAGGCCGAACAGTAATGGTCTGTGCCATTTGCGAAAGTCTTCTAGGACTGGCTGCGAAATGAGCCAAATGCTACCGCTAGCCTTTGCGCTTAAAGACAGATTATTTCTCTGTCGCGTGACCAAGGTGGGGACTGTGTCCTCATGAGAAAAGGTGCTGCCCTTTGGCAAATATCTTCATCGTAGTAAGAAGCTTGGAATACAAGAGACTGAATTACTCCTTCTGACAAACACTTAGCTACAGCGTTCTGTTCAGCCCAGGGTGTGTGGGAACCTGTGTGGGAGAGCGACATGGTAAACAACCTGCTTTTGAAGGCTGTTGCAATTGGAGAACTTATTAGCAAGCTGCCCCATGGAAATCTCAGCGTACCAGGGAACGGCTGCGTAATCAAAGCTGAGTATGCGGCTGGATCACTTTGGGTTGGGTCTGTTGGGCTGTTGGGTGACCAGTCGACCAGGAGAATCCAGCTATTGCAGGGAGGTTGTTGGTGATTCATGCACTGGTTGTCCTTCCAAGTGAACGCAGCGCGCCAGCGAAGACTTAAGAAAGGTTGATGACTGTTCTAGGAGAGGAGTCAGAGGCCCTGACAGCAGAAAAAGGGGAGGTGTTTAAGTAACTTGTCTGAATTAATTAACTCTCCCAAGTAATTTCTTCCTCTCTGAGTTTCAGTTCTGCTTTCGGTTGGGATTTACTTTCCCACTGAAAGGTGCAGTGCCCCTAGTGAGCAAGGTTTGAGGTTTTATCAGTGGCTGCAGTGATGAGTAACATGGTTGCAACTTGCAGGATTGCTGCAAAACTTTGGGTCCTTCTGGATACAAGATGCTTGATATTCACATTTCATTAGGCTTTCTATTGTTCCTTGTTTCTCTTCTCTTGTACATTTTGTCTCGGGTCACACAAAGAATATTTTGCTGGTGCTGCCTCTTTGAGTCAAATGTTAAGCCCGTATCTGTGCAGAAAAGTTGCGTTCATCAAACACAAAGGTGTGGATTTTAAGCAGATTTAGTTGAGTGTAAAACCTTGTGTGGACATTCTTGTTTTGATACCGAAGTGGCTGATTCCTATTCCTAAACTGACCACATAACCAAAAAAAAAAAAAAAAAAAGGCTGTCCCCAGAGCATCTACTTAAAAATAGCTTTAAATTGCTTGTGGTTAAAAATAGATTTAATTTGGAACTTGTGCTTTCCTGTGTAGGCAGGGCCTGCTAATAGCATGCTGTAATACCTATTGCAGAGCTACCTACCCAACATGTGATTTGCCGATTGCTACAACACACATGAGCCCTGAGGCATCAGGAGCAGGGGAAAGTTCAGGATCTCCCTGCTGTTTGCCCAGCATGTCAGTTATGCTTTTCTCAAAGATTTTGCACAGGTGCTGGTGACTGACCTATGACGGCCGTCACTCCATTAGTACTACTTGTACTCTATATCCAGTGCAGCATAGTTTGATGTCTTCTAAAACCTATGGCGCAGAGGGCTTCTGGCATATGAATTAATCATGAAAGAGATCAAAGTTGCTTTGTTAGTTTTATTTTCCTGTTTTTAATGAATAATGCATTTAAATGGTTTCCTTCCCTAATAAATCACATCTCAACGTTTTTCTCTTTAGTTTAATAGGTGGGAAGGACTAACAGGAGGTTTTACAATGGAAATTCACTTGCCAAAGCACAAGGAAACAATAATGACTATAATTGCTGAGGGGAGGAGGGAGAGGAATCAGTTTAAGTCTTTAATGAGTAATGCAATAAGAAGTATGAGGTACTCATATAACTATTTTGTACATCTTAAAGTAAGGAGGAGGACCGTCCACATCTTGCTTATGATAAAACTGAGACTATAGGCAGATGTGCCCTTCTCTCTGCGGCTGAGGAGGGGAAATGCTTATTATTGCCTGTTTCTCATTGTTCATCTGGGTCAGCTTAAATTTTTAATAATAGAGGTTTTCTTTTTTGTTGTTTGCTTTTAACCCAGATCTTTGGGACAGAACTGGGTTATGGAGCGGTTGCAAATGCAGTTACGCTCGCAGATCTGAGAAGGTGAGGAGAGGAATCGGTCATGAGGAGCTAGGAGCAGGGCTAGGGCTGGGGCAGGGATGTCTTCACCTAACTCAACTACAGCTGAATATTACATTCACCTACAGACAAAGGGAAGCTCTTATCTGTGATCTTGCCAGATCTGACCTGACTAAATTGTCTTGCTTTTCCTAACCACACAGGTATTGTGTGCCTCCTGCTGGATACAAGGTCAGGTATGAGCTGGCCTTCCAGTTACAGGGCCTGCTTGGGTCTCCAAAGGGAGTTCAATGCTCAGGTTTCTGCTATGTCCCTTAAGTCCCTGCTCTAATATAAAAACAAATTCTTCTCTCCTGGCATCTCTGTGCAAGTTAAGGCAGTTCTTGCCGGCGCTCACCATCCCAGCCTTGCTCTGGCAAACAGAAAGCATCACAAGGTTACCATCTCCAAACTAACCCAAGAACTTGCGGAGGTGGAATGACAAAATGGAGCAAAAATAAATTGTTTCTTGCTGTTGTTTGAGAAAGAAGCCTAGGGTGAAAAATAGAGCTGTTCTTTTCCTTCTGTCTTCTTACAATGGTTTGACAGTAAAGAGAAGGGGGAGAGAGAGGGGAAGGTTCAGGGAAATGGCTGGCCTCTTGCAGACGCAACCTTCTTGGCAGCCAGCAATTTCTCTGCAACCTCAAAAGCCTCGAAAGCATAAACTTGCTGGCATGCAACAATTTGTGTTTTAGAACTTGATCTTTTATGGCACAGGGTTGTGCATGTTCACTAAAATCTTTTATTATCCTCAGTGTGCAGTTTACTGTGTTCATTGATACAGAAACAAATGAAAAAGCCTTTCTCTTTTTATTTTTCAACCTTGCATAACATGCTGCAGTGTCTTGCTTCATAACCATAAAAATGCACAATTGAGCTTCTTAAAAAAAAAAAAAATCCCAGAAGAAGCATTTTTTGAACTACTCTGTGCATGTTTGCAAACCTGTGTGGCAATCGTGATTAAAACTCTATGCAAAAAAGTCCTGTGGTATTCATAACTGGTCTGTAGACTCAACGTGGCAGCAGAATACACCCTTGCTGGTTGTTTTAAATGTTTCTCAAGCCTCCTTCCTTCTCTTTCATGTTCTCACAGAACTTATGCAAACGGATAAAAGGCAGCTATTCCTCCTTAACTTGCAGCCTTAGCACTGGGCTCTACCGTCTACTTTTCGATCCTCTCCCCTCCTACATCTGTGTGGGTGGCTTCTTGGCAGCCACATGCTGGTCATTGCAGCTCTGCAGAGCTGTCCCATTGTCCCTGGCACTGCTGCATCCAAGTCCAACAGATAGTGAAGCGATCAACTGTCCAAAGAAGTCCTGGGCCCTGGTTCCCCACTAGTGAGGTGAACAGTAAGCTTAGAAGTGAAGGATGGAGCGGACCTGTAGCTGATGAGCTTGGTGATTGTGGGGCTGGCAGCTACTGAACTTGGGATGTATGCTCAGCATTGCTGTCTCTTCCTCACCTATCATAATCAGAGCCTTGGAGGCATTGCACAAGTCTAGAAATAAGCTTGTGATGGGCTTTGATAGCCATACTGAACAGTGTCAGACTCGCTAATATTGTCGTTTGAACTTCATTGATCCTGTTCTCATTGCTGCTGCATTGAAACGTTACTGTTCAGCCTGAATACTCAAATGCTGCTAATCACTTAGAGCTGAGGCTAAGATGAATTCATGTCCTAAACCTGGCAAAAAAAACAAAGAAGATAGACCGGCTCCACTTCAGTGGTAGAACAAGAAGCAAAGGCCTTGCCTTGAATGCAAAATTCTGTGATTTGATGCGCTACTTGGGCAAGGATGATGATTACATGTTTTGTGCATTCTCAAGACTGCTGATAATGCAGCTTCATGCTTGTGAGTGGGGAAAACCCTTATTTTTTGGAGTCAGAGCACCGTTCTTGTCTGTTCTCTTAGACAGTATTGCCCTGTTGGCACCTTAAAAGATGAACTACCCATCAAAAAGGGTTTTCTATGAAGTCCTAGTAGAAGAAGACAACATAGTCCTACCGGTACTAGATAGTTCTTTCTTTGCTCTTCATAGAAAAATTCTTCCAGTGTCAGAGGGGAGAACAGCAGCTGGATCAAACATAAGTCTCAACTTTTTGTTTGATGTGCCACATGTTTGCTTTGCAATAAGCCTCTGGCTGAGATTTGAACCAATCTGGTTTCATGCACATACAGACAGAAATAGCAAAAGGATAGAAACTTCCAGGGATGTAAAAGGGAAGGGAAACCCCTTGTAGTTAACAAGTTCTCTGTGGCTATAGCTGTTTTCCAGCCGGCCGATTCATGCATCCAAATAACTTCTGAGGTGAACCAAAGAGAAACCTTTGCAGTGGTTAGGAAAGGTTTTCACTCTACAGCACTAACGCTAAGGAAGTAGAACTGTCCGCAATGGAAATACCACTTTAGGTCATAGCCTTTAAATCCCTTTGCTGCTACAGAGTCAGGGTATCGGCCTCTTCTTCAATGCAGTGTTGTGTTTATATTGTTTTAATTAGTAAGACTTCCTGTGTTTTTGACCATCCATAGGATTATGATGACGAAACTCCTGGTTAAAAGATATCAAGTCTTTGTAAGGGATTTTTGTCATAAGATAGATGTTTTCCAGCCTGGAAAACAAACAACTTGGTTTAGCCTCATTTATTTTAAATAAATGTGAGGAAGGCTCGACAGCCTGCTGGTAGGTAAATATTGAGAGAACTCCTACACTGTTGATTGCTGGAAGGGGTGTGTGTGTGTGCGTGTACACCCTGCACGTGCACGTTATTGACTCAATCTGTTTTTTATATTCTTTTCCTAAAACACCCGCTACTATTCACTGTCAGGATATGGGCTGGGTGGGTCCTTTGGCCTGATCTGAATGAAATGGTTCTTCTTCTGTACCCTTCTCCTTTGCCACGGCGCTTATGAGAGGCGAGGAAAGCTGCTGGTGCGCTGCAGCCGCTGGCTGTCAGTCTGCTGTCTCGCTCTTTACAGCCTCAGAAGTTCTGTGCTTGGTCTCCGCTCCGTGCTTGTGTATCACTCAGCCAATTGGTCTTGCTCCTAATGCTCCTAGGGAGCATAGAATAGCATGTATGCCATTATTGCTACTAATAAAAAAGGCTCAATTAAGTTTTAATCTATCAGCATTATTGCTTAAGGCTTTTTCATTGTTTTTTTTGAATATATTTCTTTCAAAGGAAAATTCTGTTGATGGATACTGGAATATAACACTAGAAATTTTCATATATCAGAATGTACCCAAATGACCTTTGCAGTGCCAGCATTACAGCAGCAGTTGATAGCGTGGAGGGCAAGATTGATTTCTGATAGAGGAGACCTGACAGGCTCTAACTACTTTGATCGTCTCCTTGCTCGGAGGCAAATAGTTGCACCACACAACGCTTTGTCCTGCAGCTTTTCCTTTTCCCTTACTAATGTAGGTATAACAACGCTGTAAGAACTTAACTGAAATAAACACTTGGAATCAAAGATAAATGCATTCCACAAAGGCTTGTCAAGAAACGAATTCATTTGTCTCGCCGGCAGAAACAGCGCTTGCTTTGTCCTTCCCGTAGCAGGAGGAGCTGAGCCCCCGCTGGGAGTGTTGGGTGGACGGAGCGATGGGTAGTGGCACTTTGGGCAGTACGAATAAACCATTTTGTTACGATCGTGTGTGTGCGGAAATGATCCCTGCTTTAAAGCTGCAGAACTTTGTCTCGTTCGAGTTTAATCGTCTTAAACATGTGCATGGGGGAGGGAGGAAGGGGGGATCTGTTGCAGGGAAGTGCGGTTGCCCGCGTGCTGCCGAGGCAGGTAGGGCAGCGCAGTTACGCTGCGGAGTGGCTGAGCAGCGTGCTGGTGCGTATGTATGTCCTCGGATGACCTGGTGGTTTATTTATTCTCCTCTCCCCCAGTGTGCATAATTTCCAGTGGCATAAACACGTGTTAGGCGTGAGTGGAGAGGAGGAAAGGGGAAGAGGCTTCTTAGTATTTAACTTTGTAGTTACTTTTACACGTAGCCAGGCACAGTAAATACCCCATAGTTACAGAGGGCCAAATTTAACCGTGCATGTGGACAACTCCCTTCACTGAGTAATTCCTTGCCCGTTTTTACAGCAGTGTTTGGACACTTGAACCATTCGTGCTGGTTGTTGCTTTACCAGAGTTTGAAAAGTTTGAAAGTCCTAAAGTGGTCTAGAGTTGCTTTGCTTTGTAAAATGCTGCCCTCGCAGAGGGGAAAAAATATATATATTCTGTAGGAAACTATCCAGAGCACCGCACACGAGGTTTTTGTGCTTCTGTAATGACCTTGCATCCTGTGACGCTAAAAGTGATGGACGCAAGGGGCTGCTCCGTTGGCCCCCCCTGTCGAATAGCAGACGTAGGTGCTGCACTAATCGCTTCTGCATGGAGCCCCTTGGTGAGCGGTTTGGGAGATGTGATGGGTATGCATGGAGGAACTGCCATCCCAGTGAAGACAGGTTGTAGGGAAGAAGGTGGGTTTGATCAGAAAAAGGGAAGTGGTGTGTCCCACCACTTAAAACTCATTTGGGCCTTGTCGGAGGGCTGAGCTCCCTCGCTTCCCAGCGCGGTGGGTGGGAGCGGTGAGCATTTGAGCCTGCCGAAAGCAGGGATTTGGTCTGCATTGCATGGCTGTACGTGCCGATCTGCCAGATCGCATGGCAAGTGGTCTCCTGTGGCCAGGTCTGGGCCTGAGGTGAGTTTGGAGCTGTGCTAGGCTCTTCCTCCCTTGTTGGCTCTAGACAACCTCAGGAAATGGGACAAGCAGTTACCCAAAAGAGCTGAGCACGTATTAAAAGCAATGCGGGCCCTGCTAAAGTCAGTCTCCTGTTTAGTAACGCTTACACTTGTTATAATTTAATTTGCAGATGAATTCAAGCGTGGGTGAGGGTCACCTGGGAGATGCGTGGCATTTGAAGAAATTGGCAGGGTAATGCAGCAGAGTAGTGTGGGAAAATGTGAAGTTTGAGGAATGTTTTTAAATGCAAATGAGGCGAAAAAACCCACCAAACACCCTAAACCCACCTTTTCCGGCATGTGCTGTAGTTATCTGGAGCCGTGAGCTGATGTGGCATTGTCTTACCAATAGCCAAAGCGCTGATTTCTCCGCTCCCCGAGCGCGGCTGTGCGAGGTGCTGTGGCTGCGGCACGTATGGGTGAGGGTGGCAGCCAAGCGCGGTGCCATGCTGCTGCTGCCTTTTCATGTGCCCAGCAGAGCCAGAGTGAGGGCAGAAGCCCTCGCACTGCAAGAGATAACGGGAGATGGAGACCAACCGCAACTCGGAGGAGAAGGCTGTGGATGTGATCTGCCAGCACGGCAGCAGGGAGATTTCCCCTGCGACCCATGAAAAACTGAGAGCCTTCCTGAACCATTTCAGAAGTGTGGGCTTTCTGAAATTAGGAAAAGCTTGGGGACGCACAGCGAAGTCCCCCTCCGTCCCCCTCTGCGAGAGCCCGACGTTCCTGGGGCAAAGGGCTGCTTTGCTCTTTGCTGCGTGTGGGCTGCTTGCCGCATGGGAGAGCACCAGGGGGGCATTTACTCCACGCTGATCTCTGAAGGAAACTGTAACGAAAACAGGAACTACATGGGCTAAATTGAGAACATATTTTCTTTAAACTCTGGTAAATGTGAGTGCATGAACTTAAAGGGCATCAGCTGTTGGGCTTCTAATGGAGCAGCTGATAGAAAGGCAGCTGCTAACCAGAGTGTGTCTTTAGGTGATTAACTTGCGCTCTCACCACCTGCCTACAAACCCGTCTCTTCCCTTCCCGTTCCTTGGAAG
This sequence comes from Apteryx mantelli, assembly GCF_036417845.1. Classification (NCBI taxonomy): domain Eukaryota; kingdom Metazoa; phylum Chordata; class Aves; order Apterygiformes; family Apterygidae; genus Apteryx; species Apteryx mantelli. Next base: position 83,174,939 of record NC_089981.1, on the reverse strand, counting down.
TCCTGTTGTACATGCTGAACTCCGAGGCAGGATACTTTGCAAGTTTGGGGTTTTGGCCCTGGTCCAGGAAAACACTTAAGCATACACTTAAACCTAGATCAAGGAGATGTTCACTTGAATTTAAAGGTGGGCAAATTCCAGAATAATATAAGGAAATCTTTTTTTCTCCCCCTCACCCCCTTTGTTTTCTCTCTCTCACATGAAGCTGCAGGAAGCTTGGGCATAGTGAAGGAATTGGCTCATGATCTTTCTTTCCTGGGGAAGAAGGATGAACTGGTTGACCTCTTGAAGTCTTTCTCAGCCACGTTTTCTATGGTAGATAACAAGGCTATTGAAATTGTGCAATGATGATTGAATGTTTGGAAGGGATATTAAGCCTCCTCACGTCAGCTCTCGCTTCGGCAGATCAAAATGACATCTTGCATGTGGGGAAGAGGTGAATTATTTCGCAGCTGCAGGATTCCTCCGTTTTGCTCTCATGTGTCTCTGGTTGCCCCCTGGCAGAGGCAGGATGCTGGACTAGATGGACCAATGTTCTGATTCAGTCTGGCAGTTCCTGTGGTCCATGAGTCTTGTTGACTTCAGTGAGAATTAAACATACATTTAGGTACTTCCCTAGAAGGGCAGGCTTTGCTAAGCCAGTCTCTCTGAGCAATTGCTTGAAGCTCAGCAGCGAAGAAAGACCAGCCATACCACATCCGTTTTCATTTTAATGGGCAAATCTTAGTTTATAGTGTGTTTCCATTTTACAAATAACTGCAAGTTGTCTTAAAGTCACAGTTATGTCATCAGGTATGAGGTTTCACGTTTGTGCTTGCGGAAAGGCCACATGCACAAATGGCTGGAAGGATGCAGCAGAAAGCAAGCCTGAGCTTTATGGCTGGCTTTTCTTCTGAACCTGTGTGGCAAGCGTACTGAGCAGAATATATCATGTGGCTCGCATCCCTTTGAAGTGGCTGGGTTCAGTACTGACAGGATGGCTTCCCTTATCTCTGCTGCTACAAAAAGGACCGGGAAACATGCCTGTGATGTGGAACTCTTACATTTCAAGCCTTGATCAGGTTGGCAGCTGCTTTTTTTTTTTTCTCCCCCTGAAGCGTTTAATCAACACAGCTAGTTGAAAGCAGGGAAATGCTCTACCCCCTTTTGATGGGTAAATGAAGTGGTGCAGTAGCAGCTGTGTTTGGGTGCTGCGCCTGTGCGACTGCTCAGGGGTGATCAGATGGTTAGGAAGTTTACAGACTGCCTGGCTTTTCCTGTTTGGTTATATCCATGCAGAATACTTTGGCAACACCTGGCTTTTGCCTTGCACCAGTCTGCACCCAAAACAAAAGTCTCGAGTACGTATGGTGGTGGATACTTTCCTGTAGCAGTCTCCAGTATGTGTCCCAGTCTCGAGTATGCATTTGTAAGTTCCCACCCTCGGGAAGGCAACTAAGCTGAAAATTGCATATTTTGTTTCTTTCCTCTGAGGCAAGTGTGTCCCAGATGAGGCTTTGATCTGAGAAGCTCAGATGAGCCTGACCTGGTCTGTGCAGGGAACCCAGAAAACAGATGGCAGTGATTTTTAAGTCAGACGTCTGTTGACGTCTGTGAATGGCTTTCTTGATCCAGAGCTTAGTTCTGTGCTTTAAGAATGACTGGTTTTGTGTAAGCTGAGCTTTGCCGGGAAACTGTTTTATGGCTAAACTAAGCCCAGTCAAAAAAAAATAAAATTTTGAGACAATTCAGCTTCTGAATGCTGGCAGTTTCTGGGGCCTTGTTTTCATGAACTGTAAAATATTATCAGCTCTTTGGAAGATGAGCCCTTTGAGGAAAGCTGAGGATGGCATATACCAAACAACTAATAGTGGTTGAGAAATTAGGCTGTGCCCTTTTATCCAGTACAGGAAGCAAAATTGCTGCAAATGGCCGTAGTGAAGTGTAGCATGAGGATACCGAAGGAGGGGAAACGGCATTCACCAAGCAAGCGTCTGCTCTGGCTCAGCGAGCGGGACGCTGCACCACCGGGCTGGTCAGTTGGATCCACGCAGGCCTGTTTGCAGAAGGCATTTCCCCAAGAGCTGAGGTGTAATAACTCATTAGGCTTGAGCTTCTGGTCCGTTTACAGCTTGAATTAATGGATTAGTGACATGTCTCAGCACAGGAGAGGAACGAGAGGAAGATGGGAAGGGGCAGTTATTTCTAGGTGAAGAAAGTATGCTTTCCTCATTTTAGACCTTGGTCACTCCGCTTCTAAACCAGGGATGTAATCATGGCCTTTGAAAGCACTTTGTACCGCAGCAAAACCAGGGATAATAATAATTATGCCTAATAATTATGTATAATAACATTAACATTTTGTTACTTCTTTTTTTTTTTCCTCCTGCATAGGGACCCTCCAGAGGGATCGCATTTTTAAGAACCTCACTCGGAAACGTCAGAGGGCGATGCGAAGGCGAGTGCATCAGGTGAACGGGCACAAGTTCATGGCTACCTACCTGCGCCAGCCGACGTACTGCTCGCACTGCAGGGAGTTCATCTGGTAAGAGTGGCTCGACAGCAGTGGAGCGCAGCCCAGCTGCAGTCCCCGTCCCTTGGCACTGGGGAGACCCTCGTGCTGCCCCCAATCCTGAATTACCCTGACCCTTTAGCAAGGGCTGTTGAAGTGCCTCCCCCTGCCCACCAGGTTTAGCAGGGTACATTTGCAGACTGGTGTGTACTGAAGAGGTGCCGGTGCTAATGTGAAGTAACTTGGATGCTGGAAGCAAACTGGGAGAGCGTAGGGATGGGGCAATGATCCTCACTTTTAAGCGTAGATGTTATTTCAGCAATCTGAAGAAAGACTCCAAATGTTCATGTGAGTGGGATTGTGAGATTACAATGACAAAAACAGTTTCTTGAAAGATGAGAGAAAAGCCTGAGAACAGAAAAGCCGTCAGAGGTGTAAGGTGTGGGGGTGTGTATGTAGGGGAGTAGGCAGAGCAGGGAGAAAAGCCTATATATGTCCCAAAAGAGCATTGAGTGGGAGAGATAATAACAGGGTGTGGGCAGTTGGGATCAGTCTATTAAGTGTGGTGTGTGTTGTAATAGAATGAAGTATTTCAGGAACTAGTGTGAGGGGGAATATGGGGAATAACATGTATGTTGATGGCCTGCTCTGTGAGCTATAGCCCTTGCTGTGCTCACACACCCTTACACTGAATTGCACCATTATTTCTGGGCAGTTTTGCCCCAGGGATCCGATCAGTTGGGATCCTCTTGCCTTTTGGAAAAAGGCTGGCTTTATGTGACATTAAATTACGTTTGTATTTTGTTTTGAACAGGGGCGTATTTGGGAAGCAGGGATACCAGTGCCAAGGTAAGGTGCTCTGCTTCTGCACTATGTGCGTGTAGGATGTGCTGTTTTGGCAGCGCATCCCCATGCTGCTGGGACGCCCTGTGGTTACAGGCTTCTCTTTAGTTACCATCTGACTTCCTCCCGCAACCAGCCAAAATTGTGCATTTTAGCAGCTGTCAGGCTGATGGCTTGCATGCATGCAGGAACAATCATCTGCGCTCATACGGACACCCAGGCCTGGCTGCGATGTTCCACCCACAGTTTTGCACCTGTGTAAATCCAGTGAGTTGTTGAGTATGCGCAACTCCCTGCTAGGTTTGAGTGACCACCACGACAGTGGTGTCCAGCTGGGACACCAAGTAGCCTACTGGAATGGCCCCCTCTTTCCTTTCTCTTCCTGTGTAGTTAAACAAAGTGAAATTAGGGATGTGACTTCAAAAGACAGCTTTGTGGGATGGCACAACGTTTCTACCTGAAAGCATGTTTGCCTGAATGGCTGTATAGATGTATGTGATGCCTGTTTGCACTTAAATATTGTTCTCCCTTTCCCTTTTGCCATGGTATGATAGCAGAATTACTTGCTGCATAGGTGCATGCTTGCTCGGAATAGCCTTTTAACACAGCCTGTTTCTTGTGCAATGTAGTAGGGCGCTAGTGTCTTCATATGCAAGGGAGCCTCATAGAAACAAAACAGGTATACTGCATAACATCTCTGGGGGAAAGCAAATGTCACTGATAGACCCTTGCGAGTACAAGCTTGAGTCAGCAACAAACAGAGTAGCGTGGGAACCTGCAACACGTCTGCAACCTAAAGTTTGCATTACAAAAATCTCCTTGCACAAACAGTAGCTGTGGCCCTTGGTAGTGTCTGCAGTGCAGTGGGAAGTGGAGTGGAGGAATCCAGCTTCATTCCAGCCAAGCCAGCCTTAGGTCTGGAGACAGCACAACTTTGCTCTAGGGTTGATTAGTCCTCCTGACAGTGACTAGCCGATTAGCCTAGACACGGTGCCGTTCTGCTGCAGTTATCCAGCTTCCCAGATCCGAGTTTTGCACCAAGCCATAATGATAGACTAGCCTGGGCCGGGCTTGCTTGGGTGTCCACTGCAAGAGATGCGACTCCACTGAGATGAGCCGATGGCTTTCTATGTCTCAGACCTGCGTTCTCTAGTACTGCTTGTGTATATTGTGTAAAATACTCTCCACTGCATAATTTCAACAGCAATTTTTAGTTAATTTATGAAGTTACCATGTTGTTTCTGTATGCATCACCCATATTTTATATAGGCAGCTATTTTCCAGGCTATATAAATGATCTGGTGCAGAATTTCTGTTGTAACCAGTGGAGATATGTCTCTAGACTTGGGAAATCTTAAGCCACCCTGATTATTTTTCATATCTGTACTGTGCCCTGATGATGTAGCTGAGCCTTAAAGAACCCAGCTGATAGTTTGATGTGTTCTGAGTCTTTCAACAGCTCTTTTCAGCATGCCTCTTTTATTTCCTAGTATGCACCTGTGTTGTACACAAGCGCTGCCATCATCTAATTGTTACAGCTTGCACATGCCAAAACAATACTAACAAGACAGATCTCAAGGTAAAGTCACATTAGTTATTTTAAATCATCATAACTCTTGAATCTTCAGCATTGAGTGGGTTGGCAGGGGCTGTCATATGAAAAATTTACTCTTCTTTGTGTTATCTTCATTCATAGATTTAAAAGTGAGGAAGAAGGAAAGGAACATGTGTAATACAGACCATGCAGTATCAATCTGGCTGCTCCTCTGTTAATTCCAGTCATTGGTTGGACTAGCATGTAGTTTAGGAAGGCACGGTGTCTTCATCTGAAGTCATCAAAAATGGCAAATCCACCATTTTCTGTGGTAACTTGCTTCCATGATTAACTATGTCATTGTCAGAAGAAAAACAACGTGGCACCTGATTACTAATTTGAATTTCTCTGGCTTTAAAATCCAACCGCTGGTCCTTGTTATGCCTTTTTTTCTTTTCTGGTGGTTTAAAGTGCCCTTTTAGTTCTTGCTCCACACCTTGACCCTATGAAATTACTTTGTAATGGAGAAACCCGTGGATAACTTGTGTTTCCAAAGGTTTTCTTCCCTGTTAGTTTTGGCTGTATTTGACACAAGTAACATCCTCATCAAAAACTGTACTGTGCATTGCATGTCTCATTTCTACCACTGAAGAAAGGTTTAATAATTGTTTGAGCAAAATTCAAGCAAAGTATTCATAGTCATGAGGTAGCTCTGTATTGTATCCCATGCAAAAACCTTTCCAGTACATATAAGCAATTGCCTTCGCTCCTGAACTAGAACTCCTGAGCTAGACCTCTTAAAATGACCCATTGCCAAACCAGGTGAAAATTAGTTTGCTTAAGGCTGGAATGCGAGTTAAATGGTGAGTCTCCTCACCCTGCCTTTTCAGGTTTGTAAAGGGGTTATAAAATATCTAAGCTACTTTTTAAAAAAAGATAAAGTTCAAGAGGCATCGCTCACTTTAAACTCATTGTTTAGCACCTCTGTCTTTTCTTTAAGCTATGAATTTGCCTGTCAGTCTTCCAAGATCTGCATGTTGAGGCACAAAATAGAAAGCAATGAAGAGGTTAACTGGAATGGGCTGCTTCAGCTGATGTAACATTTTCTAAAGTGTCTTTGAGATCTGAATGATTCACAGTTGGAAAAGAACAAGGTTAAAAAGGGGATGAGAGCAAGTGGTAAAGCTAAATGTGGACCTGAAATGAAAGGCTGTTAATAACAAGGAGGGTGAGAAAAGGAATGAGAAATTTTGGAGGAGCTGGGAAAACTATTTATATTAAATGCAATAAAATCAACAATTTGTCATAAATGTTATATGGTTGCACATGCTATATAAATTAATCATTTGAAAACTGGTTAGTTACAAAATCCTGTACCTAGCATAATTTATATTTGGCACTTAAATGTGATAGGTCCGTGATGAGGTAATCCACACTTCCTAATTCTAAGTTTGCTTTAAGAATTTAGGCAGCCCTTTTTAAAAATCTGCTTTGTCAGATTTTCCAGCCTGTCCAGCAAGTAAACCAGAGCAGACTTGCTGGAGAGGAGATTTGTCAGAGAATGGTCACCAGAAGTAAACTGCCATGGATTGGGATATTTTCTGAGTTGGAATTATATTCATAACTTTGCAGTTAAATGTCCATATGTAAACAAACATGAATTTCTGTATATATTTGAATGTTTAAATCTGTGCGTTTCTTTTGGTGCCTCAGGTGTCCGAGCAGAGGTTTGGAATCAACATTCCTCATAAGTTCAGCGTGCACAACTACAAAGTCCCCACTTTCTGTGACCACTGCGGCTCCTTGCTCTGGGGAATTATGCGGCAGGGCCTTCAGTGTAAAAGTGAGTGGCTTCTCACTGTGGTCTTTTAGCAAAATACGTATATTTTTAGACTCTCGATGCACTGTGTGAGCTTGATTTCTGTAGCCTCTAAGAGAAGGCCAAGCAATGAATATTCATCTTTGCAAGAGCTGCAAAAGATGTCGATCTACTCTTTTATCTCAGGCTTCGGAAAGCACTCTTACTTGTACTTTCAGCACAGTTCTGCTTCACTTGCATTGTTGAAAATATTCCTGGGTATTGTTGCTTTCTGCATTAAGTTTTCTCATTACCTGAAAGCTTTTCCTCAGCTAAGGAGATAAGGCAACAAAAAGTCATCCAAGGGAAAAAAGAAAGGCATTGATATGGGGTGACTAACCTGTCTGTCGCCCTGTTAATTGATGATGAAGCATGTCCTGGTGTTATGGTTTTGTTTCAGTGATCCAGACTGCAAAATCATGTGCGTAACAAACCGTCTCCATTTGCCTTGATCTCCCACAAGAGGGTGTATGTGTGTCTGAGAGTGAGCGCAGGAGAGAAAGACTTTATTTTCCCACTGAATAATGTGTCTCTAAAATTAGATAGCTGCAAATGCTAGGAAAGTGTGTTGCTAATTCTGTGGCATTATAAAGCCAAATTTTACCCGCAGGCATAGCTGCGATGGTACTTACACACCTGACAAACTGACTTGTGCTTATGAATAGCCTCAAGCAACATGGCACCCTACCTGGAGAGTTTGGGGTATGCTCACCCGATTTTCAGCAGTTTATTCTCATATATGCGTCCCAGTCTTGTTTCTGCTGAGATCAGTGGCAAACAAGTTCAAAAGACACAGGGTAAAGCCAGAAGGGTATGATTCCTGAAGCAGAACAGACCTTTACTACGTTATTTGTCAGCAGTAAATCCCTCCAAGTTGTTCTAATTGTTCATTTGCTTTAACTTTCCACCCCACCACCATCCCCTCCAGTCTGTAAAATGAACGTCCACATCCGATGTCAAGCCAACGTTGCACCCAACTGTGGGGTGAATGCGGCGGAGCTTGCGAAAACCTTGGCGTGCATGGGCCTGCAACCGGGAAGCATTTCCCCAAATTCAGTGAGTTGTCTTCCCCCCCCCCCTTTTTTTTTCCTCATCCTGTTTTTTGAAGCATTTACAACTGAGTCCATTTACATGAGTGCAGGAGAAGTTGGAGGCTTCAGTTAGGGTGAGAGGTGTTGGGCAGTGGACTGCAGGAGCAGGCTGTTGCTGTCTGTGACCTCTGGCAAACTCTTCACTTGGAAAGTGAATATCTGGTATCCAGTTTGACCTTGGTGGAGGCTTCAATGTCTAAAGGTTAACTTGTTGTCTGCTTATGTGTCATAGTAGTGTAACTCCACTGACCCTTATCTGTTTGGCATAAATAAGAGAGGAATCAGAGCCCAAACTAGCTAATGGTCGGTATAATTCAGGCCTTCATTCTTCCCCTAAATACAAATGTGCTCTCTGCATACATGGCCCAGAGCACAAGAAGTGCTCAACAGGAGGCCTTGGTTCTCTTCCCGGCTTCATCACTGTTACAGGGAAGCACAGGTCCCACACTCCCTTCTCAGTTTTGTAAAAATCAGCACTTGTTAGCAATTGTCATTTGCACAATCTGTACATCAAAAGGAGGTGAAACCACACGCACAAAAAAAACTGTGCTTAGTCTTTAACAGTTTCTTATTACTTGTGAGCTTAAGGCTCTACTTAAGTGATCAGAACGTGCTGTAAGCTTAAATTTGTTAGGAGTTTTGTCAGGTGCTGTTGTGAATGTTTTTGGTTCTCCCCACGTGGCTGGGGTTTCCATTGCTGTGGCAATGAGACGTCTTCCTGTGCAGGGGGGAATTTTGCTTTACACCGAAGTGGTCACAAGGTGGAGCTCAAGAAATCTGTGTGATACTGTTCAGAGTAATAAACTGAAACAAAAGTACTTGTGGTTTACACGCACACTCGTATATGGAAAGTCAGGCACAGAAGGCACCGGAGATTGACTTGATCTTACTATACTGCAAAAACAGGCACTCTAGAAATGCCTGTTTCTAATACTAGTAGAATTCCTGAAAACACAGAGGCATCTCATTGCTGGTGCGGGAATGAACAGCCCTCAGTTGACTTTGCAGCAGTGGAGGAAGCCAGCAGCCCAGCTGTGGGGAGAGAAAAATATTTTGTAGTTTGGGTCCCACTGGACTCTATGGGCTTTGATCAAGAGTCTTAAAATCATGTATAAACCAAAGAGGATCAGACCAAACCTGTTGGAGTCTAGATCTCACCAGCACTTCTCACGTTGCAGAAATGCTTAGTCCTCCTCGTTCTGACATTGAATAGGAGACTTGCAGATTTTCTTATTCATTGTCTTATTTTTCCAGGCAGAGAAGGTGGGGAGAGGCAGGTTTGCTTCTTGGATCTGCTGTGCAGTGGTTTTACAACTTAAAATGCACAGGACAGGAGCTAGTTTTGACATCTCAGCACAGTTCTGCATAATGATAAGGTCCGCTGGTCAAACACAGCAGCTATGGGGTACTGGTTGTACCAGTGGGTTTTCTGTTCCAGTATCCCTACAGTGCATCTGAACAGGGCCTAAATGCCCCAGTTGGTAGGTTGGCTACTTGTGAACACCTCTGCAAATCTGGGCAAGGTACAATTTCTGTGCAGGCTGATATTTATTTACTTTCCTCTGCAGAAACTGGTTTCAAGATCTACTTTGAGGCATCAGGGAAAAGGCAGCCTAAAAGATGGCAACAATGTTAGTGAAAGTTCAGCAAGCAAACTTGGGATCAAAGACTTAACCTTTCTCCGTGTGCTGGGAAAGGGCAGTTTTGGAAAGGTGAGCATTATTTGTGCCTCTCTGGGGGGATACCACATTTCTCATTTTAGAAGATACTAAGGTATGCGATGTTATTTCGTAACGTGGTACGCGAGCTGTCCAGTGGGGTATGCTTTGTGCAGTGAGGCTTGTTAGAGAGAGGGAGGGAAGGGAGGAGACAGAAAGCTGACAGCAAAGTGAATTGGATATCACAAAAAAGCAAAAAATTAATAACCAAAAGAACAGCTGCATGTCAGGGCCCATAGCATAAATTGAAGTGTATGTATTAGCACCTGTTTGGGCAGCATTTCTTGGAGAAATTAAAAATGTTCCCTTTGAAGGAAACAGGGCAGTGATTTCACATGCAGTGAGGTGTATGTGTGTGGGGGTCATTCCTCTGCTTTGCCTCAAAGCTAGAGTGAAATGGTGCATTTGAAACTGATAACCGAGGAGGGAAGTGGAAGGAGATACTGCTGCTTGGAGGGTTTGCCCTGGGACAGGATTTCTGCTGGCAGTGGACGAGCTTCAACCAGCTAGTTGTGCACCAGGCATCAAAGCAACATGCGTGGGCACTTTCATCTGCAGAAGCCTGCTGCAGACAGTAGCATATGTGTCATCGATTGTACGCTGCTTCCCGTGCTAACAGGTTGACTCACTTACATACACAAGCCTGCTCGTGAGATGACTGACCTTTCTAATGTGAGAAGGTGCAAGAGGCTCTGCTGCCTGTGGAGGCAGAAGGTTCAGCTCTTGCAATTCACTCCCCCTCTTTCACTTAGGTGATGCTTGCCAAGATGAAAGAGAGCGGGCAGCTCTACGCGGTGAAGGTGCTGAAGAAGGACGTCATTCTTCAAGATGACGATGTTGAATGCACCATGACGGAGAAACGCATCCTGTCCTTAGCAAGGAACCACCCATTCCTTACCAAGCTCTACTGTTGCTTCCAGACTCCTGTAAGTACAGTGGAGTTTGAACAGCCTGGGCAGTGGACAGCCTTCCTCCTGACGCTGGCTGGCGTGTTCAGGACAGAGGCACTTCTCCATATGCTTGTTCCCCCCTCATATAGGCATCCACCATAGACCCAGGAGACAGCTTTCTGCTCATGGGTGAACAAAGCACTCTGGTATATTCCACTGCTCGCATCTGCTGATGCACGTGCGTTTGTCAAACAAAATCCTGGCTTGTTCTAAGCTCCCTAACAAAATGATAGTAACATGAAGACTTTTTCTGTGTCTTGCTTAGAAGCAGTCTCTGCTTTTCAGTGTTCCTGAAGGCATGTGCACAAATGCCTACAAACCTGCAGTGTCCTCCAGGTGCTGTGCTCTTAGGCCCCACTGTCCTGCTGGCTGAACTTCAGTAGTACTGCATTTGCGTTGTATTATCTGCAAACTCAATGAATTGTACTTAAGATCGGGGATAGCCGCCTGTATCTACCCAGTCTTTGTATACTGCTCAGGACCCAGGGGATATGAATGAAACATCCCTCTGGGGCTACTGGAAAGGATCTTCCAGATATAAGTGGACCCTGATTCAGACTGCTGATATACAAGAAATATATAAGAAATATATACGCTGATACATAAGAAATACAGCTGGTATTTCTTATCGTGTGGATAAGGTGAATGATAACATTGCTGTCACTTGTGCAGTCCTTCACTCAGGAATGCATATCACATGCTCAGAGCCCAGCTTAGCCTCTTCTTGTGTGTGCATGCGGGTGGGAGCTCGTTGCTGATGTGGGTGGTGGAGGGTGGCTGTGATGGAGGCCATGGTAGTATCTGAGCAAGGTAAGTCTGGAAGTCCCCGAGCTGAGCTGTTATTAAAACCAAAGCATCTTCTGCAGTGTAGTGCTTCCATAGTGTCCAGGGTCCTTTCCTGTTGCTTTTTGTCCATTGCTAAATGCTAATAGAGCTTGCCTTCCTCTTAGAGGAGGCAGGAGAAACTTGTCTTTTAATTGTGGCTTCAATCCTCCTTCATGAACCCAAAACCCTCAAAAAGAGGCAGACAAATGCATCCTGCCACCCACCTGTTTCTCTTCTCACTGGGGTGATGCAACAGCCAGGCACGGAGTTCAAGAATGGTACTCATTTAGGGCGGAGCCCTTGGGGTAGACTCACATAATAGGAATTAGGTTTGGGTTCTTTTGAATACAGCTTCTGTGGTTCACAGAGCAGCTACGCTGTATGTCAGAAACAAAAACTAAACCTCACTGTTGTCACCTGTAACCAAGGAAACTCTTTTTGATTTCATAACATCAAGACATGAGGCCCAGATTTTAATAGCCTTACTGAAGATCTAATGTAAAATTTCCGAAATGTCCAGTATTGTACGCTGTTTGAGCTTAGACCCAGGATAGCAGCATTTTCTGCCACTCATTGCTATGCTCTTTACTATGGCTTTATTTACCAAACTGCAATGTAGATGTGAAAATAGCAAATGCACTCCTGGGCTGCATAGAGTATTTTCAGGGCAGTTAGAGAAGACTTGAGGTCACTGTACCAATACTGTCTTCATGTTCAAAAAATGAATGCAGTCTGCTAGGGATGCAGAGAAGATTTACTGGGCTGATGAGGTAATTGAAGAGTCTTTTGCAAAGGAAAAAACAGCAAATTGAAAGCAAAAAGAGGATCTGATTGATGTCTGCAGATGTCAAACACTAAGGAGGGAACACAGCTGTCAAGATGCTGGGTAAGATTAAATGAGTCTAGATCGGCTATGGATACAGTTAGACAGGAAGTGAAAAGGAGGTTGTTAAACAGTAGAACAGTCCAGACAGGAATTTCTGGAATAGCTTCTCATCAGAGGAGCAGAGAGGAAAAACCCCCAGCCCCTGGCACCCTGAACACACGCTCAGTCAGTCTCTGGAAGGGAGTGGTGCTTGTAATGTAAGGACCCAGCTAGGTCCAGTCTTTTCCAGGTTCCTCTTATTCTCTGCATCCCACATTGTTTCATTCACTGGATTGTCAGCAACAGTAAACATCTTCCCGCCAATAATAAAACCAAAAACAAGAGAGGCATTTGCAAAAGAAAAAGTAGATTTCAGGCTAATGTGGTTCATCACGCCTTTTGTCCATGTTCTGCACTCAGTGACACCCACCTCAATCCAGAATAACCAGATTTAAGTTGCTTATAAAAGCATAATTAAATCCTTTTGCTATAACAGAGAAATGATTGCGACAGTAGGGTATTTGTTGGACAGAGTCCTCCCAGGAGGTTTTAACTGGGGCTGATAGAGTACTTAGGCTTTATGTTCTTATTTTGAATGGCATTGGGTTATCCCCTCTGTTAACACTACCTTGGGAGAAAATAATATATATATACTTATATAAACGTAAATATATATATATATATATTCTTTTTTAATAAAGGAGTAACTACTTATTCAAAATGTCGTCCTGCAGCCATATTTAAAATACCAAAGCATTTTCTTATGTTTGGAGTTGGGGGGAGGCTTATACAAAACAATACGTAGTTTCACTTGCAGTTACATGGAAATGACATCACACATCTCACAACCCAAGCTCTGGAAATGTGGTATTGACGGTTTACATTATGAAAAAGCCGAGTATGAGCCAGCAGTGCAGTCTCGTTGCGAATAAGGTTAACTATGTCCTGGGCTGCTTTAGAAAGTCAGGGGAAGTCATTAGCCCCTCTGCTTTGCACTGCTGAGGCTGCACCCAGAATATGGGTGTCCAGTGGCCCCCCCATTTCAAAAGGAGTCTGGGGGAACTGGAAAGGGGAGACTTTGGAAGTGTCTGAAGTACTGCAGTACTCAGAAGACAGAGTGATCAAAGGAGTTTTGAGGACCTGAATGGATCTAGATCTGTTTGAATTCAGACTCCTGTATAATATTCCACCCTAGCCAGCAAGCTGCTCTGACTTAAATGGCCTAGGGCTGACTTAGCCTAGGGCATGTCTGTGCCGCACAGTGCGATGTCGTGCAGCGCTAGTAATCTAGCGTTAGCTGAGCTGGCACAAGTACCAGCAGCAGCAATGCGTTGCTTGAGTTAATCCGTGTTGCTGCTACTTTTTCTCGCTTGTTTAGAGCTAGCGGAGGTTTTTCTATGCTTACCTCAGCTGCCGACCGTTTTCAGAAAGGTTTCTGATCTCTTGTGCTGCCTCTGTGCAGCATCTCTGTTCTGTGTGGTCCTAGCTTAGTCTCAACTGCAGTATAAGTGATACCCACCAGCAAGGGCTGGTTTAATTGCCCGTGGTGAGCTGAGGCTGCCTGACCTCAGCACGGCCTTCTTGCTCTCTTACACAGAAATCTTGCAGCCGCTAGGTGGTAGGAGCTACAAGTGTTGTCTCTGCCTGGTAGGTCACAGTCTTTAGAGCCTAAAGAGGAAATATTAGCAGCACAGCAGGCTGGCAGAGGAGGCTGGGCAGGACACATGCACTGATGGGAGGGGGGCAGTTCCTCAGACTTGCACCTCCAGATGTCTTTCCTGCAAAGGGAAGGAGTATGCTGTCCCCTTGCAGGGGGTAAGTCCAGTTCCAGCTCTACCTGAGTGAGGTCTCCCTTGCTCACCGCAAGCTGAGATGGATCTCGGATTTTTTTTTTTAAATTAATGTCTTGCTTTGGGTACTTTCAGCCTTGCCTAAGTCATTTACCTCTGTTTTTCTAGGGCCTGAGACTCATCCTCTAGTGTCAGAGGGGATTAGGCTCTCACTGCAGTAATCTGCGAGTTGCTGACAGGTGCTGCAGCTGACCTGCGGATAATCCTGGATTCTGCGTTAGGGGTCACAAGCACCAAAAAATGCTTGTTTCTGTTTACCTGACATTGGTGTCATCCAACACCTCGACAATACAGTCCTGGAATGGGTGAAAGAGGCTATAGGTACAAATAGTTAAGTCAGTAATTTAATCCTGGGGAATGTAGATTGTGGAATGTTTTAATTAAAATGAGTTTAACTAAGTAGATCCTGTGTTCTTTGGGGTTTAGGAGCCATCCTTCCTGCACAGGTGGTTTGCTTTTAAATCCTTGACTTCTTGACTCTCATGCATGAGAATGGAAAAGGCTGGGGGAGATCAGCTTCCCCTGCAAATGGTGTCAAATGGCAGTGGTTAGAGGTTTCTGCATTTTATGTTTATTGCCCTTATCCTTTTTCTCCTCATGACCACAGGGTGCTTTCAGGGGACCGTCCCCCAGGCGATGCTGTTTCCAGCCCTGTCCCTGTTAGTCTGATCATTATATGGATTTGCTTCCCGTGCGGCTCTGCTGACAATTGCTGAGGCACAGAGCCTGTGTGTGTCATTCCAAAAATAGTGAGACATGAAAACTTGGCAGAGGGACATGATTTTCTGTAATGAGCGTCCTTCAGAGATAATAGCTAGCAGGGTTACTATTGAAGCTAGTGGGCCCAGGAATTCCAGGGCAGCTAATCATCAAACTGGTACCATTTTATAAGGGCAACCTGTTCTGTCAGGGATGCAGGTTTCTGCCCCTTTAAAAGCTGCAGGCTAATGTCACATCCTTGATGCAGAAGGGAAAGGTTACTCTGTCACCCCTGCTGGCTCCCAGGGCACTCGGAACAGTTCTCCTGGGGTCAATGTGGCCATCATGTCACAGATCTCCCACATGTTTAGGGAGATGTCCTGATCTAGGTGACCCTGTTGAACTCAATGATCTTTAAAGGTCCCTTCCAACCTCAACTGTTCTGTGATTCTGAGATGGGCCTGCGTTTCACCTTGCAGAAGTGCTTGAGCTACCCTGGAGCCTTTTGGTAGGGGCGCAGTTTTCCAAGTGTAAGCCCCCAAACCACCAACAAAAGTGGTGGGACCAAGCAATGGCAGCTGGCTGACTGCTCACCCGTCCGTTGGTCTTGGGATGCCGCAGAGGGGACTAGCTGTGCTCCTGTGTCAAGGGGAGCCCTTGGTCACGCTCCCTCTGGGCATCTCCAGCATCAGGCTGGTTGTCCACCAGCTGCCACTGTCACAAAGTAGGCAGAGAGTGCAAGGCAGCTCGGGGGCAAAGCTCTGTATGGCAGGGATAAGGAAGTGCAGAAAGCTAGCGCAGCCTTCCCGGGGATCTGGTTAGATGAACAAGCATCCTGACGCAGGCCTGGGAGCATGCTGGTGGAGATAAGGAAATTGTGAGGCCTCTTTGATGTTCTGTTTGGAGCTAAGAGGGAGCCCTCTGGGAGCAGAGAGGATAACTTTGATCCCGTCCTGGGCTCTGAACCCCCAGCCTTTCTTCTCTGGCATGTCAGCACGTTGGGTAGGTATGACTAGATACGTTCACATACCCCACAGCCATGTGCAATTCTTGGATGCTTTTCTCCTAGCTTGCTGGATCTTTTTCCTCCTTTCTTAAGCATTGAGACTGTTGCTAGCCCCAGGCCGCTGTGCTGGAAGACCAGAGTGTGCTTCAGTTTTATTGCTGTCAGCCAAAATCAAATGAAAATGGTGACGGGAACATCCTGTTCCTTGGCCTGGCACCTTCCAAGAGGTTCGGTAGGACTTTGCATTTCTTTTGGTAATAAACTCACAAGAAAGAGAGGTGCTGCTGGGGGCTTGCTGCAAAGTCCTTTGAAGTCAGGCTTTAAGGAGCTGGAATTGTGCTTTACCTGAGATCCCTGGATGACATAAGGAAGCTGTGTTTTGAGGGGGACTGTCTGACAGGGAGATCCTGAGGAGTTCGCTCTCTCCACCTTCCTGCTCCTGCCAGACTGCCTCTGGTGTGGGTGCACCTGGGCAGGCTGTCAGGGAAGGATGTGCCTTACTGAAAACCCATTAGATTTCTTTTCTTCTTTTTTTTTTTTATGGTGTCCTGGCCCAAATTGTCAGTAAAACAGATGCATGAGGCTACACCGTTCTCCTCCAAAGTGCAGTTCGAAAGGCTCAGCTCTATCTCTGAAGTGCACAGTAGCATCTTGTGGTGGTCTTTTCCTGGCAGAAACATGCAGAGTCTTACCCGAGTGTGGAGGGCAGATGGTGTGGGGGTTTTTTTTGCGCTGTTGGTTTCTTTTTTTCCCCATCATAGGCAGAGTGGTTTGTCTTCAGATGATGAAACAAGATCAGACTGACATTTCTGATTTTATCTGTGAACTTTGCTGGGTGTCCACACTTATACTGCATGCTGTAAAATATGAAGTGATTTGAACTGAAGTGAAAATGTGAACTAAGTGTTAGCTACCATCATCTTTTTAGCACTGTCATAGCCACTTAATAAAACTTTCCTGCCCTAGTTGCTTGGGGTCCTTTGGATGTTGGCATTGTTATGAA
The DNA here is from genome assembly GCF_036417845.1 of Apteryx mantelli. NCBI lineage: Eukaryota > Metazoa > Chordata > Aves > Apterygiformes > Apterygidae > Apteryx > Apteryx mantelli. Next base: position 83,158,206 of record NC_089981.1, on the reverse strand, counting down.
GCTGAGAAAATGTCCATCTCCATCTGCAATGGCTTATGAGAAATAACTGTTAGTCAGACAAATTTGTCAGGCTCAGTGCAGTGTTAACTGAAGGAGATTGTTGCGTACTGTTGGTCACAGTAAATAAAAGTAGTATTTTTGTTTGGCCTTAAAATCTAGGAAGTTGTGGCATAAAAAGGGGTTGGAAGTGAGCCAACTTGCAAACAGCTCGAGTGACTGAGTGCCAGTTTGCATTGGAAAAAAACTGTTATCCAGACTCAGAGAAGAGCTAACCAGCTATGGCTCAACCCAACAGTACTTTTAGGTTTAAATCTGTTTAAATCTGTATTGTGTTCCAGACAATGTTTAAGATGCAAGGGTGGATCCACAAAACCCAAGTGGCAAGCTACTTCCAAGTGGCTGTTGAGTATTTTGGTGCTTTAATTTTTCTAAGGACCTTTAGCCTAGCTTTTAGAAGTCTCTAGCTTTCCCCAGCACAATCTGAGGTTAGCAGATGTTGCAGACAGTAAGTATTTTTGAAAAGCAATCCAAAGCCATCTCAAGTTCATCACTCTGACCTGGAAACAGCAATACCAATAGCTTGTTCTGAAATGAGCTGTAAAAAGAGCACCCCACGTGGTCTTTACCCAGCTACTCTCTTCTGAGATGATAGTAGCAGCCAGCTGAGGGGTACAGACATCCTCCAAATCTTTGATTAGTGGGTGATGTGTCTAGCTTGATATAGTCTAGCATGGTTCCTTATTCCTGAATTTATTCCCCTCTAGGTCTGTCTAGCCCTTCGTGTTTTGATCTTTCAAGTGGGATGGAGTGTTTATGAAATTTCCTATGCCATGTATGAAGGCCTGGTGGTGGTGGGGGGGGGATTCTATTTTATTTTATTCTCTCATTTTGTCTTAAATCTTTGTTTTATTTTGGTTTAGCAGCCAAGCTGATCCTTTTTTGGAGCTGGGATTACAGAGAGAGTTTTTGTATGTGATTTAATTGGTTACTCTAATGCCTAAGATTTTTTTTCTAGTTGAGCGTTTTGTTTCCAATGAAACAGATAAAAATAAACAAGAGTTATAAAAATCATCCCTTTGCATGCAGATTGAGTAAAAGTTTCTGGTCATAAGATGAGCTGATTGTATAATCTTACTGTGAATTAAAACATCTTGAGGGGAGGGGATGAGGAAGAAGGCAGCGCATATGTTCACCCGCGCATCTCAGAGGGTTCATTGTTCCAGAGAAATGATCGAAGCTGACTCTGTTACAACAGGTCTTCAGCCTGCGAAGTTAAAATTTCAGCAGAGTGGTTAAGAAAACGTGCACAGAAATTTGGAGGATGTAGTTAGGTTCTTGGTTTGGGGGGTTTTTTTGAGCAGGTAGGAACCCACAGCTCAGCTCCCGTTGGCTTGCACTGAGTGGTAGCTGTTCAGCTCTTCTGGAATTAGTTCAGGGTTAATACTGTGCTGTGCACACGTGCACACACGCGGCAGCCTTTACCCTGAGGGATCCCGGAGAGTTTATGCAAATAGGAAGAGCCAATTTGCTATTCTCTAGGCCATGTTTATGTGCCTCGCTGACGCTGCGTAGGAAAGCCTGCCTTGTGCCACTATCAGCAGCAGAAAATAGCAGAGCGCGGTTGTAAGTGATAGCTGCCCCGGCCCTGGAGTTGCGATGATGGCACCAGCGGTTCATTGGTGAAAAAGCTAAAAATGAATCTAGTGTGGGGAACTGGCCTGTTTCTCAAGCTTATTCACTGATTGTAGACCAGACGAGCCTCAAGGAAACGCAGCATGCTGCTTACCTTGTTTCTGTATGTGCTGAATTTTCACTGCATCTCCGTCTGGCTGGAAAAATAAAAAACAGCAAAAGAAAGAAACTTTCTTTCCCAGGCTTTTGGATACGACGTGGCACATGGTGTTCTCTTCCATCTCTGTAGCCCCAAGGCTATGATACTGTTAGTGGCACATGCCCTTGCTGCAGTTTGTTTTCTCCTAGGTACAAATTGTTGTTGATGCTGACATATACTTCTAGAGCCACTGAAGCAGAGAGATAAAATGGCTCGTAGAGTACCAAAAATCAGCTGGCAGATTGTGCCTTGGTCGGTTGGGAATCTTGGGCAGCAGCGGCGAGCTGAGCGGTGGCAGGTGCCAGTGGCAGTCATCGCTGTGGCTGTGTTTAAGCAGTGTAACTAATGTGTACAGATAATTCCAGCTGAGCAAGCATGGCATGGAGGTACTTCTTCTTCTCTGCTTAATGTAGTTATTCTGATTTGAAATCAAAGGACCAAATCTTCACCTAGCGTAAGTCAATGTCTTGTTTCACTGCAGTCAGCTGAGTGCTGCTTTGACGCTGTCCGGAAATTTGGGGCTGAGATCACTTGCTCTGCGGTGGTGCATGCCTGCATGTGTGCAGAGGTGGTTTCAGCAGTTCCCCCTTGGTGAGCCTGTTCTGAGGACACCTGTAATCCCATCCAGTTCTGAAACACCGCCAAGCGTAGCCCATTTGAACAGCCTGCTCTCATGTAAACCTCTTAGCTGGGAGCAGCAGGGAGCTCATGAGGATTCAGGGCTGGTCAAAGGGCTGAGTAGGGAGGAGAGGCATTTCAGGGCACAGTAGATAGTCTGAGCACAGTTACCGGTTGTGTTACTCCTATGAAGATAAATATTGTGAAATGAAACTGTTTAGCATTCCTTTCCTGGGTCCTGTGCTTCAGAATGCCTTGACCCAGATATGGATGGACACTTGCACTGCTAGTGACAGGTGGCTTTCAGAAGCCTGAACTAGGGCCATGATACTGCCTTGTCCCATTTACTTTAGCACAAAAACCTACAAATGGAGGTAAGGTTCTTACTCCAGCCATCATCAGAAGCCTTTTTCATGACACTGATCTTGGCTTGCTTGTACATGGCCATCAGCTGTGACTCTTAACTGAAAGTGGTAGAAATTAGCCATTGTACTGGCCCTTTTTTGGTATGGGGAGGGAAAAGATGTTCTTTTAACAAAATCTGGATTATTTTTTTTCCCCTGTGACAATGAAGAGGGAAGGTATGAGGGTTCAAAGCAGTCCTCTAGTGGAGCTGATGGGGACAAATAGCTAAACTGGTGTTTAAGTTGGAGCTTGGTGGATGCTTGCATTTGCAAGGGGTAATAACCAGTATTTGGCTTGTTCCACCCAATGGTTTTGGAATTGGGGACTCCCTTCAAATGCCACCAATACCTCACTAAGACAACAAACAAACAAATAAACCAAGCAGGTACATTTAATTGCTGTCAAACACTGTGCTTAGGACATTGTATGTGCTTCCAATAGCCCTTGCCCTGAAATTGGCAGGGTTAATCTCTAGATGTAGGCTGGCCTTGGAATGAGCCTACCTGACCCCATGGACTTTGTTTCCTTCAAGTGTTTCTTTAATTTACAGTAACAATTGCTCTGGAGCTCTATTCATCTCAATCCCAGTCCAGAAATGGTGCAATGTGATTTCCTCATGTGGCCGCTGTTGCTGTGAAGGCTTTAACGTCACCATTTCCTGTTGACTCAAATTCTCTTTCTTACTTTTGCCAACGTCAAACAGAGATAATAGATTAGGGAAAAGTTCTGAGCATTGCAAAATATAAAACAGTTGTGAGGATTTCAGCATTAACCCCTGTCAACTTTCAACTCCTAATTCCTGTTCAGAGCTGCCAAGATAGGGGGCACACAACTCTCTTGAGTTACTAGCTGAGTGTGTTCCCAAGAGACCAGCTATAATCTGCCACCTTAAGTCAGAGCTAACCTGAGCCTCCTCTCACTTGTGCTCAGAGCACCTGGGCTCAGGGGAAACTGGTGGAGGCAGGTCAAACATACAAGTAGCTGAACTATCTGCTATTTTGAGATTTCCCTTTCCTGCCCTCTTTTTATGCCATTTGTTCTCTCTTATTCTGTATGCTTCAAATGTATGCCTTTTTTGATAAAATATCACTATTTGAAAAGGTTATTTTACTTCTCAGCAATTCTTAGAAGAGTGGCTGGTCTTTGCAGTCTGGCAAGCTGATGGTCTTGCTTAGGAATAAAAATGAAAAACATTGCTTTGGTTCTTAGATCCTGGTCCCTGAAGGACAGTCGTTAGCACTGATCTTTCTCATATCTGCTTTGGTGTGTAGGAGGCCAGTGCACAAATGCTGTATTATGAAGAACTTGTAATATCCATCCTGCTCTTTTCTTCAGTAACCCCATAAGTTTTCTTAGTTTTAGTAAATTGGATAGACAATTAGCTGGACCAAAAAAAAAAAAGAAAAAAGGAGGAGAGAGAACTAATTTGGCTAGGCAAAAGTTCTGTTAAGCCTAGATGGGAGAGCTTCAGTAATTAAATAATCCATATTTATGTTTGACCTGTGAACGAGACCATGGGTGGAGGTGAGTCCTTATATATTGCATTTGTGACCACAGTGTGTACACATGCAGTGATACTCGTTCAGGTTTGCAGTTAGTCTGAAGCAAGAGCTTGGTTTATTACAAAAAGCTGTTAATTTAGATGGATGTAATTCAGCAGGGATGCACATTTCAACCTAGGCTGTTTGGGTGCTCACCTAAGCATTTGAGAAAGAAGTATTCTCCTTTAAACACAGTAGTACATAGTAGTACATCCAGAAGTCTGAGATGGGCCATGGAGTTTTGCCAGCACTGGAGAAACAGGACATGTATGTTTTAAGAGAGGAGGATTAATTTTGTTTCTGTGAAGGTCCCCTTTAAGGAAAGAGTGGAAAATATATGTTCTTAACTGTATGCATGTTTATACAAGCATATACAGTACTTACATAAATACACACACACACACACACACACACACAGCCCTGCCAGGTTGCTGGTAAATTAAATTACTCCCTGTAGAAGATCTGGCAAGACGGATTTCTTTAAGTTCAGGCTTGAAGAGAGACCTGGACAAGCTGGGCTAGATAAGCACGTGACATGTGGAGAGATCATCACAGGAGGAGGCAGGAAGGAATAACAAAGCGATGTGAAAGCTGGCCCAACTGGCAAGGCAGGGGCTATGTGTGCTGTGGCTGGAGGATGGGTTGCAGAACAGGTAGGCTCAGCATGGCCAGGTGGAGTTTAACAACTGCCATGAAGATGTGGCAGCACAGGTCTGATGTGGGCTGCAGATCCCAGGTCCCTGGTTGGGTTGCAGAGTCTGTGCTGCTCTAGCTACACTGCTGCCATAGGCAAGCTAGCCTAAGTATCTTTAAACTACCCTAAGATAAGGGCAGGGTGAAACAATGAAGTATTGTTTTTTTGTGTGGACTGGAAATAGCACTTAATACAAGGCCTTGGTGCTACCCACAGCCGTATTTTTAGATTGCTGGGAACTCATCTTTCTTAGCTTTGCTGCTTCTGGAAGGGGCCCAAGAGAAGCTGGTTAACAGAGCCCCGGATGGGGTGGAGAAGAGCGCTGTCCTCGTCTGTCATGAGCCATTTGCTTTTCTGCTCGAGCCCAGAGAAGAATGGGAGGATTCCTGGTTGCTTTTCTTCTGCTCTGTGCATCTCGAGATGTTAACAACAGTAGTCATTTCAGGCTGGCTGGCTGGCTGCCAGAAAGTGGAGAATAACAATGGTTATCCTCTTAAATTTAGAGAGGGTTTAAAACTTTAGCTTGCAGATGATTAATATCAGATCTGGGAAGGGGTTTGTGTGGGCAGAGAGAAGGGCAAATAGTACCACTGAAAGGCTGACCGATCTCAAGTGAATTGTATGCCTGTTTTCCAGTCTGCTTTTTCCCAGTATTATTCAGTAAAACTGAAACAGTCAGTGCTAAACGTACTGAAGTAATATATACTAAAGGGAAATTTAGATTCAGTTTGAAACAATCCTAGGGCTTACTTTTGTGTCAAATTATCATGTATCTTCCGTCTCACAAGTAGGTAAGCACCCTTTTTGCACAACTTAAACCTGCGTTTGGGTATCCAGACTGTTGAACATGCTGTTTAAGCAAGTGTATCCCCATTTGTAGAGTTTTGCAATAACCAGAACAAAAGGAGAAAAAAAAACCCAAAACTTCAGATACCAGCAGCTGTGGTTAATGAACTGAGCTTTAGTGAACAGGTTGCTCTTCTGCCCAGCAGAAACTTTGGTATATATTTTGTCCTTATCAGTGTCTTCATCACACAAAGGTCTGTAAATCAGTCAGAGTTACGAGGAAAGCTGCGAAAGTTTGAAAGGCAGTTGCCATGCAAGCGTATTGCTGGAAATCCTATTCTGCAAAACAATGCAAATTCTCTGGAAAATAGAGACTAGGGATACTCTAGAGACACGTCAGTATTGCTGTCTCGGAGCTCTTGAGTTAACGTGGCAAAGCTGAAGGCAGCGAGCGGTTTGGTTATGCCCACAAGCCTAGTCCGTCTACACGGAATGGAGCCAGCCCAAGCTCATTTCTGAAGGATGTTTTGAGACTGGGATTTCTGTGTGTGTGCGTGTGCGTGTGTGTGTGTGTGTGTGTGTGTGTGTGTGTTTGCAGTGCTTTTGCTGCAGGATGTGTACCTGTGCCCATTCATGAGATCCTCTAGAGCAGGGGGAGATTTATTAGAGACCTTGGTAATATTTTTCTCGAGAAAGCTGCAGCGTTTAGTAGAGAGTAAACCACTTCTACCAGATTTCTCTTGTGACTGCTCAGAGAATGCTACTGAAGAGATATCATCCTCTGCTGCATTCAGGCTGAGGACAGTTCAGGAAACCCTCGAGGAGCTGGTTATTGATAAGCACACACCTGCTGGTATTCCTAATCTGCATGTGAACAAGATTTCATTTCATTACTGGGCAAAATTCTGGGAGGTGGGAGGACTGCAGGGTAAGGAGGAACTGACAGATCTTCCTGCTTTTGACTTAACTTCTCCTTGAAAGGTCAGATTTTTTTTCCCAACATCTGATGGGTGCTTGGTCTGTTCTTGTTTGGGAGATAACTGTTTTACTTAGAAATTTCTATGTATGATAGAGGATATGATTAATGCTGTTCGTATCTGTTGTGTTTGCGTGTGTGAAGGATCGTCTGTTCTTTGTCATGGAGTTCGTAAATGGCGGGGACTTGATGTTCCATATTCAGAAGTCGCGTCGCTTCGATGAAGATCGGGCCCGCTTCTATGCTGCAGAAATTATTTCAGCCCTTATGTTTCTCCATGAAAGAGGCATCATTTATCGGTGAGCTCTGAATTCATTCATTCTCTTTTTCTGAACCTCACGGCTGAGGCGATAGCTTGAGTTTTCTGCTGGGGTAAATAACTGTCGCTTGCTGCCCACCAGGAACAAGTTGTCAGATGGGATAGCAGTATCACCACTTTCACACTGTGAATTGTCAAAGGTCCATCCAACTTCCAGGAAGGAGTGAAGCTACCGTCTGCAGTATTGACTACAGGAAGGGTTTTCTATGATTTATGTGCAAACAGATAGAAAAATAGGGTTTTGCTTCCAAGGCTAGATGATGTGCTGATGTCAATTCATATAACTCTGCTGACTTCGCTGCTTTATATCAGTCCCAGAACCACCCTTTAAACTGCACTTCCAGCTGCTTGCTCTTCAGTGAAGGGCTGGCTGGCTGCTGGGCGTTATCTGCTGAAAAACAGAAGCCTCCCCAGTGCTGCTCTGGGCCTGTCCTGCTGTAGGACACGTGTCAAAGCGATGACAAAGGGGGAGGCATTAAGTGGAAACCTTACTAGATTGTCCGGGAGGTAAGTACAAGGAGCTGTTGCCCTTGCCACTGTATGCCTTGTTATTTAAAGGCTAATCTGTGCTGGTTACACCCTGCCCTTTTGTTTCCCTATATTAGCTATGAGACTATGATCAAATCCTATCTATTTGACATACCTATCCAGTGCCACTCAGCTCAGCTACTGAATGTGTTTTCTTTCCTGCCATGGTCCTACAGCAAGAGTTTCTTCTTCCTGTCCATGCCTGCATTTGGCACCTTTGGGTTTGCAGCAGAATCCGAGCATTATTGCTTCCCTGCGTCAGCCTCTGCTCCCAGGCCTCAAGGATTATGGCTGTTCTCAGGAAGCCGTTTCCCATACACAGCACTGTTGTTTTGTCATTCTTCAGTACCCAGGGGGACAGTTTGGTTATTTGTGTTCCTTTCCGTACTGCCAAAGTGCTCCGCTGTTGGTGCAAACATCAAGGCATGAATCAGCCAGGCAGTCTGCTTTGCGGTGGCCTCTCTGACCAAGATGATGATTCCCAACATCCCCGTGCATAAATCAAGGGGCAGAACAAGGCTTTTTCTGGGGCAGAACAGAATAACTCAAGCAAGGAGGCTTCAGACAACCTGGTTAAACAGAGAGGGCTCTTTCTGACATGCTTTGCAGAATGCTTGTGGCATCTTCTTGCCCAGAGCATTGGAGAGGAGGAGCACTCAGTTGTTTCATTTGCAAAGAATAATGTCAACTCTCTCCCTTTATTGCTTGTTACACTTGTACACCTGGAACCCACAACTGGCTCCGGGATGGGAGCAATTCCAGTTAAAGTCAGCCTCTGTTAGTGCCATTTCGTACTGTGGGTTTGACCAAATGATGTTTGGTTTGGGGCTTTGCGCAGTTGAGCCCAGGTGATGCTGTTCTGTGTTGGGTAGTGTGTCTTCCCACATCGGGTAAACCCAGGTTTTGATCCTGGCTCTAAAACCAGATTTGCTAAACTGGCCAAAGGGCCTGGGGCTGTGCTAGGGACACTTTCCTGATGGCGAGATTATAGGATAAGCCAAGTAAAAGCAACTTCTTTCTTTTTCTAGCTTGAGCTGCAATAAGAAACAGATGGTCAGGTGCAGAAAGAGAGAGCATTACACTATATTTTAAGTGTGAAATCATAAGATATATGCGGCACAGTAAAATAGAGAAGGAATGTCATTTTAATATTCTCTGGGTCCTGAGAGTATGAAAATTACCAGTGATATACACCATATGCATTGAGCTCTGAAGCACAGTGATTGTCTGCACAGAATAGCAAATCTGCTTGCTCCGCAGCTGGATTTCGGTCTAATTCTTCCCTTGTGCATAATGCCAGCCTCTGAAGAGAGGCCCTGCCGGGTAATTACACAAATGACATTATCCTTAAAATAGTGACATCCAGTAGTTATTGTCAATCATTCAGCAGCAAAATTGTGTCTGCACATCATGTAATGCCTCTGTGCTTACAGCTTGTTCTGTGTCTTCCTGCTGCCTGTCACCGGGTAGAAGTAATCGATCTCTTTGAATTTTTGGCACTCTTCAAGCGCTGCTGGAATTCATGATAGAAAGTGGAGGAGTATTTGAAAAGCTCCTCAAACAACTGAACAGGCTTTGATCTTTTTGTAGGGAAACTGGTTGAGCCGTGGAGTCAGGTAGCTTCAGCTGCATGAAGTAGACTTGGATTTGTTTAGATTAGTTGGGTGACTGTTCTGGAAGATGTGAAGCTGCAGGTTGTGGCTGTGTTGTGCTGAGATTGTTTCTGTTGGGTTGCAAACACTGGGCTTTGGAGAGGTGTGTGACACGACGGGATCCAGGAAGGAGTTCTATCGTTTCCTTTTCCAGCCACACATACATAATTTGAAATAGCTTTGTGCAGTATTTGTACAGTAGCTACTGTGAGTCCATGAGAATGGTGTTCCTTGGGCAGACGGTGTATTTTGGTTAGTTGTGACTTTTTAAAATGAAAACCAGACTCCCTGCTGGATTGGCACTCTCATAGGATGATTTTCATGATACAGCTGAAATTTTCAGTGGTTGCTTCTCATTTGGATGCTGTCACTGGATGCAAGTCTGCTTTTCATTACTGAGCCCTAGCCTGAATGGAAGTCCCACAAACGTGTGTGTGCATATTTGGGGTTTCTAAAAATGAGTTTTCAATTTCATAGTGTGTTTGGGTTTTTTTTCTTTTGTATTTGCAATGCTGCAAAGAAGAGATGGCTTTCTGGCCTTATCAAAGAAACATCTCTGAACTTGCCCTCAACTGAGGTTTAGCTGTCAGCTCAGCACTGCCTATTTATAGTTGCTTCGTTAAAAAAAAAAAAAAGTTGACAAGTATAGCACAGTTCCATATCCTATCATACAGGGGGTAAAACTAGAATGAATCCAGCCATGAAGAAAAGCTTTTCCACATGTCAAATCACAGTATATTTTGCACCCCTGACCACAGAAGGGTAGCACAAGGATGTATCTGGGATCAGCTTATGCTGAATGTTGCCAGAAGAAGGTTAGGCGATACTCAAAGCTATTGTAGACATAATCTTTGCTCACAGGGCAGTATTCTTACATTGCTTCTTTCTTTAAGCTTGCTTGTAAAGGCAAACAGTGTGCTGGCTCCCATTGCAGGTAGGTAGGTTTGTGTGTGACTTTTATGTGAAGTCTGTATGTGCTATTTTTCTTGAGGCAGCTCATCCCCAGCTTTCGCTTTCCAGTTCAGCAGTTCCCAGGGTGGGGGAAGCATGTTTTGCCTTCTGTGCATGCCGGAAACAAAACAAAACAAGCAGCGTGCACATCTGTGCCGTATTGACTGCACGCTGGCTTATGCGCTGCCATGTGAGCTAGTCCACTTCTAGTCTTCTAAAAACAAAGACATAGTAAATAATTATAAGGGTTTATTTTAAAAGGAGGACTTTTCCTTCCATGCAGCCTTCCTGTAAGAATGGCTGATCTGCCTTGCTGTCCCCAGTTCAGGCTCAAACCTGTGGAGTGGTTGGGGTACAGCTTTGCTGGTGGCTCGATCCTCTTGCCCAAGTCACCTACATGGTGTCCCTAAATAAAAGCATCATATCTACATCCTGAGGGCAAATGCAAACGTATTCCTGAGCTTGGTTGTTTTTTTGTGTTGGGGTGGGGGAAGTTGTGGCAGGAGTCTGCCATGCGGGATTTTTAGATTCCAGAAAGATAACAGGTTTTTTTACAAGCAACATAGAGCAATCAACCCAACCTGGTGGCGTGGTCTTGATTTTCATGACAGACCTTCCTTCTTCCCTCTGTGAATGTATGTCAGTGGGAATATGATGGGGGATGAGACAGGGTTGCTTTTCAGAATATGTCTCTGCTACCCATGGAGGTGGTACAGCAGGCAGTACGTGTTGACGTAACTGAGCCAGCCTTAGCTTAGCTGTATCTGGAAGCAGAGGCTGTGTCACCTTTGCAGCCTGAGCTGCAGTACTGGTTGTGCCAGCCCGGGGTATGGAGCTGCATAGCAGAGAGTGATGTGGCACAACTAACAGCTCAGCACAGTGCAATGGCAGGTATAGCATTAAGGGTATAGGCAGTGTAGCATGTAGGTAATAGAGCTGATTAAGAGCTAGAGGAGCTAAAGGGTTGGGATGGAAAAGCTAGGGAGAGGAGGATTGGTCGCTGGATGAATGAAAAACCTTATTTTATTCTGAGGGCTCATGCTAGTTAGCTTATCCCACTGCCATTGTGACTATATAGATGTTTCTAATGCAACTGACTCTTCTAGAGATGATAAGGGTGTCTGCTTGTGCTCTGTCACACCTCTGAATATGGCAGGGTGTGCACAGAGTCCCCATGCTCTGATGTAGCACCAGCCACTGAAATAAAAGGCAGCAAACCATTGAGCATGGTCCCTTTGGAAGGCAGAAGATAATCATGCAATTATGCAGATGAGAACATGGTCTTGCCTTGGGGCTGAATGCTAGCTCTTGAGGAAAATATGATGGGTTTGTTAATGGCAAGTGTTAAGGCCTCATTTCTATGTGTTATCTGAAAGTTTCGCCTTCATGTGTGTTAGGCTCCTTATGATGGGGAAAAGCACCTTCTCCTGTGGCTTCTGGAGAGATTGCTGGGTACTGGCCAGGTCTCTGAAATCATTGCCTTTCTTAGTTTAGGAGACCCATCAGGACTGCAGCTGTATGTCTCATGACTGTTGGCTCTTATAGAGAATGAATTTTTTGCAACAGGTTAATTTTCTGCCAGTTCAAACAACAAGCCTGTGATATTTGGAGGAAGGTTTACATAAGCCTTTTAAGGAGACCAGTTTTGCCAGTGAGATTCGTGTTAACAGAAACAACAGTAAAGTTTCTTTCAGCAAAATCAATTAAAAATTACGTGCTGAAAACAGAAGCTGAATTCCTTTCCTAATTACGTAGAGTCACTGTTAACAGAGCAAGTCTTATTAGTGTGGTGTTTGCTTTTTCCAAAGGTCAAGACATCATAGACATGGGTTCTCCCATGCTCTCTTTCTGTTCTTTTTGCAAATCGTGACTTCTTTTAGTTCTCATCTCATGTTGCCCTTTTTCACATCTGGAGTCAGCTCTTGTTTTCCCTTAAGCCAAGTGGACTTTCCCCAGGGATGTAAGCTGGCAGTCGGCTGGGTCTGCCGCTGATACCAGCGGTGCCGGGCAAGGCAGACTGTTTGGCTGACTGGGGGCTATGCAGGGATCACTCTTGCTTTGCTTAGGTGCTGCCCATAGCTTTGTTTTTCTTAGCAAATAAAGATAAAGCTTTTGTTTAATTAGGTGTTTTTAAGCGGAATAACTTTCCTGAAAACCTTCCTTTGAATATGCGCCAATAGATGACAGTGTAGGTTTGATCCCTCCCTGTTCCCCACCCTGGTTTGGCTACCCATGGGCGAGGCATGTTGTCCGCATCCGAGGGGAAGGGGTGGGAAGCAGCTCAGCTAGCGCCGAAATGGGTTCAAGTGTCCGCTCTGTGGAGCACCATAACCCCAACTGCGGGAGCTGGTCCATATTGCTTCGAGGCCTTGATTCAGGAGAGCTCCTAGACTTTGTGCTTTCCTGAATTGGGGCCAGGGAGACTAGAGCAGACGTCTGAGAGCAGGGCAAAATTAAGGGTGGGCTACACTGAGAGCAGCAGAAAGAATGAAATATAAGCTGATTTTATGGTGAACGAGTGAAGCAGACCGGCTAAAAGCGGTGAACTGGCACACAACAGCATGCCAAAAGCCCAGTCCTAGAGGAAGCTGCTTAGTGCAGGAGAGAAATTTTCCTGCTGGAGTCTCTGGAAGTCCTTCATTCAGCTTTAGAAAATATACAGGAATATCTCTCAGGGTGGGGAGAGTCAGTGTCAGTGATAAACAATGTCAGTGGTTATCTTATGTGACAGTCAACAGCTCGCGTAGTTTGATTTGTGCTTGTAGGTGGTATGTCTTCTACAGAGTTTTTCCCTAAAATGCACTTGTTGCATGGTTGTGAGCTGGGCTCTTTTACAGCCTCTGGCATATACGGTTTAAAGTGTTGGTTCCCTGAACTTGATCAAAATGGAAAATGCAGAGAAAACAGCCTCTCACATTTCCATGTCATGTTTAATCAGTCACTCTGTGGGACAGTTTAGTCCTGATTTACATTTATGCTTACAAAGAACAGTCCTGTTTTGAGATCCGCGTTTCGGATCTCCGTGCCCCATTGACTCCACTGTATATAGTCTGTGAACTTTAATAAAACTTTCCACATGACTAAGGACTACTGAATAGCCTACAGAAGTTATTGGCTCTGCTAGTGTCTATTCCTCCCGTATTGTTATTTAAAGGGATTGGTTTGAAACCTGCAAGCCTTGCACTTAATGCGCTTGTATAAATCATAAAACGCAGAGCTCGAAGGGGCCTCGAGAGCTTGTCTAGTCATCCGTCTGCCGCAGGGCCAGGTAACCTTTACCGAAGTGCACATCCCTGGTGCTTTCACTCTTGTTCTCCTTTTGTATAGTTGTTACGCTTGCGTGTAGTAACTCGCACTCTTGCAGACGCTCATTTAGTGAGTGCTTGAGGTGAGAGCTCAGTGTTAGTTGGGAATTCACGTACCAGTGCACTAAAAATAAGCAATATCGCTCATACATGGAGGGGACAAGCGATTAGGCTTACCTTTGGTATTGTGTCCTGTCGTTCTTCCTGCAAACACTACATCCTTATGGAGGTGTTTCACAATTAACAAGTACACAGATGCAAATTGAGAAATAGCTGCATGTAAGGATTGCAGCCAGATGCTTAAAGAAAGGAGCCCAGAACTAGGCGGAGTCCTTAAAACCTCAGATTACTTCAAAATGCTTAGGTTAGAACTTTCTAAAATAATAAATGGCCTTTTTTTGCAAATGCCATCTTTTGTCCCCTCTCCCTTTTTTTCTCAGTGGGAAAGCAGTAAAGGACAGGAGGAGAAAAATGAAAATGGAAATATTTTAATTTTAAGGAGTCATGTAAAATTTATTTTTAAAAACTGCCCATAAATATCATTGCACTACTTTATCCAAATCTGCTAGTCTGGCTCTTAATGTGTTCCCTGATCATCAAGGGCACGCAGGCATATGATTTTAAGCACCCAATTTTGAAAACATTTGCTCTCAGATGTCCAGAATTGCCCAGTGTTCATCCCATCATTTTGTTGACTTTTTTTTTGTATCCACCTGCCTCCTAGAAGTAAAATTTGAAGCAAGAAAGCTTTCAATATTAATATCAGTGAATATGACCCATGAGTTAGCATTAGGAAGACTGATGTTTATAGCTGAGGAAAGGGCCCCGGCAACCTTAATTATAATAAATTTTTTATACAGGTTTTTTTTTTTTTTAGAACAAAGATTATGCCAGCAAAATGCTATTGCATCTGCTCTCTCTGACTTGCTGAAATGGAAGATTTCTTGCAACATGACATGTTGCAGCGGGTGAAGCTACTATATATGTAAGAGTGACAATGAGAAAATGGGAATTGTTGACATAGTTAGCCTGCAGCAACCGGCATAGCTATACAGGGAGGATTTGACATAGTCTTTTAGCAGTAGCAAGATACAGCTACTGATGTTTCTTTGGTCAATAATCCCAGTTTCCAATTTTTGTTGTTTATGCCAGTGAGCTTTAGATATTCTGTTTCTATACAAAGGAAGGGATTTTGTGAAGTCTCTCAACAGCTTTTAATATATCAGTGATATGATTGAAATGTCTTCCCTAGTTCAAAGTCATCAGCTGCCTGTAACGATTGCATAAAAAGAACTAAAAGTAATGACACGGTAGAATATTTCAACTTTTATGTTGTAACATTGCAGCAGTAGTTGTATGCTTTACACTCAAAATTTCTGTGGAAGAAAATTTGAAAACTTTTAGCTTTGTCACAGCAAAAAAAAACCCCAAAACCAATTTCCAAAGGTAAAATAATCCTACAAGCTAGAAACTCCAGGTGTCGAGCAGCTCCGATTCCTTTGCGTGTTCACCCAGCACCTTGCAATCAGGGGTCATAGCTCAAACTGTGCTCACGCCTTGTAAAGCCGTGGCAGGTAACATTAGCATCTCTAGCAGTCATCGTGCTGTAATGCGGGACGGAGCTGGTGGCCGGGCCGTGGGGCGAGGACCTGTCCTCGGGCAGGGTGGCAGGCGCGGCTGTAGCCACGAGCTGGCGCTGGCAGGGTTGCAGTTAGCTGCTGGTGCCGGCTAGAGTGGCATTCGCGAAGCCTTTTCCCATCCCCATGGAGCAAGGGGAAAGCGTTAGTCATCATCTGGCCTCTGAGTCACAGCACCTTTGCTGTTAATGGGATCGAGCTCCTCCCCTTTTATGAGGCCGTGCCTAAAGGCACAATTTAGTCTCGAAATTGTATTACCTGATTATTATTCCACTAAAGCTAGTGGCAAAATTCCAGTTGCCAACAATGGAAACGGGAGCAAACCTTGGAGACTGAACGACTTACAGGGCGTGATATATTCAAAACCGCAGAGATGCTCCAAGTTCTGAACTGATTTTGTCTGAATCAATTAAAGATTCAGAAGCACGATTTATTATTAAGGTCTACAGCAGCTTTCACAAATCTCTCAGCAGCTTAGGAATAGTAGAGAAGTGCTCCTGAATGAGAAAAACTCCTTCCAGCTAGGAGAGGTTATTTTCTAGCTAAATCTCAGATCCAGGCACGCTGCCATGGCAAAGTTCGTCCAATAAGAATGTGAATATTTGCATCTGAACTGCTAAAGCGGCGAGGGAACATGTGGCATTGCGAGGTAGCCAGGCTCCTGGACCTGGGCCATTTCGGGGTAGGCAGCAGAGTCGCAAAGCCGTGCCAAAGCGGGTCATGGCTTCTTTGTTTATTGTGGAGGAAAAGGAAGGGGGCTGGAAAGGGCATGGCTGGGAAATTGGGAAAAGCCGCATGGGCTGTGCAGCGTAGCACTGGGAATTATGTGCAAGTTCATGTGGTAGCAGGGGCGGTAGGAAGTGACTCCTCCAAACTCTCTTTGTTTTTTCAAATAAACCTGCGTGCGCTGCTGTAGTGAGGCTGAAGTGCATCTCAGCACGCAGGCCCTGTGGTGCACATGTTAGAAGCTGAAGGGGTATGTGGCATTTAGTGTGCAGGCTTTGGGTTGTCGTCTGCCCTCTCTGAATCTGGTTACGTTCCTTTTGACATCTACCCGGCTATGAAAATGCAACAAGGGTCCTGTATCCTTGTTGACTTGTGCCTAAGGGCTGCAACAGTGTGCTTTGTATTTCAGTATCTCGGTATTTCAGTATCTCTTGACTGTAACTTAAGGAATGCTTATATGTTTATCTGTGTCTTGGGGACTTTGACACAATTTTAATGATTTAATTTAGCCCTTGGCATTGCCTGCACTTTCTCTTAAATGTTTCTCTTGTTTTATGTCCACTCTTTCTAGCTGGAGCTCCCCAGTTCAGTGTTGCTCATGTCACGGGTTCGAAACCTGGTGCCCAAGGAGCTGTATTAGAGTCACAGTTTCTATATTCAGCCTCTCCTGTGCATGGCAAGGAGCAAAGAGCCTGGCAGTTGGCTACGGCTTCCTGCTTCCCTGCCCGGCCTTAATACAAATGAGGAAGGCAAGGAGTTGTTCTGCCTTTTGCCAGCTGGCCGCGCACCCAAAGAGACAGCCCACCCACCGCGAAGGTCAGAGCACAGCACTGCCTGGCCGCGCTGCCTCCGCTCCGCCGCTGTGCCCTTGCACCAGCCCCGCGGCGCGGAGCAAGAGCCAGTCCTGCCAGTTCTGCTCCTGCTGGGCACTCTCTGGGGCCAGGACTGTTCCCCACGGGAGGGTTTAAGCTCTCCGTCTCCTTTGTGCTGCTCAGGACACAGCAAGCCAGCGAATCCGGCTCTGGCTGTTCCCTCTTGAAGGGACACAGTTTGTCCACAAACACTGGGGAAGAGGAAACAGCCTGTGTGTCCATATTCATTGTGCATTAAGTGGGACAGGGGCTGAAAGCCATTAGTTGTTTGAGGGACTAACTGATCATATAGACGGAGCCAGCAGTGGATGACTTTGCAGCGTGCCATAGCTCTCCATCCTCTCTCATTCGTTCTTTGGATGAGGCGCTCTGCGGTCCGTGAAATGCCCACAGCCGGCAGGTGGCTCGTGCATCAGCCAGCCCCAGACAGCCTGCCTTGCACCTCGAGCTGCAGAGATGGTTTCAGAGTTTCAGTGACTGATTGATTGCAGCCAATCTGCGAGCGGTAAGCTTGAGACGCAATGAGTGCAATTCATACCTTACTGAAAAAATCGTAAGTTATCCCCTACACAAAGAGAAAGCAACCAAATAAACCTTTATTGCACCGTGTCTGTTAAATAGATAGTTTTATCTATGAATCAACCACTTGGAGCATATTTTCCTCTCTGCTTTTGGAAAGGCCACACTAACCTGTGCTTCTTGATAGAAGCCGTGACATTTTGGGAAGGAGTCAGAGCAAAGTGAAATTGGCTCTTGAACCTCTAAAACCACAAAACGTCTGCAGTTCACTTGGGCCCGAGTGTGATTCATGAGTGGAAAGTCTCTGTGTGGTGTGTCCCCCTACACCCTTTTGATCTAGAGAAATTGCTCAGCTTGCTGATCATTCAGCCTGGTGACTAACCTGACAGTGATTAGCCCCAGGGAGAAAAGAGGTATTTTGTGTGATAAAATTAATGGAAAATTGTTTTGGAGCCTCCCCTATTTATCCACCTCAGCATCTCTCTTCGCAGCTACCTTCAAAGTCCTTCAGGACTGACAGCATTCCCCAAGCCAAATGGCGGTCAGATGAAGGCTCCTGCCAGAGGTTTTCAGTGCTGCTTCCCAGCATCAGCCAGGGGCATCTCTTGAGTGACCATCTGATCCCTGCTGGCCAGGAAGCAAGAAAGCAAATTCCAGTTACTGCCGTGAAGCAGTAAGCCAGCACTGGACTGAGGATGCGTGGAAGGGAGGGCATGTCAGTTTTTGGAGGCGTAGCTATTGCCTCTTCATTTGAGGAAAACATGGCATGGATTAGTTGGATATCTCCATATTATATCATGTCTAGGATGGGCTAATTGAAATCACTGTCTGCTTGACTGAGAGGTTTCACTGCTTTTTCTTCACCCTTCTTATAACCAGGCTCATGCTGAAATCTCTACTGTGAATTACTGCTCCGAAGGTTCCCAAGTTTTGGCTCTGCTTGGTCTTCTGCAAGAAGACTTTGCTGTGGTCTGGAGCAGGTCTGTGTTCTCCCTGTTCCTTGTGGGATGCATCTGGTTTGAAGATGGCTGTCCCTCAGTGGGGTTGGTTTATGGATGTGTGCACCTAACTTCCTTAAGCTCCTGGTCCCTAATTACTTAAAGCCCACATCGAATACATGAGGATTTATGTAGCCACTAGTATAACGTACGGGTTATAAAGTCATAGCTCTCTTCTAGGCTTTTTTAGGTCTGTACTGATAGGGCCTTTTACAGTATTGGCCCTAGTGAGTGACTGTGTCCCAGGCACTGTTATGTAAGGAAGAATTTCAGGATTAATTACGTGTCTTGGCTTCAGCATTAAGTCTGTCACTCTAGACACCGATAGTAGTCTCAGAAGTTTCAGTGTGGCTTCTGGAAGCCAAAAAACAAATTAAACTTTATTTTGTAGGCTTTGGGTTCTTGTTCTTTCTCCTAGGACGTCCACCCTTTAGGGACATTTGTACTTTTTCTCTGCCACCGAGAAGCGATAGCAGGTTTTCTGGAGAACTTCCTGAGCGCAGCCAACATGCAAAACTGTTTGAGCTGCTGAGGTTTGGCAGTTCTAGTCAGACAGATTGGAGGAAAAAAAACAAAAAAACAAAAAAACCCTTAACATTTCAGTTTGCTCTCAGCCACCTTCCTCCTTCTGGTGGTCCGGAGGAGGGGCAGAGGGGACGCGCTGTTGCCCGCGTGGCCGTAGAGGTGGCTTGGGGCGGAAGGGCGCTGAGCACGAGGTGTCTGCGCAGATGGCGTTCTCGCCCTAATAGCTTTGCCCTCCCCCCCGCCAGCCTCCTGCCACTGAAGTCATTAATGCTCGTTAAGCCAGGATGGAAACAAACCCAAACAACAACAGTCTACAAATCATTCTGCCACTCCAGACAGGGTTGTGTTTTTTTGTTTTCTTTTTTTTTCCCCCCTCCTGTAAAGCAATTGGTCTCCTTTAGTCTCCGTTTTAGCCAGACCGAAAACAATAGCAGTTCCTCTCCTGGCAGGGCAGTCACACGATCCGCTTCGGTTTTGGGAAAGGTGAGACATTTTTCCTTTCCTGTCTGGGAAGAATCTCTCTAAAGAAATTCCTCACCTCTCCGTGCGCCTCAGCAGAGCCCTGGGTTGCTGTGCTCCCTCCTCGTGAGTCAGCCTTTGGCTGGGCCCAGGAGGTATCTCGGCCCCCCGCCCCCTTCCTCTGGAAGCCCTCTACGTGCATCGAGTTTTCCCCCCTCAGCCCACTGCAGGGTTAACCCTTCTGCGGTTAGCTGCGGCTCTCGCATGCGCGTATAACCCACCCCACTCACTGGCTGATGATGCGGATTGTGGGTGCCAGAAAATCATGAAGTCATCTGTGGTTTATACCAACAACAGGTCAATATAGGACTCGCGTAGCGTTAGATTTTTCCAGCCTTGCTCATCCGTGTGGTGCTTGATCCTAGGAAGAGCTCGCCCTGTGTAATGGGGCAGTGCGACAGTGTGGGGCCCTCCTCGGGGTGCAGAAGTGCATGGAGTTTGGCAAAAAGCAGGGCATGCGATAGGGAGGAAAGGGGCTGGCCAAAATCCTGTGGCAGCGCCATAGACAGCCACTGCGCAGCTTGGCCCAGAGTGACCTGGGAAGACTCATAGTACCTCTAGCTGCTTGCTACGTGGGTGATATGAAATGCTGAACCCTCTCCCAAGGGTGAAGGCCCCAGCTAGGTGATGCACATCATTGAGGTTAGCTGTAGTAGGTGGGGAAGAGCCTGAGAGCAGCAGTGCTGGGTTTCCCCTCCATCACAGCACCTCCACGCAGGCACATTGCCTCCTCACTGCCCCAAGAAATGCAGGTGGATCACAACTTGGAAGGGCAGGTTCAGGTAGGAAGCCACGTGGCAACGCCTGCTGGAGGAGAGGCCAGCGCAAGGAGGCTCAAATCACCAGAAAGAGGGACCTGGCTGACCTTATAAAGAACAGTGCTACTAGTATCTTAGCAGCTGGCCCGCGCTAAATCTGAACATTTTCAGAATCCATGTTCCGTTTTGTTTCTGCACATGAGGCAAAAACCACAGGGTTGCTAGTCGGGTGCCAGAAAAAACTCCAGCTACCCAGGGCAATTGAGGACAAAGAGCAGCTCTCCTTGGTTGGCTGTTGGTTTTAATAGCAAGTCACTGCATGTTTGAATGATGTGTCATCAGTGTCAGAGTGCCGATGTCTGTTTTATGAGGGTGCAGCGTGGGCACCAGGGCGCTTGGGCTCAGGAGCACCCTGGCCTTGAGATAGAAAGCTGAGATGGAAAAGTGGTTGGCAAAGAAACCAGTCATATCGCCTCGCTTCTGGCTGGTGTGCAGATGGGTGGGCAGCAGAGTTCCTGCCTGCTCGGTAAAGCTTGTGCTAGTTCTGGGGCAGAGCCTGCCCCATCCAGACATCACATCGAGCGTCAGCTGCACCCACTCTGTGTCTGGGCAGAGCCGCTTTTGGAGCATGCTTTGGTTATTGTGGGGAAATGAAAGGCCGTTGATAAGGGTTTTCTTGTTGTTGGGTGTTTTCTGTTTTGAGTCATTCCAAGCATGATGAAGCCTGTGGTGCCAGGAATGAGAGCAAGCACCAGGTGTGGGGACAGAAAACCAAATCCCCAAGGGCTTCGGTTGAATTTTAGGTAGCAGAGGTGGCTGTGAAGACACAGGTGTATGCAATGGAAATGCACAGATTCAAAACAGGTAGTACATAAGTAAGGAATTAGCTGAAGAAGAAGTATGCTTGGTTTGCGTTCAGATCACTGTGGTGCTTCCCAAGTAAACAGTCACTGCAGGGAAGATGTGGAGTGGGAAGTGAAAGTAGCCCTGTGTTTAAAAGTTGATTCCAAATACATGTGGATGTAATCTTAATGTGAAAATGGCTCTTGCATGGTGTGATTGCTTTCCTGTTACAGTGCAGCACAAAGTGGTGCTGGTGCTGTAGCGTATTGTCCTCTACTACCATGTTCTCTACTCCCCAAGCACTGCAGCGAAATCATTTCTGGTGCAAAATCATGAAGGGGTTTGCAAACCGTTTGTGAAGTAAAGTACTGTGAAGCCTGCTTGAGAACAGAAGTGGGGGACAAATAAACCACACTTACATGGTGTCCCCAAAGTGCAGAGAGGTCACCTGTTGCTCTTTGTCTGCATAGCTTGTCTAGAACAGTTCCAGGAATTCATTAGCTTTAATATGCATTTTGCAGGTGATGCTTTTTAGCATGTAAAAATTAAGATAATTCACTTTTTTTTTCCTATTTCAGGGCAGTAAAGAGTCCTTCTGCTTCCCCCGAGCTTCTATGGTCTTCCATTAGTCCTCATTCAATTATTTATTGATGGGGAAAGTATCTGAAAATAGCAGTCCAGCCTGAGAGCAGCAGTACTTGACTGTGCAGATGAATTTGGAGTATTTGATTGAACCCACTGGAATTGTCAATAACATTAAGAATTGCTTTCCTGCCATAAACAAAAATAGGGCCTAAAAACCATTGCACTTTAGATGTCACCTGGGCATTTGTACTTCTAACAAGCACAGACAAGGAGTTCTTTGAAATATGTCTTGCCTTTAGGCTGGGCTAACTTCTGTATTGTAATAGAAAATGTATATTGTTGTGCAATTTTGTCCTGTGCAAACAATAGGATATTTAGATACAGAATTTTTAATTCTAAGTTTTGTTCTGGTGTGGTGTGGTCACATCACTCAGCAAAGATTTCTGTTTGTTTTGCCTGTTGTTTCTTGTCTCCCTAGATTAGAAACAAGTTTCAATGATGATTTGTGGTGTCTTCTGCCTGCAGAAAGAAATTTATAATGAAAAAAGTCAGGTGAAACATATACAATCAAGGCCTGTGTAAGAGAGAGGGACCTGACACAACTTCAGGTCTTCCCCAGTTAAAACAGTCAGATCTGAGCGTCCTAAAGCCTCTGGTGTTGACCTGAAAAAGCAGTGAGCTGAGAACAGTTGTTGCAGGTACCTTCCAGTTAGCCAGGAGTTCTGGTCCTAGAAAGAAGAGTGAACTGGTAGAGTAAGAGCATGAACTGACTCAGAATCAGCCGACTGAAAGGCACATTACTCATAGGCAACATCCTCATAATTCCCATTTTAACTAGAGCCTGCTGCTTGCTGTAAGTCATTATTCCCATTCCTGCCTTGAAAATGCCCCTTGCGCATTTCCTGCGCAAACTTCTCAGTTTTCTCCTTTTAGTTGATGCCGCCTGTACTGGGTGATGGAAAGGGCTCCTGATTCTTGAAATGACATGTTTCAAGGATGTGACTGTAGATGCCCATATAGGGTTGGGTTGTTTAATGGGGAAGGACTGTAATATTTGGTCTGGGAAGTCATCTTTCCATGCCAGGAGGTATATTCCCAGAGATAGCACAGAACTGCTGTATCCTGGGTTTTCTTCCCCGTGTTCCCACATTGCAGAGGCCAAAATGCTCAACTGCAAACTGGGGAGATGCCAGGGCTGCAGTGAGTCTTAAGCAGAGACTTGATAGATCTGTGTGCTAAAAGCTCAATGCATGAGTAAAGACAGACCTTCCCTATTCAGCTCCCATTTCTATCCTTTTCCTAAATAAGGTCTACTGAGACAGGGTTTATTTTTCATTTTCTGTTTAATTTGTTTAATCTATTATGGGAGCAGGTCATTGGGCAGCCTTCTCTGCTTGGTAAGCAGGTGAACTGAGTATTGACTCCTGCTCTAAGTCACTTGGGCTTTGCTTGTAATCGGGCAACCAGCTAAGGCACCTAATGTAGGAACATACTGCCAGTGTGGCGTTTGGGGTGGCACACGAGATGTTGTCTGTCCCTGTTGGTCCGGCACAGAATTCGCTGTGCTGCTCGTTCCTGTGCACAGGCAGCTTGGGAGGAGTCCCCAAAAATGGGAGTGGGAATTTGAGAGCTCAGCGCCAGGCCTGGAATTTCACCCGGCTCTGCCCTGCTTATTCAGAGCTTGGATACTTGGGCTTTACACAGCACTGGAGTGAATCACTTGTAATGAGTGAACGGCAACAGTAATCCACGTGAAACAAGAAACTAAATCTTGGGATAATGACCCATTTGCTAGGCTCTCCCAAATACCTCTTCCATCTGCTTTCACAAATGCTATTTAAGTGATTGTTGTGGTGAGAAGCAGAAAGATCCGAGCAGACAGAGAAGCAGTTTGTTTGCCCACAGGTTCCCTGGAGTCTTAGAAAAAAAGAGAGTCGATGATATCGGTGATGGCTTCAGTTTTTGAAACAAATAGATCTCAAGACAGCATGCCCAGGAAACGTATTCGAAATGTGCTCCTATGGGGGCTCGACAGTGCTCCCCTCCTGAGCAGTGCTGGGACAGCTGTGTGTTTTATGCCCACAATGTGTCGCTCACTAGTGCTGCAACTGCTCTTTCATCGCATGCGTAAAAATTCTATGCAGAGGGTGAGAGTTTCAAAAGCATCAGTGCTGGCCCCGTGCTGCTGCTTCAAAAGTTAATAGTAAATTTGTCATTGGAAATCGCAGGCCAAAGCAAAGTGCTTTTGAAAATCCCCTCTAAAAATACAGGGTGGTACTTCTGCCTTCAGCACTGCTCCTTCCATAATAGAAAGGGGATTAGAGCCTACAGCCTTATCTTTATAAATCTGGATGTGTAATTCAGAGCCTTAAGAAGGTTAGGTAATTTTTTTTTTTTTGTCCGGGGGATTTGTCCAAAGAATCTTTGGGTTTTGTCTATCCAAAATCGATTGAAAATGACAGGATTTTTTTCTGTTGACTTTCGGGAATTCAGGAACAGGCTCAGAGAAAAGCGAATTTTATCCATATTATATGAATAGGGAGAAGTCTGTCTGACTAGCTGTACAGGTTCAATTCAGGAGTGTCGTCTTCCCCACAAAACCCTGCTGGCATTACAAACACTAGTGCAGGTTTGTTTGCTGCCTGAGCTGTTGCCAGAGACAGTCTGTACACATGATCCTGATGAATACTGCCACTTTTTTTTCTTTTTTTTTTTTTTTTTTGATATTTCCTGGAGTGAAACATTACTCCTAAGACTTGGGGACGGGGCTGGATTTCACCGACAATGAGATTAGTGGTGGGAACGCAGAGGAGTCGCAGCGGTTTGAGCTGGTGTCTGATTCCCCTAGGGAAGGCGTAGTGGCATGCAGTGGTGAAATGGGGACATGTCACTCTGTCTCCCTGGAATGAGGAGCCTTTCCAGCAGCCTGGTCCTGCTCCAATCCTGCCAGGACAGCTGGGAACTAGGACGGGCCCTTTGAGCAGCTCAGAGGTGGGCTGTGGGCAGTTGGTAGTCATTAATCTTGCTGGGTAACTCATTCACTCCGTCTTGAAGCATTGAGAGCATGTTGTACCATTGGCACAAGCCTGATTTCATTTTACTTTCTGTATCAGGCTTCGAATCAACGTTGGTCTATTTTTGTCAAGGTGACATAACAGGCTTATGCTTTTTAATCTCTCTTGGCACCATCCATCCTAAGTCCACATCTTATTCTTGTTCGTGCCTTTGGGTCTGAAGTCTGTTGTACGCCTCCTCTGAAGACTTCAGGCGGGGGGACTCACAGAAAGAAGTGTTGTGTTTGCGTTTTTTTTTTTTTCTTTCCCTCTTTTTTTGGCAAGGATAAAATAGAAGCTCTGTTGGGAGCAACTCGGCAAATGATGTTTTCTGGGCCAGCGAATTCCAGTGTCCCTGCCAGCGGGACTGAGGAGTCTATCACAGGGCTAGGCTGGCAGCCTGGCAGCTCATCCGGAGAGGGTGTGCGCGGCGGGCGTGCCAAGGGCCGGACACGGAGCCTTTTTCTGTCCACCACTCTCCTTCCCTCAGTAAATGGGAGGACGTTTGCTCTGGGATTCTGGGAAATACCTCAAGTGCAACTGCTGTCTTTCCCGACTAGAGTCCCACATAAAAGTGAAGCAAATAAGCGGCAGATAGATAGATAGATAGATAGATAGATATACATACATATACACACACACGCACATATATATAGTATTTAAAAAATATATATATAAATAACATACACAGGCATGTGGACATATAAATATATATGGATTGCGCCATCTTTGGGATTACTCCAACGTAGCAATCTCCGGAGCGTCTGTGTTTCAGCAGTAATGGCTCCGGCTCTCTGCTGCCCCATTTCACAAGAGCGCGTTTCAGCCCTCGTAAAGCTGCCTTTTGGAAACCGTCATGAGCTCCCTTACCACCGCTCTGCGTTTGATGAGCTGGAGGCTCTCGTAGGTGTGCCTGACCCTGGAGGGACCCGGCGCGCCCGCAGAGTCCCGCCGGATCTGCGCCCCTCGGGGTCAGACCCGCTAACGCGATGGAAGCTTTGTGGTTGTACGTTGTGGTGTGCCAAGGGTCTTTTTTTTTCAATCTGTGCCTGTATACTTGAGCCTCCCCACTCTGAATTAACCGGGAGATGAATCGTGCCCATTCATCTCAACAGCAACGAAATCATGTGCGTAATGGTGTTACCTTCCACAGCCACTTTTTCTGAAGGGCCCAGAGGCAGGGGAGATGGCAGCGCTGGAGTTTCTAAGGATCAGAGAGGGCTCGGGTGCCAGGTCGTGCCAGCTCGTTTGCCAAACGAGAAATTGGCCCCTCGAGCGCTGCATCGTCTCCGGAGCGGTGGCTGGGGGAGCGCTGGGAAGGGGCCGGCGCTCTGATGTGGTCTCGGGACTGGCTTCCAGCGAGAGGCCGCCGGCAGAAAGGGGCCAAGCATAAAGGGAGCCAGGAGTGCCAGCTTCCAGCCCGTCGGGGCTGCCGAATAGCAAATGGGGCTGCCTGAACCTGGGCAGGGAGCTTGCAGAAACTTGCCCTTGTGCTTGAAGGACTGGCTGACTTTAAGATTAAAAGGTAATAACAGAGCGCTTCTGGATGCGAGTGCTTGCCAGCCAGGGTTTAGTCTGATGCCCAGCAGCAGAGCAAGAGTGCATTTTACAGCTTAATCAGCCTTAGCCGGCGAGGGCATGAGTCTGATAGGGAGAGCTGGTGGACCTACTGCAGAGCCCAAGTACAGATGGATATGAGGAAGTCCCTCGGTCTTGCAGAAATTCAAGCACACGCCTTGCCCTCCAGACTGGTCCTTTGGCCCTGAGCCCTGGCTTAGGTTTCAGAAAGTTTCAGCCATTTCGAGTTTAAATCTGACCCCTGACAGGAGTGCGTACTGCATCGCTGTATACCAGTGCAGGGTCTGCAAGAGAGCTGGAGCGTGCTTTGGAGGCTGGATGGCCGTAGTCCATCATGCTTTTATCTTAATGCATGGGAGCATTTAATTTCAAAAAGGTTTTGCTCTGTGTGCTGTTGGGGGCAACGTAGGGGGAGCAGGGAAAAGGCATAGGGCTCCGTTGAAGTCTGTCATCCTTCTCCTCCACAGTAGTGCTCTGTGGAGTTGATAGGACCTGCTGTGGGGTGGAAGATGAGGGGAAATTGCACCTGTGTTAATCTTTAGTGGCGTTTCACTCACTTATACCGGGTCTGAATTTGTTAGGTCATATTTCTCGTTTTGCTTTATTTTTGAGAAACGCAGAAGTTCAGTTTGGAACCTTTGTGCCGATGTTTGTGGTCCCTCTACCCCTAAGTGCGGCCAGCCTGTGAAAATAACTTTGAGTTGTTAAGACAGTGGAAAGCAGCACCTTGTTATGTTTCATTCCTGATCTCTTTTAATTATGTATATAAACTCCTGGAGAGGTTTTCCCTTCATTTCTGTCCTGTCGTACTGCACAGCAAGAATGAGACCTGCCATAGTTCGGCTGCCTGGCCTGCGTATGATGGGCTAAAATAGTTTGCCATTGCACCCCAGAAGTTTGTTGGAAACTAGGTGAAACACCTTCGTTGCCCAAGAGACCATTGTTCAAGAAAACTAGGAGTTAGCTGAATTTTTGTTTTGCAATCCCTAAGCTGTATTTTGATGCTACTTCTTGCTACATCTGGAAGTGCAGAGTCGACAGCTCGGATAGCCCCAGTTTCACGGTTAGAGGAGGAAGAGGATAGGAAAGAGTGGGATGAAATCCCTCAGGGGCTTAGGGGTTATGTTCGGAAACCCGGGGTCTATAAAGCAGCTCTTATTATCTCAGCATGTGTCAGCCCGAAGTATTGCTGTATATAAGTGGTTCCCCTGGTTCAATGTTGTATAACAGCACTGTACGTTAGCTTCAGTTCTTCACCTGGTTCTGTGCCCAAAAGAGAGTGCTATATATAAGCATGACGGGATTGTTCTAGCTACGGTGATTTTCCTCTTTAAAGTACCACAGCAGTTGAAGTAGAACAAGCCTTGGAGGCTCAAAAGAAGCAAGAGCTCTTCCTTTTACTCAGCAGCAAACCTCAGGCTCTCAAGCTGTTTTTCTCAAGTTCAATGCAGCTTGATCTTTTTCTGATCTCTGCTTCGTGGCTTCCTTTTTCAAAGGCTGGTAACCTGGTTCTTCATTTGTGATTTCAGTATTTCTCCCTACCCTGAAGATGTGGTAGCAACTAAACAAATAACAGCAGCTCAGACTGTTTTTTTCTGTCTTAGCTCTGATAGACTATATTGCGGGTGTCTTCCTTAGACAGTACTTACTACTGCCTGCTGACACTCAGCTTTACTGCTGCTGGGGAAATTTGCTTAACTCTTCCTTGATGCTGCGAGAATGGGAATTTCTGGTTACAAAAGCTTACTTGACCATAAAAATAAATAGTGTCTGGTTATTATGAGGAAGAATGCGAGAGATGTAAACCGTTTTCCATGAAGGAATTTTTAAGCAACAGTGAATTCTGGGTGCATGGGATTGCGAATAGCCTTAATTCCAAAATTGGTATAAAATCTCAGGAACAAACGACTTGGATGGACCCCAGTCCAAAGCCAACAGGAATAGAGCTGTGAAAACAATTTTTTGTTGTTGTTGTTGAGTTTGGCAGCTGAGATCCCAAAATTCAATGTGGAAAGAAAGATAGAAAATCGTTTCAATTTTTGTGCCCAAATTAATTGTCAGGGTTCTTTCTAAAACAACAATTTTTTTTGCAACGCAAGAGAATGTTGTTTTCAAGTAAAATGAGATAGTTTGTTTTGGATGTTATTAATTAATGCAGAGGAAAATGGGAAACAGTATTAGCTTCACATGAGGATTTGGGGCTTTCATAAAACTGAGACCTCTTTCACCTCCCCTCATTCATCTGAAACGTCAGTTTAAATCCCTTGTTTGCTTTGGTTAGAGCAGGGCCCCTAAATTTGCAAATTCCCCCTCTTAGATAAGTATCTTTACTACTGTGCTGCCCTGCAGATTGTATGACTTTCATTCTGTTCTGTTTAAGTTATTTCATTTTGCAAAAAATAATTAGGATTTCAGTGGAGCAGGACTTGGAAATCTGTATTACTCTGGCTACCAGGCCGCAGAAGCATGTTTTTCTCCATCTTGGTGGAGATCTTGGTATTTCTACAAAATGACTTCAGCAGAACAGGTGGAGAAAAATCAAAATCTAGTCCCTGCTTGAAAAAGGCTTTTGAATGCACATTTTCACGCTTGAGGGGAGTGAGGGGCTACAGGTATTTCAAGGGAGAGCACAATACCTTGTATTTGCTCCTGTGAATGGTGTCTAATGGCTTTGCATGCTGAAGACTGAAAAAGCAAAAATGTTCCCTCTCAGAAATGCCCGAATTAATCATCTGGCCAATTCCGGGTTTTAACATTTGGCTGGAATGTTTCACTAGTTTCACCTAAATTTGTGAATAGCTTCCACTGCCCTGTACCTACACTTCCAATGACTACATGATTTGCCTTAAGCTGGGAACAGCTGGCTTTTGCAAGCTTTAAACTGGGCCTTTGGGATTACCAAGCCCGATAGCAGAAGAAACTGAGGCAGTTCAAACTGAAAACCAGTTTCTGCCACCCCCGCTGCGGCAAAGAAGGTCCTTACTGTGTGCACACCCTGTGGGGTGGCTTGCTGATTAAAGCACAGGGTGGTGAAAGCAGAAGAGGGAAAAAAAATCTCATCCTTTCCTACCTAGTCTCCACGTCACAAATGACATGATCTGACGAGAGTGAGTGACAGGTACTCGTATAACACCTATTCGTTGGCAAAACTCTCTCTGGTGCAGGGAAATCATATTTGACAGATGTTTCAGAAAGGACGGGATCATCTGCAATTTTAATTTTGTTTTTTTTACAAATATTAAACTCAAGCGGTAGATGTACAAGGAAACACCTCTTCCAGCAAGTAAGGATTAAGCAGCTCGTTTTGTCGTTTCTTCTGGGTCTAGAGTAAAATGATGCCGTTAAACTGGTGTGCGGTGACTGTGTGCGCGGACAAAGGCTGCCTTTCTGAGCTGGGATGAAGTCTGTTTGCCAGTGGAAGTTTGCCAGGGAAAGGCTTAAGGCAGAACCTCATCAGGACCTTAGAAATGCAGCCCTCAGAAAACCTCTCTCCCGTTACTGCTTCATCGAACTGCTAAAAATATTGAGTGGAAAATGCAAGTATTAAGGAAATGAGGTAGATCTGGGCTTTGAGAGCTGGATGATTTCCAGTTTCATCAGCTTCCCGGAATCCTTGCTGCTAAAACGAAGAGCTCCTTGTAAATCTTAGAAACCTGTCAGTGTTTTTCTTTCATGTGACTTCACTGGTTCGCATGGTGAGACCTGTAAATGTGAAGCAGCAAGCGCAGAGCTCGAGACTGCTGGAATCACTTGAGAGAAATGCTGTGCCTGGTACGTGAGACCAAAGCAAAACTTTCCCAGAGAATTATCTTATCATCGGGTCCGGGGCAGTCTGAGAGAGCATGCTCCAGAGGAATCGTTTGGCTGAGCCTGCTGCTGTACTAACCCACAAGTCTCCTCCAGTGGGGACATGTGGGGCCTTTTTTTGGGTGCTTGCTGCTTGCAAAGCAAAAACAATTGAGGAGTCTGTCTGCTCGTGGGAGGTCCTCTTCTAAAATGATACGCACATAGCCAGAGCATCTGAGCTAGTGAGAGTAGATTAATGTCATGTTACAGGTTATGTGAAAATAGAAAATGCAAGTTTTAGATTTCACGTTGCTGGAAAGGCGTCGAGAGAAGCCAATATCCTGACTGCAGGAGGAGACAACGGGCATTCCTAATGGGTTTAACATGTGATGCAATGAAGCCAAAGGACTGGAAGTTTGCCTCATGTGGTTAAAACTGTGCTTGCTAGATGGGAAGCAGACAGTTGAAATTTCATGGCAGTTATGTGGAGAGAGGCTCTCTGGGAGGATACAGCATGCATACAGTGCTCTTGCTCCTGTAGAGGCGCCTGCCATCTTGATGCTGTAATGAGCATAGTGTGTTATGCAGCTAACAGGGATTTGGGGCTTTCTGCAGCACGTCCGGGGGGCAGAAGATGAGAAGGGGTAGAATATCTGGTAAGCTGGTCTGCAGAGCAGGCCCAGCGCTTGTGCTGTGTCTTGCCTCTGCTCCTCAGGCTCTGTGAGGGACTGTAACTTGCCTATTCAGTCCATGTACGTGACTGTTTCTGCTGGCTTGAATATAGCAAGGGTGTAATTTGAGGTATTCCCAAAGCATGGCAGGACATGGTGAATATTTCTGAGAGTGGGGGAAGGTGGGGAAGGGGGATCTCCAAGCAGGTTCTCCAAAATTCCCCTTCCAGTTACATGGGTAGATGCACCCCTAAAAGTCAGGCCTGCCTAGGACTGAAAAGGTGTTTGCTGCATTTAAATCCAAGCCAAGAATAAACTGTGCATTTCAACCACATCATTGCAGATTCCTGGAAACAAGGCCTGCCTTTATGCTTGGAGGGCTTCCCTGCTCTGCCAGTAACCACAGGGAAGAGTAACAGGAGCTTTGCCTGTAAACCGTTGTTGAAGGCATACTGTCATGAACAAGCACGTACAATACCTCTCACTGTGCTCACCTAACCTTTTCCAAGACAAGCCTTTGCCCACACTGCGCAATGGCCATTTTTAATTTTAAGAAGGGGGAAAAAAAAAAGTATCTTCTGCTGAGCATCCCACCCAGAGCAAACAGCGCAGCGTCACACAAGCATGGACGTTGTCCTAGGCATCCAAATTCCCCTGGGTGCCAGATAGCCAGTGGGCCAGCTGGGAACAGCGACGTCCTTGCAGAGGGATTTTTACTGGGTTGTGTTGCTGTGCTGTTACAATTTGAAGGAGAAAGAGGATGTTCATTCCTGTGATTAAGATGCTGAACTGGAATTCAGGAAGCTGGTGTTCAGTCTTGGTTCTGTTGAACATGGGCAAATTTCTTAACCTTCGCCCCTTGCTTTCCCATCCATTAAAAAGAGGCTAATAATACTTTTCTTCATATCTCTTTAGGACAGGATGTGGCTCTGATTGTCTAGTACAGTGTGTCATTGATCTTTGCACTGTAATAGCAAAGTTGAGGACGAACTGTCTGAGGCTCCAGCAAGGCTTCCTGTGGTGGTGTGGGCTGTAGAAGTGCTAATGCAAAACAGTAATCAGCCACATGATTTTCACTTCAAGATCATAGAAGGAGGATGAGCAGGTCTTTAAGAATCTAGCAGAATTCAGATTTCAGCTCTCCCACAGGTTTCCATGCAAATGTGGAGATGCCACCTTTGTTACCACCCTCCTCACTGCTCCCCCTTCCCAGGGAAACAGATATCCAACCAGAGGGCAAAGGGTATCGAGTTCCAGCCTGTATTTTGTAAAGGGACGTGAAACCCTCAGATGTATTTAGTTGTTTGATTCCTACCTGGGCATCCAAATGCCTTTGAAAGGCCCCAATTGGCTTTGTCTCGGACTATAAGCCTGTCCTGCATGTCAATAAAATGGAGATAGTAGCACTGCCCTACCTTATGGAGCTGCTGTGCGGAGTACTGTGTAAGACTCCCAGACCAGAGTTAGCCATACCTA